>NC_133585.1:22025278-22345505 GCF_964106895.1 Numenius arquata | reverse complement strand
TAGTGATGAGCATTTTTGCATTTTTAATAAAAGCACTTCATTTCTGGATCATAAAACAGATGTGCTGAAAGGTCTTTGTGAACGCTGTTCAAAACTTAGCGATGTCCTCGATTCTGTGTTTTCTTTACAGAGACATTTCAGCTTAAGTGGTTTAAAAAAACCCCCAGCTTGGAGCTGGAAGAAACAATAAGCTTGATATAAATAATAAGCAACAGGATTAGTTAGGTTCACGGCACGTCTGGAGAGCTCTGTGTTACAGATTGCACAGTGAGTTTGCTATAAACTAGGTCACTTGTTTTTGGGGGCGAAAGTGCTGAAAGAGTAATGAGCGGCAATTTCAGAGTGGCCTGGGTTGTTCAGCATATTGTGATAGTAAATACTAAGTAGAGGCTTTGATGCTCACAGCAAACAGTAATTCAGTGCAATAGCTAATGCTTCCTTTCAAATGAGCAGGTAGTCACATTGTAGTTAAGACCAAATAGCTTCTCTCTGAAGAGAATGGGCTGTATATTTCAAATAATTTTAAAAACGTTGTCCTCGAGCTGTTGTTGAACGTGGTGTTTTAAAGTGTTTTGAAGGAAATGCAGGTCAGAGTAGCTTTTTGATGCTCTTGTAGCACATTTTTCCTGATACATCCGTGATCAGAGTCAGGATACTCGAAGGAAAAAAAGACAAAAGTGCTTAAAAGGGTTTTGGGATGTATATGGAGATGTATGGATTTATATTGCTCATGTGAAGCAATAGGAACATACTCTCTCTGGTGGGTGTTGATCCTAGAAATCAGTAATTAGCCTTTGAACTCATCCCTGCTTTTGTGCTGGTAGTGGTCCTCGGTAGCCAGCAAGCCTCGTGCCTCCCTGCTGCGTCCTCTAAAAATGCTTCGTTAAGGATGTTCGTTAAGTATGTTCATTAAGTATGTTTCTTTTATTTGTTTAGGGCTTTACAGGATATTGAGTTGTATCTGTCTGGACACATGCAATATTTAAATGCTTAATGATTAAACATGTTGAAAAGGTGTTCCCAAAGCTTGCTTTTAATTACCTGTAATACTTGTCAAACTGTTGTCTCTTCTCCCTTCTGGCCCCACCTCACTCGTGGGAAAACAGGGCTGGCTTTGTTATGTGCCTTGAGGTCACTGAACACATACAGTCATAGATCACTGCGGGGAAAAAATGGAAAGATAACATCTTCTGGGGTAATAAAAGAGCATTTTTGTCAAATGTGAATGCATTTATTCTCAGAAGTGAGTTATTAAGTTGGCCTCTGTCTTCACCAGGTGACTTCTGCTGTCCCATTAGGTGTGTATTGGCCCAAAATAGACATGAGTGTCATCTACGTAACACAGAATCCGTGGCCTGTAGTGTGTCTTCTAATTAATCCTTTGATTTCTTATATATTTGCTCAATGGGAAGAATTTACAGAATTGCTACCAATTGAATTACATCTAAGAAATCTTTAGGAAATGAGTAATTCCAGTTCTACTCCAGAATCCCTCCTAGAAAGCGGGGGAAGGTTGGGCAGATGCGTCTGTTGAGTGTTATGGAGCTCAGCTAAAAGACTGCTGGAGAAAAGGCACTGGGAGCTCACCAGTGGCTTACTTCAATCCGCACTTCCCATCTCTTCTCAGATTTTAAATAAAATGGGCTGACTTGGACTTGATTCTCTGGCCTGCTGAAGGTACAGCCTAACTGTTGAAGTCCTTTCTAAAAGAGCTATGGAAAAGGATATCTGATGGTTGGTTCACTTGGGCTAGGGTCTGCCAGCTCCCATTAGTGATGATCTGCAGGAAAAGGAGAATAAGCCTTTGTGGGTTTTAATTCTTAAATTAAGGAACAAACAATTTGAGAAAGGGACAAGTTGGACCATTTAAGCAAGGTGCTTTTTTTTGTTGATCTTTGAAACAAAAGACTTTTAAAATTAATTAAAGGCAGGGGAATTGGCTCGGCTTACTGAAACGACGAGATGTTCGCTGTGTTCTCCTTGAATTGGTGCTTGCAGACGTACAACTTGATGTTCAGAGTCCTTCTTCGAAACTTCCCCATCCCTCTCCTCACCAGTATTTGAAGGTTAGTGATAAACCCATGGACCTGTTTGGCTTCTGGACTTCGTGGAGGAGCAGATTGTGAACACGTTGTTGCATTTGATACCTGGCTGTCTCTGTGTTAGGAACAAGGATTGGTGGGCCATGCATCTATTAAAAAAACTGAAACCAACTACTCCTTAAAAATGCTTGTCTTCCATATGACAAGATTAGTTTGGAGGCATCTCTGTGTGCGGCTTCTGAAAATACTTTTTCCACCCTGTATTTCTTTGATGGGGCTCTGCAGATTCCTTGGCATTACTGGCTACAGGCTCCCTCTCCTGGGGGGGGAGTTCAGAAAACCTGATGCTGCCATTTGTTGATGCAGGTGTCTTTCTTTCTCCCCGCCCAACGTTACTTCATCCTGGGGTGGAAGCAGGTCACTTCACGTACCTCAGACTTCACTCCTGGACATTAGCTTACAGTGGAATGCAGAGAGTCCTTGCTCCCATCTCAGCTGCTTGAAAACACTCTGCCAGCGCTGCTTATACCATCAGTCTTTCCAACATGTGGCTGAATCAGGGAATTGTCAGAGTTGGAAGGGACCTCTAGAGCTCATCCAGTCCAACTCCCCTGCCAAAGCAGGGTTGCCCAGAGCACATCACTCAGGACGGCATCCAGGCGGGGCTTGAAGATCTCCAGAGAAGGGGACTCCACACCCTCCCTGGGCAGCCTGTTCCAGGGCTCTGCCACCCTCACCGTGAAGAAGTTCTTCCTCATATTTGAATGGAACTTCCCGTGTTCCAGCTTGTGCCCGTTGCCCCTCGTCCTCTCACTGGGAACCACTGAAAAGAGTCTGGCTCCATCCTCCTTCAACCCACCCTTTAGGTACTTGTAAGCATTGATAAGGTCTCCCCTCAGCCTTCTCTTCTCCAGGCTAAAGAGTCCCAGCTCTCTCAGCCTTTCCTCATCAGGGAGATGCTCCAATCCCTCCATCATCTTTGTTGCCCCACGCTGGACTCTCTCCAGTAGTTCCCTGTCTCTCTGGAACTGGGGAGCCCAGAACTGGATGCAGTATTCCAGTTGTGGCCTCACCAGTGCAGAGTAGAGGGGGAGAATGACCTCCCTCGACCTACTGGCCACACTCTTCCCTGTGCAGCCCAGGATGCCATTGGCCCCCTTGGCAACAAGGGCACATTGCTGGCTCATGGATGGTTTACTGTCCTCCAGGACCCCCAGATCCTTCTCCTCCTTAAGTCTGCTTTGTATTGTGGTTTTGTACTCAGTCACACTGACCTCACTGTCCTGCAGTGCGTGGTCAGTCCTCTGTTCCTGCTCATGCTCACCAGGGATGCTTCACACCTTCCTTTCCCTCTTACCTTTGCCACCTCCTATATTTGTGTACGGGAGGTGCTAGCTTCCTCAGTCCTATGTGTTTCCAGTCCTCACTGTGTCTCTTGGGATAAAAGCTGGATGCATGCCCTTGAGGACTGGTGATGCTGCCTACTCTGGCACTCTGCCGCTGGTGGCAGCAGTGTGATGGAGCCAGAAACTTCATAGAAAGGTTGAGGGTTTTGTTGTTTTGCTTTGTTTTTAGCACGGTGAAGTATGACTTTGCCTGTCGTAGTTTCACTGAATTTCACTGAATTTTTTTAGAGTTGGAAGGGACCATATAGATCATCTAGTCCAACTCCCCTGCTGAAGCAGGATTGCTTAGAGAATGCTACTCAGGACGGCATCCAGGCGGGTCTTGAAAATCTCCAGAGAAGGGGACTCCACACCCTCCCTGGGCAGCCTGTTCCAGGGCTCTGGCACCCTCACCGTGAAGAAATTCTTTCTCATATTCGAGTGGAACCTCCCATGTTCCAACTTGTGCCCGTTGCCCCTCGTCCTGTCACTGGGAACCACTGAAAAGAGTCCGGCTCCATCCTCCTTCAACCCACCCTTGAGATACTTATAGGCGTTAATAAGGTCTCCCCTCAGCCTTCTCTTCTCCAGGCTAAAGAGTCCCAGCTCTCTCAGCCTTTCCTCATCAGGGAGATGCTCCAATCCCTTAATCATCTTTGTTGCCCTTTGCTGGACTCTTTCCAGTAGTTCCCTGTCCCTCTTGAATTGGGGAGCCCAGAACTGGACGCAGTATTCCAGTTGTGGCCTCACCAGTGCAGAGTAGAGGGGGAGAATGACTTCCCTCGACCTACTGGCCACACTCTTCCCTATGCAGCCCAGGATTCCGTTGGCCTTCCTGGCCACAAGAGCACAGTGCTTGCTCATTGTCATTTTGCTGTCTACCAGGACTCCCAGATCTTTCTCTTCGGAGCTTGGCTCCAGCAGGTCCACGCCTAACCTGTATTGGTGCCTGACATTCTTCTTGCCCAGGTGTAGCACCTTACACTTTTCCCTGTTGAACCTCATGAGGTTCTTCCTTGCCCAGCTCTCCAGCCTGTCCAGGTCTCTCTGGATGGCAGCACGGCTCTCCGGGGTATCAGCCACCCCACCCAACTTGGTATCATCAGCAAACTTGCTGAGGATACACTCTGTCCCCTCTGTGAGGATACACTCTGTCTGTTTGTTTTCTGGGGTTTTTTTTAGGGTTGGTCTTAACATCTGGTATTTATATACATAGGGAAAAATGAATCCTACCTCCCAGCCCTGCAGCCCTCCAGCTGGGCCAATGCGCCCGTCCCTCCTCCTCCTCCTCCTCCTCTTCCTCCTCCTCCTCCTCCTCCTCCTCCTCCTCCTCCGTCTCCTCCTCTCGCCCTTTGCTGACGCACTCAGCGGGGCGAGACAGCGTGGCCGGGGAGGGAGCAGCCACTGCGGCAGCCGGCAAGCGTTCGCCTCGTCGCCTCCAGTGCACCGCTCACCTCTCCTCTTCTCCTTTCCAGGCGCTTCCCGCACAGGGCTGGCAGGCTGGGGGAGAGGAGCACTGGCGAAGCCTGGCATGAGGCTGCTGGCGTGGGGAAGTCAAAAGGCAACTTTTAATTTGAAGGAAGTTCAGCTCACAAGGGGCCGCCGCCGCGAGATCCTCAGGACCAGGAGTTGCTCTGCTGAAGTGGCAGGGGGATCCTAAAACCCTTCAGCTTGCGGAGGCCTTGCTGCCATCTCCCTCTCGCTGTAAGTGTCACGTCTGGCTGGCAGCGGGGAAGACACAAAGTTGGCTGTTGTTATCTGCTACCCGATTTCCATGAGCGAGTGGCTCTCGGTTTCGGGATGATCCTGTTACAGTTACAAGGCGTGTTCGACTGCTGGTGAAGGGCCAGGGGCTGTGTTTCGGAATCTAGCAGAAGGACTCAGATATAATAAGATCTGAAAAACAGCTTTTGGGGATTTATTTTTTTTTTTAAAGGTGGCACTCAAGCTTGTGGTTAGTCTCTTTTATTTGTTGGTTAGGTTTTTTTGTTTGTGGTTTGTTTGGTTTTTTTCCAAATAAAAGCCAGCCAGGCTGCCAGCAACTGGGGCAGCAGTTATCTGGCTGGTGCGTATCCCTGTCTTGTCCCCCCAAAGTGTGTCCAGGGTCCGGCATGTTTCCCACAAATAGGTGTGTCTCTCACCATGGCTGGGCATTGAGGCACGGTGGTTTCTAGGTTTGGAGGTTTTGTTTGCAGCACACTGATAGGAGGTCATCAGAGTTATACGGTGTGGTGGCGGTGCTTGCTTGCACACACTAAAAGTTAGGGACAAGTTGCTGTCTCTTTTGCCATCCTGGGCACCTCTCCCTATCACTACCCCCCCCCCCCCCCCCCCCCTTAACTGCTGCCAGATATCCCCAGGGCAATTGCAGTGGGTGTTTATTTGAAACAGTAAGAGCAAGAATGTATCTTGGACTTTATGTGAGGTTTTTTTAGCAGTTGTACATAGGAAGAGGCAGCGCCATGCGACTGTGCTGATCCGCATGTGTCACCTGCAGCCCAAAAATGTGAATGTTTAGGTTGCAGAGGAGGGTGGCCCTGGACGTGTAGATGAACACAGTGAGTCACAGGGAAATGCCAGAAATCCTCTCAGTGAGCTGAACACGCTTCAGAAAGAGGTATGTAACTATCTGTAAGTTGTGTCTTAGATACGCAGCTGAGTCTTTCCACAGTATGGGATCCTATTGTGCGTTTCTGGTGTAGCTGCCTTTCCTTCTCATCATAAAGCTCTTCTTAGCTGAATACTTGAGAAAGCTTTCTAATAGAATTATAGTGATGAGTTGAACAGCTGGTTTTTTTACTCTGCTTTTGGGGAAGAATCTAAAAAACCTGAGTCTGCAGTAGCTCGTCTCTGTGTGTGTGTATTTATATATATAAACATATATATATAAAAAACATATAAAAATTTGTGTATATATACACACATATGTATACATGTAGAAGAGCAACTCCATATAAAGCACCCATATAAAAAATGGTTTTTTTAGAAGCAGGATGGAGTAAGCAAGTTAAGGGGAGCATCCATTTCTTCTTGTCCTTCAAGGAATATCATGCCTACTTCATGAGTTGATTTGGTTACGTAGGCAAAGGCAGGAAGGCAGATCATAACACAACACACTCTTATCAAATATCTGCTTACAGCACTGTCAGGTAAATCATTAACGCGTAGTCCCAGGGCTTGTAAAAGCTTCTAAAGAGGTTTCTCAACCCTGAAACTCCCTTTTTCTGGGAGGTAAGAACTGAAGTTACTTGCAGCGCTTGGTTCGTGCATAGGTGTTTGCTGCTGTTTGTACTAGTTAATAAAGCAATGTAGTCCAGTGGATTGAGGATGGGAGAGGACCTCCTCCCCATGCAAAAAGAATAAAACGCTTTCCTGAGCCAACAAGGAGAGGTGTACTACTGGACCTAGTTCTGACAAAGAAAGAGGGACTGGTGGAGGACATTAAGGTTGGGGGCAGGCTTGGCTGCAGTGATCGTGAAAAGATAGAGTTCAGTATCTTGGGTAGTATGTGCAAAACAACAAGTAGGATTGAAACCTTGGATTTTGGGAAGGCTAACTTCGACCTCTTCAAGAAACTGCTTAGAGAAATTCCATGGGTTAGGGCTCGGGAAGGTAGAGGGGCTCAAGAGAGCTGGTTGATATGCAAATGCTACTTTCTCCAAGATTAGGATCGGTGCATCCCTAAGAGCAAGAAATCAGGTAAGGGAAGCAGGAGACCTGCGTGGTTGAGCAGGGAGCTCCTGAAAAAGCTCAAGTGGAAGAAGGAAGTTTACAGTGCGTGGAAGAAGGGACTGACCGCTTGGGAAGAGCACAAGAATGCTGTTAGAGTATGCAGGGATGGAACGAGGAAAGCCAAGGCCTCCTTGGAATTACACCTGGCAAGGGATGTCAAGGTCAACAGGAAGGGTTTCTTCAAGTATATTGGAGGCAAGAGGAAAACTAGAGAAAATGTGGGCCTGCTGTTGAATGAGACGGGTGCCATGGTGACAGAGGATGGAGAGAAGCCAGAGTTGCTGAATGTCTTCTTTGCTTCAGTCTTTACTGCTCAGGCAAGCCCTCAGGAGTCCCAGACTTTGGAGGAAACAGAGCAAGTCTGGACGGAGGAAGACTTTCCCTTGGTTGAGGAGGATCAAGTTAGAGAACGGTTAAGTAAACTTGATATCCGCAGATCCGTGGGTCCTGGTGGGATGCACCCGCAAATGCTGAGGGAGCTGGCAGAATTCATTGCTGAGCCACTCTCCATCATCTTTGAAAGGTCCTGGAGAACAGGCGAGGTGCCTGAGGACTGGAGGAAAGCCAGTGTCACTTCAGTCTTCAAAAAGGGCAAGAAGGAGGACCTGGGAAACTACAGCCAGTCAGCCTCACCTCCATCCCTGGAAAGGTGATGGAACAGCTTGTACTGGGCGTCATCTCAAAGCATGTGGAGGAAAAGAAAGCTATCAGAAGTAGTCAATGTGGATTCACCAAGGGGAAGTCACGTCTGACTAACCTGACAGCCTTCTACGATGGCATGACTGGATGAGGGAAGGACGGGGGATGTTGTCTACCTTGGCTTCAGCAAGGCTTCTGACATGGTCTCCCACAGCATCCGCATAGGTAAGGCTTAGGAATTGTGCATTAGAAGAATGGACAGTGAGGTGTATTGAAAACTGGCTGAAAGACAGAGCTCAGAGAGTTGTGATCAGTGGCACAGAATCCAGTTGGAGGCCTGTAACAAGTGGTGTTCCCCAGGGGTCAGTACTGGGTCCAGTCCTCTTCAATGTATTCATCAATGACCTGGATGGAATGTACCCTCAGCAAGTTTGCTGATGCCACGAAACTGGGAGGGGTGGCTGACACAGCAGGAGGCTGTGCTGCCATACAGCGAGACCTGGACAGGCTGGAGAGTTGGGCAGAGAGGAACCTGATGAACTTCAACAAGGGCAAGTGTAGGGTGCTGCACCTGGGGAGGAATAACCTCCTGCACCAGTACAGGATGGGGGCTGACCCGCTGGAGAGCAGCTCTGAGGAGAAAGATCTGGGAGTCCTGGTGGACAACAGGATGCCCATGAGCTGGCAGCATGCCCTTGTGGCCATGAAGGCCAACCGTCTCCTGGGGTGCAGGTGGAGGGAGGTCATCCTTCCCCTCTGCTCTGCCCTGGTGAGGCCCCATCTGGAGTACTGTGTCCAGTTCTGGGCTCCCCAGTTCAAGAAGGACAGGGAAGTGCTGGAGAGGGTACAGCAGAGGGCTACAAAGTTGATGAGGGGCCTTGAGCATCCCTTACGAGGAAAGGCTGAGGGACTTGGGTCTTTTTAGTCTGGAGAAGAGCAGACTGAGGGGGGATCTATCAATGCTTATAAATACTTGAAGGGAGGGTGTCAGGAGGATGGGGCCAGTCTTTTTTCAGTGGTGCCCAGGGACAGGACAAGAGGGAACGGGCACGAACTGGAACATAAGAAGTTCCACCTCAACATGAGGAGGAACTTCTTTCCTGTGAGGGTGGCAGAGCCCTGGAAGAGGCTGCCCAAGGGGGTGGTGGAGTCTCCTTCTCTGGAGACATTCCAAACCCGCCTGGACGCCATCCTGTGCAACCTGCTGTGGGTGGACCTGCTTTGGCAGGGGGTTGGACTAGATGATCTGCAGAGGTCCCTTCCAACCCCGTATCATTCTGTGGTTCCTAAGGGAGCAGCTCAAACTTAGGCAGAGGGGAAAAAACAGCATGCCAGGCTGCTTGGTGGGATCAGCTCATGCATTGCTGTCATTCATGAAGAACCATAGGTGGATAATGCTTTTACTTCATGTTAGCAAAGAACTTGTGCTCTGAATCATTTTTGGGAGGAGGGTAGTCAGTGTTTCAACTCTTCATCGAAGTAACTCAAGGCCAGGAAGAGTTTGCAGAAAATGGCAATTAAGACTCATGGTTATCCACAAACTGACAAGAGCGGCATGCTTTTCTGGGCTGTTGCTGATGCCTGTAATGGAGAACAAGTCTGCAGTTGCTGAATTGCTTACTTTCTGCCGCTGACCTCCTTGTAAATAATGTAACTCATTAATGAAACTAAATTTTAAATGGGTTTATGGCTGATGGGCTGTTTTGCTCAGTTTTTGTTTCTTGGGATCCTGTGATTTGAATCTGGTTGAGCTGGGAAGATTTGCTGTGGGTCTTGTTGTGCTTAAATCCACACCAGGCTTCTGTTTTGCCTGACTTCTGTTTCCTTAGGTGTGTAAGAAACGGAGGCATTTGATATTTATAACCTATAGAGTCCTATCTGCATTTGCTTTAACTTTTGATCGATTGTGTTTGCAATAAGCCTATTTTGAGCAAATAACTTGAAGTATAGAAAATATGTAGCATATGAAAACACGTTATATGAAGAATAGCAAAAGTAGCCTCATTTGCCGTGCTTGCAGCCATTGCTTGAACAAAAGAAAAAGGGCTTAGGTCAAGAAGGGCTTAAGCTATTCTAGTTGCCTACATCCAAGAGCATGACTCAAAACTTCCAGCTAAACTCTTAAGCTCCCTGAATCGGTGTTGGAGTTGTGCCTTGTCCTCCCCATGCTGTGTCCCTTTTAGGTGCCAAGCTCTCAGCCTGGCTGTCCTACGTGGAAGGTCTGCCTGCTCCTACAATGAGATTTTCAATTTTCTCTCTGGAGATGCCTGGACCTCGCTTTAAAAAAAAAACCCAAATCCCAAAGCCTGCTTCATGCCGTTCCACATGGCTCACCGCCTCGCACAGTCTGTGCTCTGTGTCCTCTGGTTTCCATCTGCCTGGGAAAGCTCAAAACTGCTCTTGCTGCTCAGGAGAGTGCCATTGTTGCTTGCCTAACTTTACAGGGCTACTGCACGGTATCTTTTTAAAGCTGAGCTTTTTGAAGCTGTTCTGCTTCGTAAGGAGAGAATTCAGGGTTTGCCGTGTGTCTGTCTTACACCTAGTAACAAGTGTCTGGAGGAGGAGGTATCCAAACCTGGAGGAGAAGATGAATCCAAACCTTTCCCTGAGGGATGTGTTTGTTTAAGGAGGTTTCTGTTCCGGGGACATCCCAGCAAGCGCTCTCAAGTGCTGTATGAGATGGTAACGCTGGCTCAGGCAGCTAAGCACAGAAGCGGGTCCATGCTCTGAATCTTTCCTTAAGCCTCTCTCCTCTGAGTTTTTAGGGACAAGAGGTGCCAATTGGGATCTCAGCTGGTTTACGTGAGCCAGGAGGCCAGGAGAGTGGTAGTCCTTTGGACAAACCAGGTAACCATGCTCCATGTTGAGTAAGGACAGGGAAGACAGCCCCATTGCCTTTCGGCTACTTTGTGCCGTGGGTTCAGGGTAGTGTTTGAGAGCGGCTCTGTTGCCCTTTGAGCACTTGCTTCTGGCTTGCGGATGATTTTTTGCCAGGAAAATCAGCCTGATGGAGCACTCGCTTGTCTCCAGCTGCTTTCTGCAGCTGTCTGTATGGGAAAGAAGGTGGGAGAAATAACCGGTTAAAAATAGAAAGGCAGATTAGGAAACGTGAGGTATGGTTTCACCATACAGCCGAGCTGCTCTGACAACTCACTGCTGCCACTGAAAGGGGAAGGACTTGCTGCTGCGACTGCGCGGCCAGCTGGTTCAGCCAGCCAGGCCAGCAGAAAAAAAAACCAGGAAAAGAGCAGTTTTTCTGCCATGCAATCACCCAAGCGCAAGAGAGGAGGGTGGGGATACGAGGCAGGAGGGAGGCGATGCCTCTGAGATAAGGCTGCTCGAACTCTGCTGGCACGAGTAACCCAAGTTCAGGTGCACGGGTGCTGGAGCTGGATTCAGGTGAGCAGCTCGAAGGCTTTGTGTTGGTAACATCAGCTCTCCTGCATGCTCAGCTTGGGTTTAAAATCACAGCCACGGCACATGTGCTGCCGCTTCTAGCTGGGGCTGAGCTCATTCAGGTTAGTCCACCCAAGTTAAGAGCAAAGCCTTCAGGGGATTTACTTTGCTGTTCGAACTGTTCATATCCTGATAGTTTACCGTGAGACTTTGAGTAATTGGGAAAAAAAACCACATTAAAAAGTTCCGGGGCCTTAATTTCCCTTACTGTAAATATCTTGCTTGTTTATAATATTACACTGTCTTATAAGAGGCTTTATTTTGCAATAAGTATGTGAAACTTCAGGAAAAAGGTAGTCAACAGACAAACCAAGGATAAATACATTATGTTCTTTGTAAGCAGCAAGCTTTTTAAGCATTGCTTTTAGGAAGCGGCTGTTATATGGTGTTTTGTCAGCACCTCCTCACTCTGTGTTTATTGCTATTCCTTGTGGTTATTACTGGTCGTTGTAACTTTGTCTGGATATGTTTTTTGTTGCCTTTCCTAAAATAAGGGCAAAAGCCAGTTAAGGAAACCATTATTTTCTTTGCTGAAAAGTTTGTTTCCTGATGCTTTTTTTTTCTCTTTGGGTCTGAGGGTTTGGGTTTATTTTTGTTTGCTTTCTTTTTTTTAACTCTTTGTCAGCCTTGAGAACAGTCTGATTTCTCAAGCTGCTCGATGGCTCGGATGAGCTGCTGTTGTAGCACTCCAGCCACAGGTTGATAACCAGTGCTCGGTGCCAAATGAAGAAGGAAACATCCAGGGGCATTCCAGATAACTTGGATATCCATCCTAGATGGATCCTAAAAAGCAGCAAGCGTGCCGTACCAAGTACTCCCTGTGCAGGATAGGGTGGAGGGAAAACAGCAGTTAGTTCAACGTAGCTAAATAATATTTCACTATATAGTATTTAGTTCAGAAAACCTGTAACGTAACGCTTTCCCTGAGCAAAAAAACTTGAAGACAAACATCACTTACTCTTTTCAAGGGGGTGTAGTTATAAGATGTAGGCATAAGGATATCCAGAGCTTGGTAGAATTCGGTATCGAGTCAACTTTGTGATTTGTGAAACTGGAATTATTCTGTGTTTTAAAAGTGAATTTAAGAATTGTAGTTACTCTTTCAGCCTCTGGACAAGAATCCTGAAGACAAGCAGATAGTTTTACTCAGTTACCTTTTAAAATGCTTCAGCGTGCTTGCTTTCTTGTTACTGGGCTGCTTTTCATAACCAGAAGTAAAAATTAGTTGGTCCCAGTGACATATATAACACTATTTTCTTGTAAATTTAAGAGATCGCTTTAGCAGTCAGGCAGATTTTTCACCAGTAAGAATGCTGACACAGTTATACTTTATTAATTTTTAAAAACCATGAAGTTGAACCCAGTTAAATCCAATTTATATTGTGGAGGCTGATGCTTTGGGATTGGTGAGTATTAAACATCAAGGATGAGGAGGACTTAGTAGGAAAGCCACCAGCTAGTTAGTTTTGGTGCAACTTTGACTTCAGATTCTTAGTCTTCCCAGCTGTCTGGGTTTTTCCCTTATTATTTCTAAATCCTTTTGTGTTTTGAAATTTTCTCTTTTAATCTCAGCCACGTGCCTTTCTTCGGGGACATAGGTATGTCTGTTCTGAACTAGTCACATCCTACCTAAATCTGCAGCGAAATGGTGGCATTGTTCACACTCTGCAACGTGTTTTTGCATGTTGTACTTCAGTAAGAACAGCAAAGATCTGACCCGGGCAAGCCTTGAGAAACTTTTTGTGTTAGTACGGCTGCAGAGAGAGAATGGAGAGACGTTTCGGGTGGCGAGGTTATCTCTAGTCCTGTTAAACTTGAAGCTATGAAAAGCAGGTAGTGCACTGCAAAAGCAAAATGAGAAATGAAAGCGACTTTTTGCTTAGTTTCTTCGTCTTCACAGCTCTCCTTGCAGTTTCAGAAAACAGAAGCTGTGAAACTGTTTGCTGGGGACTGGATTTTAGAGAAATGAAGAAGCTCTGCTGGAGAGGCTAGAGTAAAATCCTCAGAACCCAGGAGAACAGTTTGCCCCTGTTTTGATTTCTGAGCTACTGAGTTTACATGAACAACCCTCTCCCAAACCATATATGTATTTACATCATGAAAATATCTTCCCCATATAATAAAAATTAAACTGTCTAGCAAAGGGACTATTTGCAAACATTTTCCCTGTATGTGACGGCCTGGCTTTTGCAGCTTGGGAAGGGAAGGTGGGAAAAGAATTGATCCAATAATTTAGGGTTACTTAAGCTAAAAGTACTCAGTTACTGAATTAGATTTATCTGGAAGAAAAGCAATGCAGACTCAGACACTTTTGTTAATGTTTAATGTTCTGTAACAGTCTTCCCAGGCATAATTGAGCCATCAGCACAGGAGCGATCCTGTCAGAGGAGTTTATTTTGAGTGATTACAGAGCCCACTGTGTCTTTCATTTCAGTGCAGCCTGAGCTAATTGATGACCAAGTCCATAATTTATTTACAGTCCTTGGGATCCTTTCAGACTGATTCTCCTTCTTTTAAAAAGCCTTGGAAGGGGAGGAGGAAGAGGAGGCTGTTGGGGCTTACTGGGCTGCTGGCGCTGCTGCCCGTCTCTCACAAAGTTATCGAAAATATTCTGCCCTCTGTTTCGGGTGATGGTTTCGCCCTGTCCTGGTTTCAGCAGCCTCTCCATTTTTTCCTAAGCCTCTTGACCTTTAATCTGGAGCGTGTGCTGCTTGGCTGGGGAGGGTCTGACGGGCAGGGCTGAAACAAGGAAAGGAGGGAGGAAAGAGCAGACACTGCCGCTGATGAAAAGAGAAAAAAGCTGCAGGAGAGCACGAACACCCACACTGGTTTTTGTCTAGGTCTCAGTTTGAGATGAATACTCCTGACTTTTCTTCTTGATTTCCACGCTTCCCCCATCCCCTTCCTGATTTTGCTCGATTCCAGCTTAATACAGTTTGTCTCCTACAGCTTGCTCTCCTGATGAATCATGGGTCTGCATCAATAAATCCAGCTTTATGCAGAGTTTAGGAATAGGGAGGAACTCCTGTCTTATAAGTACCTTACAAAACAGGTAAGCAAAAGTGATTTTATACTCAGAAATCACTTTGGGTATGAAGAGGACTTTCAGTTCTGTCAAACCTTTAAATAATCTGGGGAGGAGGCAGCCACGAGCTGATGCATGGCTCCCTGCTATTTCTGGAGCTCTAGCGGGGACCTGTTGAGCTTTATAGTCCTGTATGGTAGGAAAGAGTAGTGTGGAGTCCCTTAAAGACCTGAGCACTGCTGTCTTGGAACTTTGCATGTCTTATCCTAAAGAAGTCGCTTGTACAGCTAAGCACAGTCTTCATCCTGAAGTCATTCATCTGGCTGCAAGTTAAAGGCCGCCTCACACGTGTGGAGTAGTAAAAGGGTAATCCGGCAATATTTTAGACCACATCCTAATTTTCAAGGTGAAAGGTGGTTTTCAACTAGATACACAGTTAGTTTTCGCAACTGAGGTTTGAGATGCCGGCAGCCAGTTGTTTGAAAGCTGCCATGCCTTTTGAGTCAAACTTTGCAAATATGAGAAAGGAAAGAAGTCGTGCATTGTAAGCATGAGAACTGCAACGATATTATTTGTCATTCAACTGCCTGAAGTAAAAAATATTAAGAAAAAGGAGATGGCAGTGATTAGGGGCAAGTCTTCCATAGGTAGCTATTACTCTTCCCCGGGGAAATTTGCCAAAACAATACTTCTAACTGCTAACACTTGAAACTGTAAAGACATTGTGTTTGTGCTGGCATGCGTGGCAAAGTGCTGGAAAACAGATACAGCAACGGGTTTTAATAGGGTATTTCATAACTGCTGTCATATCTTCAGGCAGCTTTGCAGAGAAATGTGGCGGGAGGATCGTTTCAGCTATTCTGGCTTGATCACTGAACTGGTGAGTGTCCTGCCATCCCGTCTCAAGTTTTATATTTGGTGGAGATCCACGCCAAAATCATGTGATGTTTGTCTTGGGGTTTGATTCTGCCTTTCACCTGTTTGGCCTGACCAAATAATACACGAGCCAAGATGATTTCTGCTATTTCTAAGCGGTGTGATTATGAAGGTGAATAGAAATGCAACACTTGTTAATATAAAACTTCCTTGCCTGCTAACCGACCCTGAAGGCTGTGCCCTCCATTAGGGCACATAAGTCCTGGTGTCCTCAATGATTTATGCAGCATCTACAATAACAGGGCTTGCTGCTTGTGGAAGTGCATGCATTTATATTTTATGTCTCCGCCTGCCCTTCATATTTTATTTAATGAAGAGTGTAAGGAAATTGGCTAGTTGGCAAAAACTGGCTTTTAGTGTACTAAGGAAATGCAAGTTTCCTGATTTTTGAGCTGACACCGTGTGTGGCACTCCCCTCTTCTTAGGCTCTTTCTAAATATTGATCCTTTCCCATTACTTCTCCACAAAGTGAGAGCCTTCAGCCCTACTGTTGACAACCTGTCTCCTGCAGATCCCATTGTGACCTCTGGGGAGGGCAAGAAATCCCCCGTAACAGATGGGAACGTGATATCCTTATGCTCTCCTGTAGCCACTGGTCTGAGATCAGCCTATTGCCCCCCTTACATCTTAATTCACGTGGTGCTGTATGCACGGCACACCTTGTGTTCCAGCTGGGATGAGACAGGCTGCGTTACCCACCTGCACGTGCTGGGGCTGGGCTGGGCTGGTTCACGTTCCAGCCTTTGCCGTTTGCCTGTACCCGATGGGAGATTCTGTTTTTACTCCTGGGCTCTTGCTGCGAGGTCAGCCTTTTGTAATTTGGCTGCCGAAGACTGATTCAGACCAGCACAAGTTTTTCTCAGGATCAAATTAAATCCAGTCCCTACGTTGTTTCACTAATGACGGGAAATAAAACCTGTAAGACGACACTTTTTTTTAGTGCTGTTGTGGTGCCACATAGGGTGAGCTGCATATTTCATCGGGATTTCTGCCACAGTACTCTTATCCCATCACCCACATTAAATATTTGTGAATGTAGGTATTTTCAGACCCAATGAAAAGGTTTTGGAGTGCCTAAGGACAGATAATAAAATACTTTCAAATGCAAATTTCATGTGTATTTATGCTCTGCACAATCTCTGGTAATGCAGCCTCACCCCCACAAAAACCACCCAAACCAAAAAAAACCCACAACCAATAAACCCCAAATGCAAATTACTGTGACTGTTTAATATCTTTTGCTATGAACACTTAACACTTTACAGTACTTGATCTGATTGTTTCCAAAATAGTACTTTCTTTTTCCATCTGTAGTCATTTCAACAGCTCTGTATCGCTTGCAGGAGAGGCACTGTCATTACCAGAGAACTGATGGTGAATTTTCATGGAAGATCTCTTTTACGGCCTCTTATTAAAATGCTATATTTTATCAGGTTGAGAAGATCTTGGAGATGTTCTTAGGGCTTAGCTAAAAGATGCACGTCAGAGCACAGCTCAAGGATAGTCCTGTAGAGCCAGTCTGACTGTGGGATGTGTAGGTAAAGTACCAGCTATGTCAGGTTGGTCCCTACTTGTTTTGGACTCTTAAACTATTCTATTTACTAATGTCTTTAGGAGGTGTATATATGTT
This sequence comes from Numenius arquata, assembly GCF_964106895.1. Taxonomy (NCBI): domain Eukaryota; kingdom Metazoa; phylum Chordata; class Aves; order Charadriiformes; family Scolopacidae; genus Numenius; species Numenius arquata. The sequence goes on along the minus strand of NC_133585.1, from coordinate 22,328,660 downwards.
TCCCAGGCCTTGAGGGAGTGCTGGGTAGTCATGGAGCCTGTCACAAAGTGGCTGGCCAGAGTGTTAGTGGTGTCCTGCTCTCAAGGGCTCCTCATCAGATGAGTTTCTACAGTACTGTAATATCCTAACTGCTCCACTGCAGATTAGAAACACCAGCGTAACTCTTATTCCTTTGTTTTGTTTGCTTCCTGAGGTATGCAGCAGGGATATTGCATCCTGCTGGACATCTCTAGAGAGTGCGCCTTCTGAGTATTTACCTACAGGAAGGGCTTCTTCCCAGCAAGCCATTTACATCTTGCTGCTGAAGGTTCATTTAAAGGAGCATTGCGCTCTCCTGTGTGGCTGCTGCTTCGTTATCTACTTTGCCATTCATCGTTATCTTCAGCCTCAGCTGCTTTTTCCAACCATGCTCTGCTTCTCTTGCGATCTCCTGTTTTTTCCCACCAGTCAGCAGAGCTGTGGCTTCCCGGCCGGCACTGACCCGTCTGCGAGAGGGGAACGTCGCTCCGCTCGGCGGGGCAGGTCAGAGTTTGGCTATTTTGGAGCTGCACCTCATTGGCGTTACTCCCTCGCTTCTCTTAATACCTTGCTAATCTGGGCTTCACCCGTCTGCTTGCAGACAGCTACAGCGGCCACGTGATGGCAGATTTAAATCCTTCGTCCTCTCCCTCCCTCTCATCTCCTTCCCTGCAATTTATTTGGGTTCCTCTTTGTGTGGCTGAGAGGAGAATAGCGCCACTGGGTTTCTGCAGTTCTTTTGCTGCTGTAAATGAGCAGGGCTTGTTCTCCTTATTGTGTGTTACCTATTTGTGTAACAGGAGCTACGAAGCCCAGTCTTGTTTTTGCAGGCAAGCGGCTCAGTGATTCTTTCAGAGTGACAGGCATCCCTTAATTGATTAAATGGTTAATTCACGTGTATACTTTCTGGGAAGGAACGGTGATCGGACGCAGCTTTTCAGTTTCTAAACAATCTGAAATGATCTGAGCAAGTTGATTTGTTTGCTGCCAGCAGCGTGCGGATGGTTCCCCACAGGGAGCGACAGTTGTTACGTGCTCCATGAAGCGTGCGCGCTGTGACGTACGTGGTCCTTGGATACTTACGTTGGGCTGGATCACGGAAAAGACATGACACCTAGTGCTGCACTACAGGCCATTAACAACTCCTGCCTAATGTAGAATTTAATGAAAAGAAACAGGTTTTGAGGAGTGCATCATACAATTCATAGTGTTGTGGCTTCAGCTGAATTTACCAAAACCAGACTGACAGATGGGCCTTCCTCTCCGCTCCCTCCCCAAAAGAAAGGAGAGGAAGAGATAAGGAGATTTAGAAGTTTCGATTGAACAGCTCGGTTTGCCTTCTGGTTAAAAGAAAATGTTTCGACTAGTAAGCAAAGTTTGCTAGAGGCCGCGCGCTCGTGCTAGCAGCTGGACAGTCGTGCTGATGGTAGCAGGCTGGGTCTGATCCCTCCATCCATTCTGTGGCAGGAGAGAGGTGTATCACGTGAACAACCACCTCAAGAGGCGTCTGACTTCAGTATTTTTAATTATTTCTGGTTGTGAAGGTTGAAGGAACTGCTGACTGAGCTTTGCACTCTATCATGAGTCGCTTTGCAGCAGTTTTATGGGCTATGGGTAGGCAGTAGATGATAATATTCTCCGGTGCGGGGGGGGGGAATTTGTGAGCTGAAATATTGTTTTCATTAAATACTATTTTTAAATGTAGCTTAATTTCCATGACATGAATGCAAGCTAGTCGTACTTACCTAGTACCTTGAGCTGAGATCCTCTTGTTTGGCTGGAATTACAGGTTACTTTTAGAACTAATGTAATTAAAGAGTTCAAAACCACCCAGTTGGCCTCGTGAATCTGTTATGCAGTCATCCAGTCTTTTGTGTTCGGTGCGCCAGGCAGCGGAGTCACTGCCTGCAGAAGAAAAGATGTCCAAGAGCCATTCTGCCTGAGATACTCCCCAGGATTGTCACTGGAGTTGCTGGGTGGCTAACGGGCATCTCCATAAAGGTGTTAGGACAACACAACACAGGTGCATCTCCTATACCTCAAGTGTGTCACTAGAAAAAAAAAAATATTCAGAGGTAGTTGGATGTCTGCAGGAGGAACTTGCTTCCGAGGCTTTCAGTCGGTTATTGAAATATTCATAACTTGCAGAACAGTTAAATACCAAGATACAAGTTTCTTATTTTCTAAAATGCTTTCAAGTGATTCTGCTTGTGGTCTTGGAAATTGTTTGGCTGATACCTGGCAGTACACACAGTCATTGTCAGTGTGAAAGCAAGCGTGTTTTTAATGTTGGTTTGTGCTCTTAAAATATCTGGCAATTAAATACATTAGGAACATTTAATGTTTTGGGGAGGATGTTTGTGCATACTTATTCTTTGGGTTCAATGCTGAATTGTTGTCAGAAGCAAAAATATTGAAGTAGGATTTGCTTGTGTCACAGGATAATCCATGGCAGAGATGGCATGTCCAATGTACATCGGGAGCAGCTGGGTTTGGTTAGTCGATGGTGTTAAGATCTGGAGGCTGATACACAGATAAAGCTACTTTACAGTGCTGGGGGAGGAATATCTTGGGTTTCTGAAGTCCAGATTCTGAAATTTGGAGCTTGTTGCAGCATTGAAGTGTCACATTCGGTGGCAGCAGCAGCAGCCCTGAAACACCAAGCAACAATCATGAAATTATCTGTAACAGGGCAAAAAAAATTGGGACCCTTAGAGCAGGGAATAGAGCTGGTCTGAATTGCCATCCCTTTCTGACACACGTGCTTTTGAAGAAGGAGATGCTGGATGGCTGGACTGGAGAGGAGAGATGCATCATCTCTCCAGCTGCACTGGGTTTTGCTGAATGAACGTGAGCATGTTTTTGCCATCACGCTGGACACTGACAGTGGCCGATCTCCACTGCAAACGGCCGGATTTGGCATCCGTGCGACTAGTGGCAAAGAGAGTGAGGAAGGTGGCTGAAGTTTGGCAGGTGAGGTGAGAGAGATCTTTTTTTGCTTGTAGCATTAACCGCAAAAGGAAGGTGCCAGGGTAGTTCATCTGAATTTTCAGTAGATCTGGCTCTAGTAAGACAAGTTCCCATCACTGAGATTGTTCTTATTGGCAGTCAAAAATGCTTTTTTTTTTTTCTTTCTTTCTTACATTTTTCTAGCCTTTCCTGTGTTTCAGGTTGTTCTAGACCAAATGTGCAGTAACTGCTTTCCTCTTTGATTTCCATATTTGATTCATGGTACAACTCTGAACAGATATTGCTGGAAAGAGGAGGAATATGTGTTCAAAAATTGGATTAGGATTATTTAAACCAGAAATAATCTTGAATATTTGTGGTTTTCTGTGTTTCAGACCAGGGATCAGTATGTGTTAGATGAAACTACATTAATAAAAACAAACCCAGGAATTGTTTTGTTTTACAAAGGTAATAGCATCGAAAACTAACAATGTTTATGGTTTGCCTTTTGGGGTGGGTTTACGAATAGTAACAGCTGAAATGCAGGGAACAGCATCTTGCATGAGGATATATAGAATTCATATTTCAACTCTTGAAGCTTAGAGTCTTTTTGATCTGGGTCTGATGTGCCGGACCTCAAAAGTAGTGTATTTGAAATAAAATATTTCCAATGAAATACGGAAACTTTATTCTAGGCTGGGATTCTGAGTGTGTAAACTCAGTTTTCTTTTGCTTTCGTCATAACTGAGGGGAAGGCAGTTGCTTTGGAGGAAGGCAACTGTTGTGGTCTGGATGCTGTCTAATACGTGTCCAGTAACAAACCCAAATATTAAAAAAATGTAGCAGTTAATTGATTTAAGCCTTCAGTGAGGCTCTTATTTTTTCATTGTAGTTTCATCTGGCTCTCTTTTTCCCGATCTGCATGGCTGGTTTGGCAAAATACCCTGGCGTGTGCCTTTTAGAGCCATGTTGCCATCAGTCACAAGACTGTCCTCAGTTTCCTTAAGCAAAATGTCCCTTTGTGGTTTGATTTTTTATTTTTTTTTTAAAGTTCTTGCTACTACTTATATTCCTAGAGGCTCATCACAAATCTGACTTTCTGATAATAAATGCCTTTTAGGTATTCAATGTAGGTAGAACCCCCTCAAAACCCCAAACCACCTGAACTTGGTTGACACAGTTAAAATATTGAGTATGTTACAAACATTTAGTCTCTCCTTATTTTCTCATCTCCATCCTTCTGCCCTACCTCATTCCTTCCCCATTTCTATGCCTTGCGGGGGAGGGGGGATAAACCCACTTTTTCTGCTTTTTTCTGTGTTACATCTGTTTTCTTTCGGTGCATCTGTTTTCCTTCAGAGGTCTTCTGTTGGGTGCGATAAATGTAAGGAGATTTGGATAGCTTCAAGAGGATGGTTTCATCCTCGTTAGTAAGGGAGTTAGCTCAGAGGTTGGACGAGGACACGGGGCTCTATTTCCAGCTCTGCCCTATCTCCGGCTGAACCAGATCCCAAGGCGTAACGCAGACGGGTGTTCAGCTGTTTTGGAGAGAACAGCCAGAGCTTGCTGCTGCCTGAGCACAGAAAGCCCAGAAACACTCCGGGTTGCTTCGGTCCAGAAACCAGCTGTGCCAGGTTTTCAGCACAGCACGTGTGGGGTTTTTTGGGATCCATGGGGTTTTTTGCTTGTGCATAGCAAAGAAGCAACTGATGTGGTGGGTGTGTTGAGTCCTGCTGTAGAAGCCTCCACTGAAGAGTTAAGATCCTGGTGTCGAAGCAGATTACCCACATGTAAGGATTTGTGACCATCTGTTAATATTTTCCCGTACCCCTTTGCATCTGGAGGGCTGAAATAGTACAAACCCACTTTCTCTCAAGGATAATATTCTTAGGAGGAGAATGTAGTTGTGGGGTGTCCCACCCTCGTGCAAATTAACTTTGTGGTGTTATTTGCATCTTTCTTGCACAGAACTAAAAGCATTTGGGGCGGGGAGTTGGGAGGTGGGTTTCCTATTGCAGCCATCCAAAAATAAGCTAATATTCATCTGGCTTCTGTTGCAGGTGTTACTTTACTTTTGGATTTATAACTTGGGATTGTGGTACACAATACAAAACGAGACGTGTGCTTGGGCTCTCCCTGCTGTAGGCGGAAAGCCCGTCGCTGTTCCTGTGGGTGCCAGCTGGGGCTCTGGTCCTGGCGCCTGGCTCTCCCTCCGGCATTTGAGGAGACTTTTCAGTCTGAAACAATTGTTTGTAACTTAAACCAAAGGCAGGACCTGCCCTCCCCACCCCAATCCTTTCCACCCCCGGATCACTTGAAGCAGGATTTCCGTAGTGTCAAAACAAAAGCCCTTCTTAGCAACTGCTCCCATGATGAGGTCAGCTGTAGCCTTCTTGTGAGTGTTTCCTGGTTTCCATAACTACTTCCGAGCCCAAGGAAGAAGAAGAGGGAGGAAGAAAGTTGAGCGAAAAGATGTAGGGCTGTGAAGAAGCGAAGAGATGAGGCTTGATCAGGTCAGGTGTCTCTTGTCACCTAGCACAGAACTTGTGCGTGTATGTACCTATACACATACACCCAGGCATTATCCACAATGCGTTTTTGTAGCGGAGAGACTCACTAGCAGTGTTTCCCATCTGAAGATGAGCTGTTTGGTTATTCCGGTTTGATGCAAGTACTTTTGTTTGGAAATCCTCGGCACTGAACTCCACGCTTGGGTTCAGACCTGTTTTACTGAGATCCCGGCCTATACGTGGATTTCCTTTTTTTTTTTTTTTTTTTGTTAAATTAGGGTAGGAAATATACAATGGAGGTTTTTTTTCTTCTTCCTATAGAGTACTTTAGAAAAAATGGGCTGTTCAGGGATTTATGTAGTATGCAGGCAATTTTTTTTTCTCTCTGGAGCTGCGTAAGTAGCTATTCAGGGTATGTGGGCGTTGCTTCACATATTGATCCCAGCTTTTCTTTTTCTTTTTCTCGTAGTAGTAATTCTGCTTGCTCTGACTCTGTGTCCATGGGGCAATGTTTTCCATCTGGGACTGACCTTGGAAACCTGTCTCGGAGCTCTGTGAAACTCGTGAGCCTATCTGTGCCTCAATTTTATACTTACAGATATTTTGTATTTGTATTTAAAGCACAAAACCAGCTTTATTGCAACGTTTAAAATGCCAGCAGTCGCTTGTGTGCTAGTGGTGCAGCCTTTTGCAAGGGGCAATCTCTGGTTTGGAAGCAAAGCTATCCTGGAGGGAGGGAAGCAATTTGGTACGTTGCTTGAGAGCTCGTTAGTGATATCCAGCACATAATTTGTGGCTGGCATCGCCCTTTCATTGTAAATTGGCGTGCAGAGGTGGTTTGCAAGTACAGGATGTCCAGTTGTTGAGGTGTCGGCACGTTATTGTTAGTGATGATACATTGCCTGTAGAGGAGGTGACTTCAGCGGTGATTCAGACCTTCCTGTTACGAACAGTTTGGTTTGTGCTGTAAAAATGCAGGACGAGAGCTCCCACCTTTCATCCAAAGTATTCAGGCTCTGTGTAATTTCTGCTCAGCGGGGGGGTTTGGGGAATTCACCTGTGGGTTGCTTTCTAAAGCATTAAAACTTCAATCCTTACAGCAGTTTGATTTTCTCCTGCTTACATCTGGGCACACGTCAGTGTGCATCTCAGCGTTTGTTTTCCGAGGGAGAAAATGTTACTATTTTATCTTCAAACTGTGCTTATCCCTAGACCTCACTCATTTTAACACTATTTTTTACTAGTGGTTTTATCATCTCAGCTTTGATGGGGTGTTTGGGAAGGGTGCTCAGTGTTGCAACTGAAACACACCCACTGCCTCTGAAAGGGTTTGAAAATCTCCTTGGTTCCCAGTGAGGAGCTTATCGCCGTTTCTGAAATGGCTGGTTATTTTACTGATTTCTATAGTGACTGTTGCCTTGGCAGCAAAGTTCCTCGCTTAGAGAATAAACGCACTGTACAAACAGGAGGAAGGCATGATTTGATTTGAGAAGACTTAGGTTTTCTTCAATTGGGTTTCAAAGTGCTTTAGGAGAAGATTGGAGACGAAGAAACTGGTTTGAGGCGTCTTTCTTTTGTTGTTTTAGGTGGATGTGGCTTTGTCTCACTGGTGTTAATTGCAAGACGTGTAGTGCTATCTGCTTGCAAATGTAGGGGTAATAGGGAACAGTGTGTTAACCCGTCAGCCAGCTCCGGGGTTGTGGAGGGAGGTTACTGCTCCATGGATCCTGCAGCTATCCCAGACAAAGTCTCGTGCCACCTGCCCAGGGAATGTCTGTCACTCGCTCAGCGGTGAGCCCGTGGATTTTGAAATGCAATCTGAAAGAGTGATGTCCAGCGTGAGTACTTAGCTATCCTCCAAGCAGAGCCAGGGACAGAGAACCACAGTTTCCTGCACCTTAGCCACCAAGCCAAGTGTGGAGATGTAGCCAGCTGATGATTTGTTGCTGATTATCTTGTCCTTTAGCCAGAGAGATGGATGCTCCCATGGTCCATGGATGGTCCTTATGCCCAACCACATCTCGGCCAAGCAATGCAAAAGAGAACAGGTCTTGATACTCGAGTTCATGTAGCGCGTTCTCAAATACTTGCTTCACCCACTGGGGTGGCCGTGGTCATGGTTATTACAGCACCCATATGGGCAGATTGAAGTGGGGGTGGGAAATACTCCCTGTCGGGAAAAGTGGAAAAGGATCTGAGAATTTTGAGTTAGCACTATAATGTTTGCTGGGAACAGGGGGAAAAAGGTCACGTAAATACGAGGAGGTGGGGACCTTTGCTAAAGTTGTTTCATCCTGCTCAGTCTTGTCGTGTGGGTATTTTGAGATACAGGTTTTATGTGGCATCATTATCATAGTGCAGTTGGTATTATTATGATAATCGCATTGTTATTTATAATTCATTATCAGATACAGGGAGTGTAATGAAGCAGATCTGTTGTGGATGGTGTCGCGGGCGGAGTGATTAACTTCACTCGTAGGAGAGAAGCAGCGAAATATTTATTAATATAAAATACTGATTTAACAAAGTTTGATGGTGAATGCGACAGTGTTTTATGAGATTCGATGGGAAGGTACACTTGGTTATTTACTGCAGAGAGGACAGGGTCAGACACGCTGTCGGGGAGACCCTCCCGTTGAGTCAGGCGGTTCAGAAAGGACCCCCTTGGTTTCTAAACTCCTTCCCAGAGAGGAGTCTGGGTGAGGCTGGATCCAGTCCTGGTCCCAGGCTTGGTCAACGGTTTATGGCTAAAGGATTATACAATCAATCCTTTATATCACTTAGCTAAGGTTTCAGAATTAGCATGCTATTAGTCACTTACCGAGAGTCTGTTGCAGCAAGGAATCTCTCAACCTCGAGGAGTAGAACCTTAAGCGAGTGTCCCCAGGGGGGACCCTGGCGTGCAGGAGAGCTCCAAGGGCTCTGGGGCTGTCCACTGTCTATAGAGTGAGATCATTGACCGAGAGCCATATTCCCATGGGAACAAACTATCTCGGTCCCCGCTCCAGACAGTGTTCTGGCTGCATTGCCAGCCATCCCCCGAAGTCCAGGTGCAATGGTTATGGCCTGAGCAGGAGCTGGGGAGGGGAGAAGGGGGAGAGCACACCTCCAGGGCTGCAGGGAGTGTTTTTGTTGCCTGGCCCAGGCTGACAACCCCTATCAGGGCTGGATGGCTGTGTGCCCATCCCCTTGCCCTGTCCCTGTGCCTTGCTGGGGCAGTGGGACAAAGCTGAGCTGGTGGATGTGGCCTGGCAGCACCTGATGCCCATCCCTACTTTCCGTCTTCAGCTTTTGTGCGGGCAGAAGACCTTTTGTGGAAGCAAGGGGCCAGCAAGGGCTATTAGTCTCCTGTATCACTTCTGTAAACCTCACCCAATCAAGCTTTTATGAACACATGAGAGAAAACAAGGTATTTTTAATGTGACAAGCTGAAAGGTGTTAGTAAAGAAGCTTTTGCCTATTCCTCCCCCATTAGACAGGCTGTGAAATGGAGGTTTGAATGATAGGTGTTCATTAGAAATTTTAGTTGCTTTTCCTCATTTTAGCTCTCAATGATAATGACTCCACAGCCTGTGTCCTCAGCAGAGTATTGTCTTTCCTCCAAGCCTTCCTCCCATGGGTATTGGTTACTCTGCTTTTACAAAAGGTGCTCGGTAGTGATTTACGTGCTGGTGGTGTGATAGCAGCGGGCTGGGATTGCACCTGCCCAGCGCTCCCAGAAACATCATCAGCAAGGACTGAAGCTTTCTGCTCAGTACCCTCTTGCTCCTCGGGGAACCTCGTGCCATAGCTGTCTGTCCATCCACAGAGGCCGAGATGGAGTGAAAGTGTGTGCCTCTGTGTGTGAGATGGGATTTCTCGTTGTTAAAACCAACAAAGACTCTTAGGAGATACATTTATATTTTATATTCCATAAAGACACAAAAATTGTAGTTGAGCAATCTTTATTCTTTTGTCCAGTACCTTTAATAGCATTACTGATGGTGAGTTTAAAGGACAAGTAAGTTTCTGAATTGACTGTAAATTTTAGCAATATTGCTAAACCCTGCAGTTTTACTGCAAAACACGTTTGCTGTTTCTCATAACACTGCCAGGCCAGGAATGATGGGCTTACACCAGCATATTATGACTCTTGTGCCAGTATCAGAGCACTATTTGCAGCTGGAAACAGATTTTTGCTCTTAGGTTCCACACAGAGCTCGTCTTAAAATCTACTAGCTCAGCGGCAGGAGATGCATGTGCATTGTGAGTAAGGAGATGTCATTTGAAGGTCAGCTACAGGCTTCTGACCAGTAATGAATTCAGCCCTTTGCATTGTGTCTTTGGGATCCTGAATCCTTAAGCACACAGGAGGCTTGTGGTGTGTGGTCAGGGGCTGCACAGAAAGGCTGGTGTGTTAGGAGGATGACGGTTAAAGGTCCTTTCCTCCTTTCTGAGTAGTTTGGGAAACGGTGATTCGGTCGCTCCAGCATTTAAAATGGAAAAGATTTAATATTGCCCCACCTCGTGGTGAACAGTGCTCTGACAACCCCAAATCCGTGCTGAATTTAGAAAGTGAAACTTGGGAGAGGCAGCCGATGTAGCTGTTAAATGGCATGGGAAAATGAGGTTCTGCTGCAGACCAAGAGCCCAGGTGTTGTAATAGGATTAAAAAATAAATAAATTGGGGTTTTACCAAGATTATAAGGCGCTACTTTGGAAACAGCAAGCTGGTAGAGAAATCATAGAATCATAGAATCATCTAGGTTGGAAAGGACCTTTAAGATCATCTAGTCCAACCATCAACCTAACACTGATTTAAAAAAAAACAAAAAAACAAAAAAACAAAAAAACCAACCAAACCAAACCAACAAAAGGAAACCATAGAACCCCCCCCCCCCCCATCACTAACCCATGTCTCTAAGCTCTATGTCAACCTGTCTTTTAAATACCTCCAGGGATGGTGCCTCAACCACTTCCCTGGGCAGCCCATTCCAAGGCTTAATAACGCTTTCAATGTAAAAATGTTTCCTAATTTCCAATCCAATATCCAAAATTTTCCTAATACCCAAGTCTATTAGGTGTGCAGTTTATGGTGCTGCATCTCATGGATTTCAACCTGAGTTTTGACCCTGGGACAAGAGTGAAAGTGTGTGTTGCATTTTCCTTCATATAGACACCAACTCCTTGAGTGCGTTGCTTGAGACTGAAACACTGAAAACAGTGGATGTCAAAAAGGTGAAGGTGTTTCCACCTCCTCGGTCTGCATTGAGCGAGTGGAGCCACAGGCATTAGTAAACAAGGTGGCTCGAGGCTGACATGCACAGACTGAGGCCAAAGGGGGAGCTGGAGGCAAAACATCTTCCCATAACTGCTGGTGACACCAACAACGCTGCCCGTCATGGAGCAAGGAGGCAGAGTTCATGCTTGAGCTTTGTGTTGTGCCTGGTGCCAGACCCAGGATTTCAGGTGCCCTGTGACAATGTGACTGCAGTGAGTAGGTCAGAGCCTGGTGTGGGGAAGAGCTGAGCTGCTCTCCCTCAGTCAAAGTCTTGTAGGAGTTTCTAATGTGGGTTAACATGCATAATTCAATCCATCCGTTTTTTTCCATGTTCAGAGCTGTGTAACTAAATACCAATTTGCTAAACACAACTTGAATAATGAAGTGATCCATGGCTAAAAGCCTTCCTCAGTACATATAATCCCACTGAAAAAAAAAAAAAAAAAAGAAAGAAAATAGAGCTGTATCCTCTCTTTTGCTGTTTTAAAACAGCAAAGATATTCGCAAGGGGAATATTCATTTTCATCCCTGTTTTCTCCACAGATTTACATACCCGTGTGTCCCTGGCGTGCCCAGCAAGTGAGAGGTGGTGTACGCAAAGTACCAAAGTACTGCCAGCCCTTCACCCAAAGCTTTTTCTTTTCTCAATCACCAGATATTCCACAGAGAAACAGATTAAAAACTGCACCATGTGTTTCTTGCTCAGTTTAGACATAACAGGTCAAAAAATATACTGAAGTGCAGTGTGGTCACGTTTTGCATGGGAGGGTAGCTCTGTATCTGTTTTGTAGCACTTCTCAAATCATGCCAGTAGTGTAGATTATTTTGGTTTTCCTCAATGACATCTTTGCTCCCCGCCATGAAACACAAACATCTGGTAGCTTGTAAGAGGCTAAAAATATTCTTTAAGCTGATAAAGGCATGATATGACTTTTGAAAATATGAAGTGTGTTTTCCCCATGCTGTTACTTTCTCTAAGGCACTTTGTGTTTCTGATGCCGCAGCCTCCTGCAGGAGAGACTTGGTCCGTGGGAAGGCGGGCTGGGGACAGGGGTTCTCACTGTTTTCTTCTCATTTCTCTAGGGAAGACTGTTTTTTGTTTGCTGAATAAACATCTCAAACCTGTGAATTTGCTGGTGGCATTCACTGCCACGTGATCACCACCTTGTGCTAATGATTTTGTTGCTTGTGGGTCAAAAATGCAAGAAGAGGTTCCAGCAAGTAACATCTATTTTCCTGTAATTTTTTTATTGGAAGTGATCAGCTTTTCTAAGCCTCCTAAGCTATTTTTGTAGTTAATCGGGTATAGAAATTTTTTACCTAGTTCCTTTTTTTTTTTTTTTCTTTTAATGAAGTTTCATTTTTCTACTGGTTCCTTTTTTAGCTGATGACAAACGTTTATTTGAATTGTAGCAGTATAGTGTTGTATATTATATAGTATGTCTAATATAGCAGTGTATTATTGAATTGTAGTATGGAAACTGTAAAATTTACCTTGAAGAGCTGCGAAACATCTGCTAGAGTCCTGCAAACCTAAATGTTTTGGTTTGTTTTCAGGCTCACCTCGTTGGGTATTGATTTTCCTGCTCATGCTTTGGCCCAGAGAGTATAACCTTGCTTATCTACAGCATTTTTTAATTTTTTTTTGGTGTTTCTGACCTGTAGAAAAGTGGGGTTTGTGGTACACTAGATATTTTTGCCTTGCAGAACACAAGCCAGGCTTCCTATTCAATAACTGGGTGCAACACATGGCATTAAGATACCAGTCTGTAAGGGGAAGAGGAGGTGTGTGACACAAATAACACTAAACATTTGCTGTGTATGATTTTAAGAGGCGTTTGGGGACTGGTTATGGACCAGAGCTGCATAGTAATAGAAAATTTAACAAATATAGAGCAGGGAGGAGTCCTTCCCACAGCCACAAAATGGTGTTTATAATACAAGACTTAAAGCTCTTGAGAAATCAGTGACAAGCTCGGAGAGGACAGTGCTGTGTGTACAAGGCTAGAGCTCAATTCAGTTAGTCTTCTCCGTGCCAGAGTCCAGCTATTGTTTTTGCTGTAATTTTGTATTTAAACATGAATTGCAAACTATTGCTAAATGCTGTCCTAATGACTGGGTTTGGGTTTTTCTCCTCCTCAGGAAGAAGAGTGCCAACACAATTATGAAGTGAACAGTTTCCTATGTTTGCCACAGCACCTGGATGCTCGTATCAGATGATTAGAGACAGGGACTTGCCTCTTGCCAAACTGCTTCCTTGGACAAGATGAAGCCAAGGAGGAGCTTTCTGATGCGCTGGAGTCGCAGTGACTGCTGCCCAATTTAAAATCGATGTCAGATTGTGCCCCAGCTGCCTGGAGAGATGAAAGAAGTGGTGCTGTGGTCACCCGAGGAGGTGACAAATTGGCTCACGGAAAATGCTGTGCCGGAATATTGTGAGCCGTTGAAGAGCTTCACCGGGCAGGATTTGATCAACCTCACGGAGGAGGATTTTAAGAAGACACCTCTCTCCCGCGTGTCTTCTGACAGCGGCCAGCGGCTATTGCATATGATTGAAACTTTAAAAATGGCTCACCACATGGAGGCTCACAAAAACGGGCACGTCAATGGGCACATCCGCGTCAGCGTGAGCAACACTGCACGTGAGAATGGCTTCAGCAGTAAAATGAAGCTGAACGGGATGCCAAATGGGTATAAGAAGGAGATGATCAAGATCCCCATGCCAGAGCCAGAGCGCTCACAGCATCCTGTGGAATGGGGCAAGACTTTCCTGGCTTTTATTTATGCACTTTCTTGTTTCGTATTTACCACAGTGACTATCTCAGTCGTTCATGAACGAGTGCCTCCCAAGGAGGTGCAGCCTCCCCTACCAGATGCATTTTTTGATCGCTTTGATCGAGTGCAATGGGCTTTTTCTATTTGCGAAATCAATGGCATGATCCTTGTAGGACTGTGGTTTGTTCAGTGGCTGCTCTTAAAATACAAGTAAGTAAAACCTTTTGAAAACCAAGTGCTAGCATATACCTCTGGTAGCTTTTGGAGGTCAGATACTGGTTTACATCCAAATAAAACAAAGCTTCTTGTGATCTTTCTGATTTTGGTTTCCCAAACTGAGATAGATATCACGACATAGGCAGACTGCTGTTTGTGCGGGCTGTTTGTGCAAAAGGAAGAAGCTCAGTCCAACTGCTACCTAAAAAACTAAGAAATAGCCCTGGTCTTGTTTGCACAATTAACTAGAGCCCCTGTCATGTGTGAGAAGTTATGAACTGGATGTAACGATATTCTTAACTGGGTTAACTGGCCTGTCTGTTTAGAGGGAGTGCAGCTCACGCTGTTGTGAACACAGCTGCAAGCCAACTTGTGATGGATTTAGTGTCTCTATAGTTTCCTTGATGTATAGACCTACCCTAAGTTTATGGTACCCTTGGACAAAACCAACAGGCAGTGGTTTTGCACCTAAACAGCACTGCAAGAAAAAGTGTTGAAGTACTTGACATTAGATGGGACAGGCAATGTCAAACACAAAGTATGTCGAAAGCTAATCATAAAATATGCAAAAGCACAGATATGCAATGAATTTGCAAGGTCTTAGCGGTTTTCTGCCTCTTTGCTCGTACAGGTCAGAATTGCAAAGGTGAATTTCCCTGCCAATGGAAGTAACCTACAGCTTACCCTCTACAGAATGTATGCAGATGCTTAATTTTGGGTATTGCTGTAAATCCACACCTTGGGCTGTCTTACCGCAAGTGTCTGATATATAAACCTTTGAGGCTGCCATGGCTATGAATGGAGTGTTAAAAGTCAAGTGGCTTTAAGCAATATGAGGTGGCATTTCACCTTGCCTTTCAAAAACCAGGCACAAGCATGACCCTGTAGCTGCCCAGCCCAAATCTCATTCTTTACCTGTTCAATAACTCTTTTTTTGCGACCCCTGTATAGGAAACTGAGGAAGGAATGTAATTTGGGCCCCACGGTGTGAAATACAAGATTCTTCGGTTCACATGATTTTGTAATGACCTTAGAATTATAGATTTGCCTTTTTAAAAGAAATAGAAACAGAGGCAAAAATGGATCACTTGCCCTTATAATGGAGAAAAACATTAAAACTTAAACTTAAGCATGTGCTTCACCAGCTTCATAAGGTACAGGCAGCTTGAGAAGAGAATTGCTGGGGCAGGATACCCTTGTGCAACACAGCTGTGGATTTCTGTAGGAACGTGGCAAACGTTTAAATAATCCACAAGACTGAGATGACGGTTTATTCATCTTTTCTGCTACTTTATACTACTTCATGTATTTTATCAGGTGACATTTTAAAACCGTTGTACGCTTTTACAGAGGTGGTGTTCCTGAAAGGAAAGTTTCTAGAATGGTTAAAAAACCTGGAATTTCTTTTTTTTTTTTTAATGTTCACATATGTACAGGAGGAAGGATTTACCCCAGCTTGGCCTCTCGTTTTGTTTATGGCTGTAAGCTCCAGTATCACTTTTCTGTTGGTAACTGCTGTGCTACCAACTGCACTCCTCTCCCCACTGCTCCAGCTGCCCATGGTGAACGTGGGGACTATTAACTTTCTTGCCATCTCTCAGCATAAATGTTGTTCAAAACCAAGGGAAGAATCTAGAGAAGGTGACATGGGATTGCTCTCAAGAATGAGGTGTCAGGTTAATAGAGCAATATGAGGGATCAAATGTCCTGTGATGAAGCTGAGCAGAGTTTTTAGATTAAGAACAGCAGAGTCCTTAAGGTTGTTGGTGATTTTGAAACAGTGAGACATGGGTTGACTTGATCATAAAGTATTTTGGTATCATTGATAGACGTGAAGATTTCCCATCCCCCCCCCAACTTCCCCCCTCCCCCCCGTGTCCCCATTTGCTTTTATGTGTTTATTTTTACTTGCTTTAGAAGGGCTCTTTCTGGTGTTAGGGGAAGATGCCAGGGAGTCGCAGAGCTTTCCATTCCCAGTATCACCCAGCCCTGGAATAGGCTGGTCAGCGCTGGTTCAGTGTGTGTACTGGTTTGGAGACCAAAAGTCTTCTTTTATGTCAATGAGCAGATGTATCAAAGTCCGAGAGTCCTAAGCTGTCAGTAAGCAGCAGAAAGGGAAGAACGGAAGAGGCGCTCAGGGACAGGAACAGGAGCACAGTGAGGTGGCTTTATCTGGAGGACCTCATTCTCGTGGTTTTGGATGGTGAGCCGCTAAGTGCAATAAAAAGAGCTGAGTCACTTTTGTGGCATGGGTTATCACCTCCCTTTGAAACTTAATTCAAGAATAAAGAGCGGGAATTAAGCCAGCTAGACCTTCCTCACTTCTCTGACCTCTGATGGTGTCAGGGATAGCCATTGCCACACTTCATTCGAGATCTGAAGATAACATGTGAAGGCAGGTGATTGCTGGGCAGGATGAGACCTGGTTCCTCGCCTGCTCAGATGATAGAGATACCATTCATGGGTGTCTCCAAGTGCAAGCTCAGGGTCACTGATGAACCAGCAGCATTGTTACCCGTGAGCTCAACTGCAGTCAGTGATTGAGTTGAACCTTTGACCAAAGGAGGCGACTTCATAGTTTCAGACTTTTCAAGAAAACACTTTTCTTTGCCAAGCAGTGAAAATCCTATTGCTTATCCTACCATATCCATTATTTGCCAATAACCTGATTTCATCCAAGCTGAGCCTGCTGTTCTCCCAAGCAATGAAGGATGATAGAGATGTGTCATTCGTGATACTGATGACTCAGGTCTTCCTTGTTTAGTCCAGAGATTGCATGATTATGTTGAATAGGACCTACATGTCTTCTCTTTCGGACTGCAAAGTTGAGGCCAAAATGGAAGGAGGTCTTGAGTGTGTCTGTCCAGGTAAGCACAGTGCAGGGTTTCCCTTGGCCCCTGGTACTGCTTTCTTGCCTGAAAATTAATTTTACCTTCAGGTAGAGACTGGAGTTTCTGTCTGGCTTCGGGGCAAGGTGCTGGAATTGGTGCAAGGAAATCAGTGACAGCTTTCTTTGAACATCCCTATAGAATACTGCCCATGGCATTGGGTTGGTTTGGTTTCTCATCAGAAAGCAGGAGCCGGGTGGGTGTGCAGGTCTTGGCTGGGGACTCTGGGCTGCCCAAGCCTTTTTCTGCAGATACCATGGGGAGCTCGAGAAGTCCAGGCGAGCTGCTGAGGCAGAATTAACTTCTCTGGAAAGCATTCCCAGATGTTTTGGGAGAAGTAAAAATCTGGGGTTTGGCCACGCTTGACATCTGATTCAGTCTGCACACTCAGGGGCTTGAAAAAGCAGTGTGCTCTCTGCCTGCATTAGAGGAGGTCTGGATAGTTGTAATAAAAGTTTTCTTGGCCAGTAATACGCTTAGAGGTTGTATGAGCTGGCTCATAATCACACACGTGTGCGCACACACAAATTCTTTTGAGAAAGGAAAATGAGGCTTTTAATAGGGTTTTGGGTTTTTTTATATTACAGTACAGAGCACATTGATACAGATTTTTCCTAAACTAAAACATGCTAAATCCAGCTAAACTAAGTAGGTTCGTGGGTAATTTTAATAAAAAAGAAGTTCAGTGCCCAATAAAACACTGCCGCATCTTCACTCTCTTGAACTACAGTGCTGCTCAGTCTTTAATCGCCAACCCCCCTGTTTGTCTTTATACCAGGTTATAAAGCAAAGCAAGTTCATGGCTGGTTATAAAACCAGGCACAAGTGTGAGAACTTTATTGGATCACCCTTCTGAGAGAAAAATTCCCCATACAAGACACAGAGGAAAGCCACTGCCCCAATGGCATGGTGCCTTCCACTCTTAAATTTCAGTCCATGGAGCTACATTAATAAAGTATAATTTTTAACTCCCGGCTTTGTTCATGTTTACACCAAGAGGAGGAAGAAAAAATATGAAATACGGTGTTTCAATAGCAGTGAGCACTTGAGTCCAAAATGCATGATGCTGCAATAGTTGAAGCTTTTCTGATAAATTAAGACACTCAAGTTGTTATTGATCTGGCACTGCAAAGTCATACTCCTCTGAGTGGAGCACTACAGTTTAATAACTCTGACAAAAGCTATTAAAAATAAAAAAGATGGCCAATCCTGAGCTTGAGAAGAACTTGACTTGATAGAAATATTTTGTTAAGAAGTGAATGCTTAAAAATAGCAACAAATTAATGCCAGAACTCACAGCTTGTGTTGTAACGCTTGTATTCCCCAAATGATCATAATTGTGAATAACAATGATTTAAACCCAACTTGAAGCCAACAGGGCACAAAGGGTTGAAGTGTTTAAAGTCACAAATTGCTGTGACTGGATTTGCCCTTGATTTTTGTAACGCTGGCAGTGATTTCTCTTTGCTCAACTCCGAGCTCAGATAGGTGGACTCTGAGCTCCTGTCCTAATGGATGTGCCAGAAGGGCTTTAATCATCATAGCACTTGCCTTGCGCTGTTATTAGCTGGTACGCAGCAGTGAAACTCAGCAGGCCAGTTTTGGGGCTGGCTGTCACTCCTGAGTCGAAGCTGCAGCTCGTTACACTGTGTGCTCTTGCTGGTTTTGCTGCGTGGTACCCCAGAAATGCATCTGCCCTCTCTGCATACATCAGCAACTTGCAGGCAGCCCTCAATAAATACATCTCTTTGCAGCTCCGTCTGCTTGCCTTAAAGTGGCTTCTTGTGAAAACACTCCGTCCTGAAGCCAACGCAGCTCTAAATCTGTATTTTGGAGGTTTCATTGCTGATGTGAATTGTTTACTCTTTAATGCTATTCAGGAAAGATGTGTTTTTACTCATTTGGGTCACACAAGCGATTTTTTCCTCAAGCAGCCCTTTGTAATTACTAAATGTGTGTGTCAGCTGAAATAAACATACTCCTTTTCATCGGATAATGAAAATATTGCAACTTTATCCTCTGACTTGAATAGGAAATTAGTGACTACTCAAAGCTAATGGAGGAGCGTGGGGCATGAAATTCCTTTTAACATCTTCAGCACTAAATCTGCACAGGCTTTTGTATTCTAGTCCGTATATTTACTGTAGTCACCTTCACGGGTAATGTTAGTTGTGTTTATGGCCTGTAAAGCGTGGGAATATTAGTAAAGTAATCAAGTGTAAGCTGATACTGTCACGAGTTTCAAAAGCATGGAGAAGAGAACAGTTGGTAGTTTATTTACCTTTGCATATTTTCTTTGCGTTGACTGACGTCCTTATTTTTTTTCCTCTCTTTTTTTTTTTTTTTTTTCTTTTTGTTTTTCTTCTAGGTCTATAATTAGCAGAAGATTTTTTTGTATAGTTGGCACACTATACCTGTATCGGTGTATTACAATGTATGTGACTACACTCCCAGTACCTGGCATGCATTTCAAGTGTTCTCCAAAGGTAAACTTCTTCTGACTCCCTTTCTGTATTTTAATCTATATGTTTTCCTCTTGTCCTGCTGTTACCAAAACCATGAGTGACACTTTCTCAATAATTGTTACCAATTTGAAAATACCGGTTTGGCATGGTGGGGATGTCCTTCTGCAGATCAGCAGCTTCCCTCTCAGGGAAGGTGTTGACAGTTACTTTGGGGCAGTGCAGGCATTCCCACCCTTTTCAAAGCGCTAATTTAGGCAATTTCTCTAGCATTTTCAGTGAATTTGCACAGTCAGCGTTTTGCGATCTCCACCGAAGCAGTCAAAGGTGTGCAACCCGCGGAGGTGGCACGTGCGACTCATTCCTAAACAATTCAGTGTGTCAAACTCAAGTATGGCTTGTGTTTGAAAATGGCCCACGGAGGCTTTTCTAAGGCTGGTGAAACTCGTGTCTCCTTCGCAGCTGTTTGTCCCTGCATATATTTTTGCACATGTTATTGCGAGGACTTGCTGTCTCCTCCCCAACCTAGAAATGACTCCTGTTTGTTGTGCTAAGGAATAAATGGGCTTGCAAAAGCTGTGGCTGAAACAAAGCTATTGAGACAGAGGTGCTTAGGCAAGAAAGACCCTTGTAGTTGGCCTTGAAGGGTAATGCGCATGCTTGGGGTGGAGATGGGACAGGGATGGTGGTGTTGCATCCATCTCATATCACACAAGCATTGGTGTCAACGTGGTCCTTACTGCAACATGCTGTTTGTGGTGGCGATATGCAATCTAATACAGACTGGACTTCTGTGGTAGGGAACAAGGTGCATATATTAGTCACAAGTGCTCTTTCTCCATAGTAGTTCATCTTCGTGCCTCTCCTGAGGCTGTTTGTGCTATAACTTGATTTAAGCACAAGAAAGAGGGGGATGACTGGTTGGATAGATGAGGGGAGGGTGAGGGATGTTGTCTACCTTGACTTCAGCAAGGCTTCTGACATGGTCTCCCACAGCATCCGCATAGGTAAGGCTTAGGAAGTGTGGATTAAGTGAATGGACAGTGAGGTGTATTGAAAACTGGCTGAAAGACAGAGCTCAGAGGGTTGTGATCAGTGGCTCAGAGTCCAGTTGGAGGCCTGTAACTAGTGGTGTTCCCCAGGGTACTGGATCCAGTCCTCTTCAATGTATTCATCGATGACCTGGATGAAGGGATGGAGTGTACCCTCAGCAAATTTGCTGATGCCACAAAACTGGGAGGGGTGGCTGACACAGCAGGAGGCTGTGCTGCCATACAGCGAGACCTGGACAGGCTGGAGAGTTGGGCAGAGAGGAACCTGATGAACTTCAACAAGGGCAAGTGTAGGGTGCTGCACCTGGGGAGGAAGAACCCCCTGCACCAGGACAGGTTGGGGCCTGACCTGCTGGAGAGCAGCTCTGAGGAGAAAGACCTGGGAGTCCTGGTGGACAACAGGATGCCCATGAGCCAGCACCGTGCCCTTGTGGCCAAGAAGGCCATTGGCATCCTGGGGTGCATCAGGAAGAGTGTGACCAGCAGGTGGAGGGAGGTCATCCTGCCCCTCTGCTCTGCCCTGGGGAGGCCCCATCTGGAGCACTGGGTCCAGTTCTGGGCTCCCCAGTTCCAGAAGGACAGGGAACTGCTGGAGGGGGTACAGCAGAGGGCTACAAAGATGATCAGGGGACTAGAATATCTTTCTTATGAGGAAAGGCTGAGGGACTTTGGTCTTTTTAGTCTGGAGAAGAGCAGACTGAGGGGGGATCTGATCAACACCTATAAATACTTAAAGGGAGGGTGTCAGGAGGATGGGGCCAGTCTTTTTTCAGTGGTGCCCAGGGACAGGACAAGAGGGAACGGGCACAAACTTGAACATAAGAAGTTCCACCTCAACATGAGGAGGAACTTCTTTCCTGTGAGGGTGGCAGAGCCCTGGAAGAGGCTGCCCAAGGGGGTGGTGGAGTCTCCTTCTCTGGAGACATTCCAAACCCGCCTGGACACGTTCCTGTGCAACCTGCTGTGGGTGGACCTGCTTTGGCAGGGGGTTGGACTAGATGATCTCCAGAGGTCCCTTCCGACCCCGTATCATTCTGTGATTTTGTGGGGAAAAAAAAAAAAGTGAAATGTCTGCTGCGTGCACAGTTCAATGGCTTTGTGTGTACAGCCCTAAG
Organism: Numenius arquata; assembly: GCF_964106895.1. Lineage (NCBI taxonomy): Eukaryota > Metazoa > Chordata > Aves > Charadriiformes > Scolopacidae > Numenius > Numenius arquata. Next base: position 22,307,415 of record NC_133585.1, on the reverse strand, counting down.
TTAGATGAGAGGTAGTAAAATCACTGACTTACAAGTAGTAAAACCCTGATTTGACTTGGTACGCGTGCTGTCGCTGTTTCAGTGAGGATTGCTGGTATGTACAAACAAAGCCGCAATGCTTTGGTTCCACGGGGAAATAAAGCCAACAAACGTACTGTGCCGTTTGTTTGATGAGGCAGAGCATTTGCCAAGCCACACGTGGCTTTTTGAGGGACCAAGGTCTTTTGTAAAGAAAAGCAAGTGGGAGAAGAGTCAATATTGTATTTGATCAGTCAGCCATTGTGAAATTACAGGAGAAATAACAGTGTTATTTATGGGCTGAAGGGAGTAAATCTGCCACTTCTGGAAATTTACAGCGTTGGCAAGTCCGTCTATTACTCAAGTAAAGACAAGCCTATGTTGTGCTCTTCTGTTGCCCCGCTAAGCCGAAGGATTAGCTGGGCTTTCTTGAAAGCTATGAATATACTGGTGGGAAAAGAATAACCTCTCAGCACCTTATTGAGTTATATATGATTGTGAAGAGTGGGCTTTGGGGAGCATTTTAACGTTTTGTAAGGAACTGTTAGCAGGAAATGTTTAATTGCTGCAAAGACTCTGTTTAAATCTGTCAGAAATGAATAATTTCCACTTCTTAAAGCAAGACTGAGCTTTAAAATAAAAGAAAAACATGCCTATAACGGCCAGCCCAGGAGGGTCTGTGTTTCCCTCCGACAGTTAAATGGTTACTGTGGATTTTAAAACTTCATGAAACGAGGTAGGAGTGCAGCACACTTGTGGTCACGCGCATTGATCTGTTAGTCCCGCTCCTTTGAGCGGAGACGGTTCCTGCCTCCTGTTGGGTCTTGGAGGTGCTCCATAGGTCCTGGTTGTGCTTGCCCCACAGCATACATTTTCTTTGTGGATTTGTTTAATACTTGGGCTTGTTTTAGAACTGGGAGCAGCAAAAGCAAAGTCTTGGGACAATGCCAGCTGCCCTTTGGTCACCTCAGAGGAGAGAGAGGGGCGTCCTCACCAGAAGGACTTGGTTTGCTTAGAATCATAGAATCGTCTAGGCTCGAGGGGACCTTTAAGGTCATTGAGTGCAACCATCAACATAACACAGCCAAAACCACCACTAACCCATGTCCCTCAGCACCACGTCTACCCCTCTTTTAAATTTTAAATTAGATTTGCCTTTCCTAAGGAAAAAATGAAGTTTTTTCAGAAATACCGTCTGAGCCAACATCATGGGTTGAAGGTGGGTCAGGGCAAATCTATCAGGTGTGGAGGAACATCCCCATTGCTCGCGTGGATTGTGTGAGTTAAAGCTGGCACAGAAGTTTGGCACCATGCTCTGACAAACACCAGATATGTTTCTTTTGAAATGTGAAGTGGAAAGAAACAATTTTGAAGACTTTCCAAGGTGGGGTGCTGAGAGGGCACAGAGTTTGGAGTGAGATGCTCTCTTCTGTGCATTGAATCTAAGTTTCGACACCTGAACATACAGCTTGGGCAGTTCATCCTGTTTTCTGTTGGATTATCATCTGCAGGGCCTGTGCTGTTATGAACAAGATGAATTGAATTAAATTAAGCGTGATTTATTTTAGAGTGCATTGCCTCTTGAACAGAAGGAAAAACAGATGTTTAGAGAACAGGACAAAATTCTAGCTATAGCTGGAAATATTTCTAATTCCTTTTTATTGGTGAAGCTGGATTTTTGAGACTATATTACAGAAGTCATATGTTTTCCAAGAGTCATTATTCTGAACCTCGCTGTACATATGTGAGGTTCATATATATATATATATAGATAGATAGATAGATATGCCCGTTATATATCCCGGTGCAAGAATAGGAGTAAAAAGGAATCTATTAGCTCTGCTTGAAGATTCCCACTAAAAATAATTTTCCAGCATAGCCACAAACATTACCAAAGGCCACCAACAAGACCTGGGAGAAAGATTACACCTTTATGCAGTAGCAGCAATAAGTACTTATAAATAACATAGAAAACAATTTCTGCTCACCTCCCTGTTTTGCCGCAGGTTTAGCCACTGACAGGAATTTAACAACTTTTGGGCCAGATCTTTTGCTTTGGTATTACACTGAAAAGATGCCATGTTTTTCGTTGCAACTGGAAGTGACCTGGTGTGAAGGGTTTTTATACACATATATACATACACAAATATGTGTGTAAATAAAATCACCTTTTTTCCGTGCCTTTTAAATCTATACTGTAAGTATAAAAAAAAACAGTAGTCCTTTGGGGTATTGTATTTATAGGGAAATTGTAATTATTTCCTTGATTCTTCATACATTTAATACTTCAAATACAATGTATTTTAGAAAAATGAATGGAGGTGCCTACGGCCTGTGCTCACATGAACACTAGCTATAAAAGATGCAAAGCATCAATAAAGAAATAAACTTGCATCTCATTTCCAGTCTTTTTCTCCTCTAGAAATGTGCTGCTGGCTTCTGGAAAAGTCTGTGGATTTAGTGATTGATCTTGTGTATCAAAGCAAAAAGAGAGACTAACTGACAGGCAAAGTTGCTGGCTATCACCATTGCTTTAAGCTCTGAAAGGTTTGTGCTGATATTTTACTGTGCTTTTGTGTTTTATTTTTCCACCAGCTTTTTGGAGACTGGGAATCTCATCTGCGAAGGATAATGAAGTTGATTGCTGGTGGAGGATTGTCCATCACAGGATCCCACAACATGTGCGGCGACTATCTGTACAGCGGTCACACCGTCATATTAACTCTTACATACTTATTTATCAAAGAGTGTAAGTTTCTTACTGTTCAAGCGGAATTTCCTGTTGTATCCTTCCTTGCTAATTGAAGAATTATTGTTGTGCTGATCGGTAAATACAATTAAAATAAAAGTGCACACTTTCTCAATTAAATAAAAATAATAGAACTTCAAAGACATAGGGTGTACTGAAAAAGAAAACCTTGGAGACAAAATAAAACATTTTACCATGTTGATGTCTGAATTAATTTTTATTTTTTTTTAAATAAAATGCTTTGTTTGGAATATAATTGAAACCTCCACTGCACCCTGCCTGATGAATGGTGTTTTGACTCTCCTAGTTCAGAGAGAGAGGAGTGCCGTGCTAAATGTGAGGTTGCTCGTTTTGCAGGAGTCGGGCCTTAATGTATGCATTTATCTTTCGTGAAAGGCAAGAGGAATGGGTTGCCATCTATGTAGAATCAATATTGAAATACAAATCAGTTCATTTTACTGATGAGGGTATATTATATCATATGTATTATATCATATGTTTCTCAAAGATTTCATAACCTTTCTATTTTCTCAGGATCTGATTACCCCCAAGTACAGTTTTAAATTACACCTTAAGAGAAGGATACTTATTTTGTCATCTCAGCATTTCTGCTCTTAATGTTAATACAGGCATCACGCTACCCACCCAGGATTGTGGTCCATGCCCTCTATTAATTACAGCAATAGTCTTGCACACTGATAACGTTACACTTTGAAATAATCACTACTTGTCCTTCTTTCCAGATTCCCCACGGCGACTCTGGTGGTATCACTGGATTTGCTGGGCACTCAGCATGGTTGGGATGTTCTGCATCCTCCTTGCTCATGACCACTACACTGTGGACGTGGTGGTGGCTTACTACATCACTACAAGACTCTTCTGGTGGTATCACACAATGGCCAACCAGCAAGTGAGTTTCTCCCAGTCTTTGGATCTGTGTGACTCTTATCTCTCTTAGGAGGAAAGGCTGAGGGACTTGGGTCTTTTTAGTCTGGAGAAGAGCAGACTGAGGGGGGATCTGATCAATGCTTATAAATACTTAAAGGGAGGGTGTCAGGAGGATGGGGCCAGTCTTTTTTCAGTGGTGCCCAGGGACAGGACAAGAGGGAACGGGCACAAACTTGAACATAAGAAGTTCCACCTCAACATGAGGAGGAACTTCTTTATTTTGAGGGTGGCAGAGCCCTGGAAGAGGCTGCCCAGAGAGGTGGTGGAGTCTCCTTCTCTGGAGACATTCCAAACCCGCCTGGACACGTTCCTGTGCAACCTGCTCTGGGTGGACCTGCTTTGGCAGGGGGGCTGGATTAGATGATCTCCAGATTCCAACCCCAACCCCATGTGATTCTGTGACTGTTTGCCGTAGTGTGGTGATGGGTGAACATCCACACTTTGCCTTGAGCCTTTCTGCTGGAGTAGGAGTGGACTTACCTGTGTCTTGTGGAGCACCCCTCTCTTCCCCGCTGACATTGTGTTTGCAGGAAAGAAAGAGGCATCATCCCTTGGGTTCATTTTGTGTCTTGACCACAAAAATATCTGTAGGTCTACCCGCAGGCAGGCAGGCCTCTCTGCTTCTGCTATGTAACCTCAGTTTTTGAAGTGCTTCTGAATTTGGGCCAATTGGCTGGTTTTGTGATAGCAGACCAAACCATATAGATGGGAGGTGGGGTGGGGTGTGTGCCTTGTTTTTTTTGGTGGTGTTTTTTTTTTTGTTTGTTGAAGGTAACTGGGTTTTCCTTGAAGTCTGTGGCTTGTGCCCTTTAGTTGGATGACAGGTCTCTTGAAGACTGGTATGAGGCCTCACTAAAAATGAACCAGTGTTTCAAAGTGTTCCCGAGTGGCAGTAAGTTTCCACGGCCAAGGGAAATGTTTTTCTTTTGGAGAATAGCGCAGCAGAGAACAGACCGCTTCTGTCCTAAGGCCCACCTCTGGGAAGGGATGAAAAACAGGGCGATGGGGAAAATGCTGAGAACAAGGAGCTGCTTAGCAGAAAACACAGCACTTAATGGGAGAGAGCAAAGCATGGTTTGTAATACTCAACCAGAAAGCACTGGCAAATGATGCAAAGGTCGAAGGCAGAAGTCTAAATGAGGCCTTTTGTCATTCTTGCTGTTCTTACTTTCCTGCCAGTGAACTAGATCGGTGGGAGATTCCTCAGCATTGTAAGCTCCTGTCAGAGAAAATGTGCATGTCTGTTATCCATGGGAAAGACCTAGGGAGTTAAGAGACACTTACTCTTAGGCCTGTAACAGCAAATTGGTGTCCAAATATGTTCTGTGCAATGTCAAGAAAGATATTTTGCTTCTCTATTGCATATGACTCCACTTAATTATGTTTAAGAAAGACCTAGTATGATGATAGGACATTAATTAATATTGTGATGGTACGAATTTTGATATCACATCAGGGTCTTCTGGCTACCATGCCATATTATTCCACTGGGTTTGATGCTACTTGAAGCTGTACACCACAGTTAAGCCCTTTTTACCACCAAATGCCACAAAGAATGCACTTTGATGTTCAGTCAGTCTGGGAACCACTGTGTTCAATAGCAATCTATGCCTGGACTTTGTAACTCTTGGTCATACATCACCAGACTGACTTCCAGGCTTTGAATTTGCTTCTGGACTCTGTCAAAACGATGGCGCTGTGTGGCCATGCTTCCAAGCTGGAAGCCACTGAAGTCAGAATTGCCCTTGAGTGCTAATGAGGGCTTCAGAAAAGCCCTTTGCCTTACTGTATGGAAACAGACCTGTTTTGCTGCATGATGTGACTCAGAAGATGGCTCAGCCTAAGCTGCTGAGATGGTGGGAAATGCCCGTCCCTGGATCCTTACCTGAGCACTCATCTGTATGCTAGTCTCTCATTCCTGGTGCTGCTCCATGTGCAGAGGGCTGTGGCTTGTGTCTGACCTTAACATTAAAAGCAAAAGCCCACTAGGGCTAAAGTGGATTTATTTTACGTGTGAGTTTATGACATGGAAAGAAAGCTTAGCATACAAGGCCTGTTGCTTGCACTTTCTGGTGGGCTGATACAATGCTTCCCTGCTCCGGCACTGAAAACGTGCAGCAGGGTAGTTAGATAATTCCCTCAGTGCCTGCCCGCTCCTTGTGTCCCAGCTGTGGCTTGCCCATGGCTAGGAGAAGCAAAAGGATAAGTTTGAGAGCATGCGGAGGGCAGGGCAGGCTCGTTGCCTCCTCTGGATGGGTTGAGACGTGCCTTGTTCATTGCTCTGCAGGCACACAGCTGGGCCATTCTTGAGCTACACGTCATTTCAGAGACACTTATGGGAACAGCTGTGCTTTGGGTTGATTGTTTTTTATTCCCAAAGGAGAGGGGAGACCGATCTTTTGGACCATTCATTCTTTTCCTATGGGACCATTGGGGTCTTGGAAATGAGGGTGAGCCTCGTTTGGGAGCAGCATTTGGTGTGTGCAAATGGAAAAGTAGCTTGGCTCCTCTTGATCTCTGTCCATGCAATCTGTTTGGGGGGTGGTTCTAGATACTGGGAGATTTTTGGAAACAGCTCTAAGTCAGACGCCACTAATGAATGGTAGTAAGCGGCGTGCAATGAAGTTGTGCGAGACGTGCTCTTTTGTAATTCTCTTTTTTCTGATTATCTTTGTGCAGGCGCTAAAAGAAGCTTCCCAAACTAACCTCCTTGCAAGGGTCTGGTGGTACAAGCCCTTTCAGTACTTTGAAAAGAATGTCCAAGGAATTGTACCTCGCTCCTACTACTGGCCCTTCCCCTGGCCGGTGCTGCACCGGGGCAGGCAGGTGAAATACAGCCGCCTGGTGAATGACACGTAACAGTGTGTCAACGGACAAAATGGGGGGAAAGGACCTGTCCCAAGTGCTAAGAACTCCCGACGAGAAGATGCCATAAAAAAAAAAAAATCAACCGCTCCCTAACCCTTTCTTTTAACAGTTCCCTTGACTTAACCTGTTCAGTTACCTGGTAAGCACTGTGATCTTTTTTTCTCTCCAAAGGATCTGCGTTGGACAACAATAAAGAAAATTTAACTTATCATGCACTGTTATACATTTCTTGTTAATAGATTTGGGATTTACATTTAAACATCACCATGTTCCTTTGTATATGATGCGACAGCATAAAAGAAAGCTTTTATATCATAAGTTCTGGTCTTTCCAGTCATGTCTGGGAATAAAGCATATTATTTTCTTGGGAAAACATACTTTTCATATCTCTTGCCCCAAAGATTGGGCTGTAAGCCATTTTCTAGCAAATGACTATATGAAGGTTTCTATATACCTGCCTTGGGTAAAATTGAGAAATCTTTCTACCTGTTGCACCGCGCTATGAGTAAGATGATAGACACAGGAAGGTTTGGTAATCTTGCTTTTGTAGAATCTGCAGTGACTGTGTCAAAAAGTGCAAAAAAAAAATAGAGAAAAAAAAAAAGAAGAAAAAAAAAAGTTGTAAAGTGATTTTCTAAGTATTTCCTAACTTTATTTTTCAAAATGTGTATGAAAATTAAATTTAAAAAGATTTTTACATGTCAGAGAATAGAGAGTTAAAATTTAAAGCAAATGCTTCTTGGGAGAGAGAGATTTGTCTATGTTTCTAGTGCCTTTCTTGTCTTGATTGTATGATCAGTAGGCAGTCTTACATGTTTTTATTTAAAATAAAGTATTCCATGAAAGCAGAATTATATATACTGTATAATTACTAATTTTTGCATTTATAGCTAAATTAAACTGGAAATTTGCTTATAATGTTGAAATTGCCATGTGTAGGGGAAAAAAAAAAAAGCAAAACCAAATAAAAGGGGGCTGATCTTGCTCACACATTGTGGGCAGGGCACACTAAAAGGTATCACTTTATTGTCTACTTGGTAGCTGTATTTTAAAAAGAATAACAGCCATGAATTCCTGTTTTTTAAGAATTCTACAAATGATCACTGCGTGAACTACGAATGGTTTCTCCATCCTGTATTGAAATGTTGTTGAAAAACAACAAAGATAATCTATTTCTTTAAAATATTTGTGCAGAAACTGCATGTAATTACAAGTTTCACTCCTACCATACATACTGTATGTTTGGGGAAGGATTCTATCCTAAACTTGCCAATGTGCAGAACAAAATAGTTTTTTTAAAGAATGAAGAAGAGAAAATATATATATAAATATATATATATCCATTCTGTATTTTACGTGAAGCAGAGTTATCTTCTGTAGGGTTTTTGTGTATTCACAAGGTGATATTTGTATTGTAAAACAACAATGGTGAAGGAAAATAAAAAGGCTTTTGAAAAATGTAGTTTCCTTTATCTTTTTAATATTAAGTTTAAATTTAAAGCTGGGTTTATTCTTCCAAACCTTGCCTTTAATTTTATGTGTTATTGCACTGTAGGCCATCAAATTTGGACTGTATGGAAACTGCACTGATTGTGAATTGCTGTTCACGTTGGGCAAAACAGTGCCTTATCTGAAATAAATGCTATGCAATAGATTCTGATGGTGCGGGAGCCGGGAGCGGATGGGAGAAGCCTTCCTGGGAGTCATCACCAGGGCTTGAAAAATCTACCCCAAAACTGCTGGGATGGAGCATATGGCAGGGTAAACATCCCTGAACCCGGGATCAGTCAGTCTGGTCACTTAAATGAAAAAAAAAAAACAAAAAAAACCAAACACAAAAAAACCCCAACAAACCAAAAAAACCCCCCTGACATTTCTGTGAGTACACGGCAGTGAAACTGTAATTTCTTTCTTCTTCTCTTTTTCTTTTGTTTTTTTTTTGGAGGGGGGGGATGGTTTATCTCTACTTCTCTGCCCTGTTCTTCCTTAGCCTTGGCCAAAAGCCTCCTTGAAGAATTGCTGGGGTGTTACTTCTTCTGCTTTGCCTCGCTGTTGCTTGAGATGCGAAACAAAACCCATTTCTTATCAGTTCTTTCTCTCCCTGGAAGGGAGGGGATTTCCTCCCACCCCATGCTTCTTGGCAAAATCCTTGGCAACAGCATTTGCAGAGCTGCCTGTGAATTTTAGGGATGAGCTCTGAATGCTTTACCTTCAATTCGCGGTATTATCTTTGCAGCTATGTGGTTGAATTATTTAAAAAAAAAAAAAAAGAAAAAAAAGCAAAGCCACCCTGAGATGATTGCTTGAGAGAATCGACACTCCCAGACGTAAACAAACAAGTAGATTTTTCAAGACCTGGCATCACGCACATCGAAACCATTGACATAAGTAAATGTATGGATATATGCACATGACATTAAATGGAATCTGCTGAATTCTGCATTGTAGTGTCTGAGTTACTGCATGGATCTGGCTAAACATGGTTTCGTTTTTTCCCACAGCAGAGCTGTGCTTTGATAAAGCGCGCTGGCCTGAGGAAACAATCTGGGCAAAGCAGGGACACGGAGCCCAGCGGCGTGGGGCTGCTCTGAGTGCTGCTAGGCTGGAGGAGGGGACCGAGGGAATAGATACAGGGCAAAATTGTCGTGCATCAGTGCTAACTCCAGGCTGTGGCACTTGTGCTGCCTTGTTCTCCTCCTTCCCTGTGAGTATCCGCTCAGCAGCACCCGCTTTTTAAGATGGGTGATGGCTTGTGCTGGTGCTAACGCTGCGGGGATGGGTGCGTGGGGTGCAGCTGCTCAGTGTTTAGCGTTGCGCTAACCGTTGGGCATCCCAAATTTCCCCCAATCCACGACACCGCTCAGGGATGGTGCATCTACAGTGATTCTTCAGCCTTCACCTTCTGGAGAAGCGTAGCCGAGGGGTGATGGTGTCTCCTGGAGGCTGAACACCCCTGCTTGCCTTTTGAACTTTCTGTGGTGAGATCCTTGGGCAACTTCCAGGGGCGATCCTGTTCCCAGTTAGAGACCGAACCACGGCCTACATTGTCCCTTTGCCCTGGGGCACTGGTGCATTGTCTGCATCTGCCTCGGGTAGTGAAGCTGGTGCTGCTTGGGCGCAGGTGGACCTTTACCACCGATGCTCAGCAGAGGTGAGCACAGCAAACTTGTGCCAGTGTGGAGCAAAAAGTCAGTAGAAAAGCTGAAATCTGGTGTTGTGCTGCCTTGATCAAAGCAAATGGAGCAAAGGGCTCTTCCCGCATTGTGCCAGTAAAACCGTCTTCTCTTGTAATCGAACTGTGAGTTGTTCAGTTTGAGGGGGTCTGTAGGAGGACAGACAGGAGCCTGGTTTGTGTGTGGTGGGGTAAACCTTAACATGTCCAGTGTGGATTCCAGGAGGCTGAAATTTCAAAGAGGTGTCTCCACCAGAAAGGGCTGGAAAAGGACAGCTTAAGGTGGAGAAGGACCTGGCAATTGCCTGAGTCATGGACAGATGGAAACCAAGATCTTTGCCAGCAGGGTGGACTTTGATGTTACTGAGATCCATCTCAATTTAGTCCTTCCAGGTTTGGAAAGTTTTGAGACTTTAAAAAACAGGGAAGGGAGGTTTTTGAGGAGTGCAAGTCAAGCAGGGACACAATCCCTTTGCTTTTCTGTACTCTGAAAAGAGCAATTAATTCCCATCAACCTTCCCCTCCCCGGCCCCTGCCCCCGGCTTTTCTCCAGGGAGCAGCTCAGTGCGTTGCCCGTTGGCTTATCCTGCTGGTGCTGGGCTTCAGCACCGGTGAGTGTTCCCTGAAGACAAGCCGCCGTGAGTTCCTTTTTTGGCAACCTTTCCCATCCAATTCAGCAGATATTGGCAGCAAACATTTGCCAAAAGGATTTATAGCTTCTTTTGACCACTTGATAAGGACTCCTTCTACAGCCAGGTGACCGAAAAAGAGATGAACCCTTTGCATCGTGCAGTGTGGTGTTCCCTAGCATCTCTGTAACCTGGCAGGGAATACACATCACCCTTGAAGAAAATTAACATTGATTTTCCAGCACTGATGCATCCTCTTGATGTCATTTCTGCCACTGGTTATGCGCGTGCGCTGTTGGCTTGGCCGGCAATGCCTGTGAGCACCAGGATTTGGGCATGAGTACTGTGTGCAGGTCTGGAGCCCTCAATATAGAAAGGACATGGACCTGATGGAGCGGGTCCAGAGGAGGGCCACCAAAATGATCAGGGGGCTGGAGCACCTCTCCTATGAGGACAGACTGAGGGAGCTGGGGTTGTTCAGCTTGGAGAAAAGGAGGCTCCGGGGAGACCTCATAGCGGCCTTCCAGTACCTGAGGGGGGCCTACAGGAAGGCTGGGGAGGGTCTGTTTCCAAAGGCCTGCAGCGACAGGACGAGGGGCAATGGTTTTAAGCTGGAGAAGGGGAGATTTAGATTGGATATTAGGAAAAAATTCTTTACCATGAGGGTGGTGGAACACTGGAACAGGTTGCCCAGGGAGGTGGTTGAGGCCCCTTCCCTGGAGATATTCAAGGTGAAGCTCGACGAGGCCCTGGGCAACCTGGTCTAGTTGGGGGTGTCCCTGCTGACTGCGGGGAGGTCGGACTAGATGACCTTTGGAGGTCCCTTCCGGCCTGGACCAATCTATGAATCTATGAATCTATGAATCTATGACACCCTCTGCACATCCATTCTGCAGCCCTCTTTAAATAAACAAGCACATCTCTAGCAAAGTTGTGGAGCAGGCGAGAATCCCCCAACTTGACTGCAGATGGTTTTCAGCAGCAGTATCTCATCCCTTGTGGTTGCTCTTGGTGGCGGATGGTTGGTGTGTAGGCTTGGGTGGGCAAAGGTTCTTTTTCTGCCCAAGTTTTGCCCAGAAAAAGCCAGCAGGAGTTAGCTGGGGCAGGATCTGCCCAATTCTGCGTTGCTTCTTTTACAGCCTCCAGGCCCAAAGAGGTAAGAAGGATTTCCCAGTCTTGTGCCAGAGCTCTTCTGCTTTGCACGTGCTGCCTTGCTCTTCCTCAAAGTGATGCTTTCCCTGTGCTCTCCTGCATTCCAGGTAAGTGCTGTATCCATGGGGCTGCTGCTGTGTGTGTTTGAGCAAAACATCCATCCAAAGCCCAGGAACGACTCCAATGAATGCTGTTTTGTGTGCAAATTTAGATGTTGTTGTCACCAGAGTGTTTGTTTTCCAACAAATACGCCCAAATGCATCTAGCCAGCTTGTGATCTTGTTGCCTGTTGGTGAAGGGTGGAAAGGGGGAATGGGTTAGCTTGGCGGACTGTGCTTCCACCAGGAGACGATGGGCTGAAGTCAAAATTGGCTGCCGTAGGGTTTCTTCTGCTGTTGTCAACGCTCCAGTGAAAGTGCCAGACTTAGAAATCATAGAATCATAGAATTGTTGGTCCCATAGGTTGGAAGGGACCTTTAAGATCATCTAGTCCAACTCAACCTAACTCTGACAAAATCAAAAAAACCACATCACCAAACTATGTCTCTGAGCACTATGTCAACCCGTCTTTTAAATACCTCCAGGAATGGTGCCTCAACCCCTTCCCTGGGCAGCCCATTCCAAGGATTAATAACCCTTTCCGTGTAAACATTTTTCCTACTATCCAATCTGAACCTCCCCTGGTGCAACTTGAGGCCATTTCCTCTTGTCCATCGCCTGTGACTTGGGAGAAGAGACCGACCCCCCCTGGCTACACCCTCCTTTCAGGGAGTTGTCTTAACCAATCTCTTAACCAATTCTGCTCTCAAAAGACTTCTGTCAAAACAAGGATGATTCCCTTGATTACCCCTCTCTGATGACACGGTGATCCTCCAGGTGATGCTGTGGGGTCCAGCGGCTTTGGAGTTGTTCTCATCCCCTTTAACATGACAGGCACAACTTGCTGCGAGAACTTTTCCATAGCTTCACCCTCTGGAAGGGTAAAAGCAACTCATCCAAGCCCCTCTTATGCCTGGCCCAGGCTTTGCAAAGCAGCCACAGAGTTGAAGGGTCTCTCCTTTGGACCTAGTTATGATGCTCTGGGTGACTTTTGGTCAACACACTCCCTAATTCAACTGATAATGGCTTCTACCCAGGCTTCACTGCTAGTTGCCTGCAGCTGCGGCACATGCCAATCAGAGCATAGCATTATTGTAATGACTGATTTTCATTTCTTTTCTTTCTTTTTTTTCTTTTTTTCATTTCTTTCTTTTTTCATTTTCTTCCTTTAACCATCTTTTTCTGGTTGACGTACCTGTAGAAGCGCTTCTTGTTGTTCTTAGCATCCCTTGCCTGGTTCAGCTCCAGCCGTGCCTTGGCCTTCCTGACCTTGTCCCTACGTAACCAGGCAGTGTCCCTATGCTCTTCCCAGGATACCCGATCCTGCCTGAACTGCCAGTGCAGCTCCTTCTCGCCTTTTACTTTGACCAGCAGGTCCTGACTCAGCCATGCTGGTCTCTTCCCTTTCTTGCTTGATTTCTTACACCTGGGGATCGAGAGCTCTTGTGCTCTATGGAAAGCATCCTTAAAGATCTGCCAGCTCTGCTCTGCCCCCTTGTCCCTGAGGACTATTTCTCAACCACAGTCCTCTGAGAGTACTGAACCATGGCTCAGTAGGCACAGATCAGGCCCCAGTACAGTGCTAGAAGCTGCTGGTTTTCACTGGGGTAGGTGGGGCACCCTTCTATCAGATGAAGCATCGGTTTGCCAGGGTTGCTTGTCTGTTCAGGTGTAAAGTCCCAGGTTATGGGAGGTGATAAACGCCCTAGCAACCTGCCCAAATCCTTCCACACACCCTGCCACCCGGGCACCGGCCATCTCAGGGCACATTTCAGTATCACCTCACCCAAAATTTGTCTTTTCTTACACCAGGATGACACCAGATTCAACAAACCCCATGATATGCTCACAGTGTTAATTAGTAGCATTAAACAGCTCACAGAAGAGTGAACAAGGACCTCAGGAACCTGCATAATAAAACAATCTACATCAGTCCCTGGTAGGAAGAGGGAGATGTGCTCCTTCACCCTCTCCACAAGATAGCTCTGGAGCACAACAAGCCCACCAATGCCAGGGCAAAGCACAGAGCCATTGTTTGTACCAGCTCAGCAAAATAGAGAGATAAGCAACACAGCCAACAAACTCCGTGACCCACACCAGAGCTTGCCACTTAATAACTATTACAGCTATAGCGTGCTTAATACAAAACTGCTGTTGTCTTGAGCCCCAGGTTGACCTTGGGTGGACACCAAACACCCACCAAGCTGCTCTATCGCTCCCCTCCTCAGCCAGACAAGGCAGGGAGAAGGTAAGATGGAAAAAAAAACTTGTGCATCAAGATAAAGGCAGTTTAATGAAAGCAAAAGCAAAGGCTGTGTGCAGAAGCAAAGGAAAACAAAAAGATTTATTCTCTACTTCCCATCAGCAGGCAACGTCCAGCCAGCTCCCGGGAAGCAGGGCTTCAGTAGGCATAGGGGTTGCTCCAGAAGACAAGCAGCGTAATAATGAATGCATACCCCCCACCCCCTCCTCCTTTCTCTTAGCTTTTATTGCTGAGCAGACTTCATATGGTCTGGAATATCCCTTTGGTGAGTTTCGGTCAGCTGTCTTGGCTGTGTCCTTTTCCAAGATTTTGCCCACCCCCCGCTGGCTGGTGAGGGGGCAACGTTGGAGAGACGGCCCTGATGCTGTGTGAGCTCTGCTCAGCGGTGGCCAAAGCACTGGTGTGTTATCAACACCTTTCTCGCTTCCAACACTGGAGCTGATTTGAGGGCTGCTATGGGGAAAATGAACTCCATCCCAGCCGGTCCCCTGCAGGAGCTCAGGACGTTGCCTGTTTCTCTGCACTGATGTCTCCTCCTTGGCTAGAAGATACAGCTCCGTACCTTCCCGCAGGGAGAGATGCATTGGTTTATTATTTTTCAGCCCTTCAGTGTACTTCCACACATTGCTTGCATTTTGACAGAGTGATGGAAACATACCTTCCCATTTCATCTGGCAGCCAGATCACTTTTTGTTTGTTTGTTTGTTTGTTTGTTAAATCCACAATTACCTTTTTGGCAGAGATTTTAATACTTGCTTTAGTGCCCTCCCTGTCGTTTGGTTTGTGCTGCTACTCAGGGAAATGAAAATGTGGCGGTTTTCCACATCTCTTTGTTTCTACCCCCTGTTCATCACAAGAAAAGGACGACCTGCCCCTGCCTTGTCGCACGGCCTCTTCATAATGTCATCCTGCATTTTAGCTCATGGGAAACCTCTGCCAGGCCCGGGGGGCACCAAGGTGGGTGCTTCAGTTTTGAAAGCAGTAATGTTACGTATGAGACGGGGAACATGCGTTTGGCCTTTTGCTGCAGCTTCAAATGACTGATGGAAAAATGTTCTCCATTTGTGGTGAGGCTTTAACACATTTGCATTTAACCCATGGATAGAGTTAAGGCACGTGATCGGGAGAATTTTTGGGTGTTGCCATGTCTGAACACCAATTGAGTTCTAGACGGTAAGAAAAAATTGCCAGGACTTGGTTGTCCAGAAGGGCAGGAGGTCCCTCACTCATACCACATCCCAGGACAACAGTTTGATAATGTTTGGTAGATATCCCTTCATTCAGGTATCACTCAGTGATCTGCACATGACTTTTGATTTCAGAAGCTGTAATCGTTCCAGTTTTACTACCTTTGCAAAGGCCCTTCTCCTGGTTCAACCTGCCCTTCCATGTGTGCTCCCAGCTGCGTTGTCCAACAGGAAAGTCACCATTTACCACCACAGATAGATCTGATCCTACTACCAGGAGCAGATTTCAGCTATGCCATGGACCCGTGTCATTTCCACAATGTGGCGTGCTGTCTCTCGATAAGCTGTAAGTACGCACATGCCATGTGCTGCGGAGCTGTTGGTGTCTGTACTGGAAAATAGCTTCACCCCCCCAACCAGTTATTTAGCACATGTGCAAGGACAGGTGCTTGAGGCCCTTGAGGGACGCCAGTAGCTGGGACTGCAGCAGGTTTTTGTTTCTCGGCTCTTTATGGGCCTCCTCTTCTGGCTTTGTGTCCCTTTGGCATCAATTTTGTCCTCCTTTTGCTTCCCAAAGTAAGTAAAACCTGGTACCTGGTCTCATATGAGAAATCAAGAGCATTTGTCAGGAGAAGTCAAGACCAGCTGGGTGTTTCCATGAGTTGGTTGGGTGGTGGTATCAAACCAAATAGGTCTGCAAGGGCTTTGCTGGCTTGTCCCAAAGTGCTCTGCAGCCTTTGCATTATGTTGAGAATGAAAATCCTGTGCTGTTTGCAGTTACTGAATGTGTCTGGGAAGGGTTAAAATTGTTATCATGTGATAGCAGTAAGGGATAGAAGCCATTTTTCAGTAGAAAATATATTATAAATAAAACGTGACTTTCTTTAGTCTCATTTAGCACAAAATGAGAAGGGGAAGAAGTTGGAGGACTCTTGGTCTTGGGCAAGAGGATGATCTGTGGGAAACCTTTCATCTCACACGAGAAGGTAACTTTGCATGTTACGACGTGATACCAGCCCAGACTGGCGTGTAGGGCGAGGCTGTCCAGGCATTGCTGAACAAGGACCTCACAAATGAAATGATTTTCCTGGGCCTGCATGCATTTGACATGTGTGCCCTCTTTCAAATCCCACATTTTCTCCCTCCCCTAAAACGGAGCATAATTTCAGGGATATCCTGACTCCTCCAACCATGACTACTGCTGCTTCCCAGGCTCTGGTTTCCTTCCAGCCTGGATCTGCAGAGTTACTGATCTCGAACATCAGTGGTTAATGAGCAGGTTCATGAGCATCCTGCCCCTGACAGGACAGCTTCTGCATGGGGTTTTTTTTTCTCAGGCTAGGAGCTCCAGCATGGCTGCTTTGGGGTAAGCGTTGTGCCTCCAGTGGGACCATAGTCCTTCCTCGTGGTGGTTGTGCTGGTGACCTGTCTGATGTGGTGGACATGACGAGCAGAAACAAGTGGGGAGACTTTTTTCTGAGAAGTGCTGGAAGTATTTCCAGGACTTCTCTTTTGAGCCAATTTGTCGTTGTTTCTTGCTAGATTGACAGTGGCACTGAGGTGCTCCGGGGTACTTGTTGCACTGCCATGTAATGACCTCTGTGTGCTCAATAAACAGTTTTCTGACCACCATCTTGGTAATCCGCCTTCTCTGAAGGCACTGGATTGCATTTCGACAGGCAGGAAGGAGTTCAGAGGGATTTACCAAGACCTTAGCACTTCAGCTGACGTCTTTGCAGTCCAGAAAGTCCTTTCTCTGTACCAAAAATCTTGCTGCTTTTTCAGTCCAGAGCCAGGGTGAGCGCACATGGTCATGCTATCTGGGGGAGATATGGAGTTGTGGGTCCCCGTAACCTCATTGAGCAGTCTTTTCAAAAGGAAAACATTTAAGATATTCCCCGAAATGCATTTTGAGCTGCTATCAAACTTCTTTTTCCTCCTCCAACCTCAGCAACAGCTGGGTTGTCCTTTCTGGAGTTACAGAGCCTCGGTGAGGTCTTTTCCTCAGTTCTTTGTATTTCATGGTGTCAGACTGGTCAGGACACACCATCACTATACCAGCTTCTTAAAACTCAATTTTTTAAGTTTTCATGATGATCTAGCAAATATACCACCTTCAGGAAGAGCTCTTGCTCTTCCTGCCAATGCATCACCTACTCCTGCATCATCTCTATCCCAGGACCTTTCCCCTGTCAGCAGAGCGATTGCTCGTGGTTTTGTCAAATGAGGCTCTTCAGTTACCTCCAAAGCCAGTGCACAATTTGGGGCAACCTTGCAACCTGAAGCAGGGTATCCCCAGCAGCACGGAGGTGGTCACGGACACCCGCTAGCCCACACGGCAAAGCAGGTTGTTTGTCCACTGATGTCAGGGGCAAGAGAGTTCCTTTGGTATTGCAGTGAGGAGATAACGTATCAGTAAGTCTTGCTTCTCCCCACCAGCCGGTCCAAAAATCATGGACTTAAACAGCGATACTGAATATGACCTTGAAGTGATGACTCAGACTGCACGTACTTGATGCTGGCTGGAATATTAACCCCTGGATTAGGGTGCATGAAAGAAATGGTGATGAAAGAGGAAAATGGAACCTCCTGAGATGTTTTCCTGTTGGAAGCTGAGTGTGGGGGGAAATGTCAGAGGTGGTCCCAGCCTTAAATTCCCACTGAACAGCATGGGTGCTTGTGGGGTCTTTCACCACCCCTGGTACACCTGCTGGGGTATTGCTCTTCATCACCCCTGCCAGCAAGGGCAAGCAACTGCTCTCTGAGGGATGTGATGCGTCCTGTTAAGTTTGGGAAGAGAAAACTGTCAAAATCCTTCGGATAAAGCATGCTTCAGCTGGTGAATTTATGCACATTGCAAGGTATCTGGGAGTCAAAAGGAAAACTGATGGAAAAAGCTGAGTTTTAGTGAATAAAATTTTTAGCAAATAAAAATACATGAATGAAATGTATTTTACACTTAAAATACAATCCTCTATTCAGGATTTACACTTAAAATACAATCTTCTAGTAGATTTTGGAAACCCTGGGGACTGATCTTTCATGAGGAATAGGAGTCACTCCCAGGTGGGAAACAGCAGGCATCCCACAGGCTGGTCAAGCTATGATGAAGCAAAGAGGAAGCAAAAAGTCCTGTTCCCAAATTCCTTGAGCACCGGAGCTGATCAGTGCAATCCCAGAAAGGTTATTTTAGAGAGGTAGCTGCCATTTGTAATTAAAATAGACACACTGGGAAAAAAACTGACCTATCGTCTCATTGTGCAGTAAAAATTATTGATTGGTTTCTTCTTATCTTGTGCAGTGCTTGACTCACAGGGCTATAACAGCAATAATTTTTAAGCTGAACTTTTCAGCTTGAAACAGATCTCAAGCTGAGAAATGTTCCTGTAGACGCTGGGACACGCGAGGGATCTCAGGTAAGTTTGCATGAGGTTTCACTGGGATTTCATAGGACTAATGTTTGCTTCTTTTAGTATTGCTTTGGCAGTTTAATCAGTTGAAAGAAGAAAACTGTAATTGCTTATCGTGTAGATGTGCTTAAGGCTGGTGCTGTGATATCGATTATCTGGACAGGTTGTGGTGCCATACGGCTGGCTGTCCATGCTGTGCTTGGACAATAAAAAGAAGAGTAAGGAAACCCATAATATTAGATCTGTTGCCACTAGAAAACTTGCTAGGTGAAATTCAGCAATGATCATGACTGCTGTAGCTTACCATGGCAAAAGAAGCTGATAAGAAAGGTCACCTATAGCAAGTCTGGATGACTACTTGGCTCTCTGGTGATGTTAGTTCTCATTGCAACATTTCCAAGACCATAAACACTCATTTCAGCAGTTATTTTCTACAGGTTCATTGTTTCCAGGACATATCACCTCCAGGGAATAGCCTGCAGGCATGAGCTTTACCAAGCCCCATGCCAAACCCACCATAAGGTAAATGTTACCTCCAGGAAAATTAGAGGCTCTGCCTCACTCTTCCCTTTCTAATGGCATGTCCATCCTTCCCCATCTACACTTGGGCCCCAGCAGTGCCAACACCACAGCTACCTGGGGCTGTGTCCAGGTGAATTGGGGGCATCCCCAAGGATGGAGACCTCCCACCACCATAGACAAGGAACCAGTCCTTTGGCCAAGGGTGGTATTTGGTGGTTCAGTCACAGGCAGAGAAATGGGATCTGCAGTAAGTTTTATCTACTAACACATCCAAGGACACATGGAAACATCCTAAGCTATTTAAAAGGCTTATTTCTACCTTGCACAGATGTTTACAGTAAGGGCAAAAGGTACTTCTTTACTACTTCCCACCAGGCAAGACTGAAGCCCTTGACATGAATTTCAGGTGCCAAATCAGAGGTCACCAGAGCTTTTATCAGAGAAGGAGATAGCATATTTTCCCATAGCTGTATTTTGAATAATTTTTTTGGTTAATCATTGACCCAGAATAAACCTCTGTCCAAGGAGGAAGAATATTATACAAAAAGTAAACCTAAATAGCTCTGCATATGATCAAGAAAGCCGGAGTCTATACAGAATCACAGAATCTTCATGGTTGGAAGGCACCTTTGAGATCATCGAGTCCAACCACAAAAACCAAACCAAAACAAAACCAAAAAAAACCCCACAAAACCAACCAACCAAACAAAAAAACCCCACCAAACAAACCGACACAAACCAACAATCTTGGGAAAGACGAAGAGTCTTGTCTTGGAAAGCTGTCTCAACTACTACTTTATCTAGCCAGGAGAGAACTTGGACGTGCAATGGGGTGTGCTTTTCCTTTGCTGAGTTTCCTGAATTCACCTTTATCATGGTGACAATACTGTTCCCTGGTGTGCTCTGAGAGAGCGAGCAGCAGGAAAGCTGAGAGGCTTCTGGCCACAACGTCTCCCTTTGCTGCTCAGCGAACATAGGATCTGGTGGAAGATTGTGGGGTTTATTTAAAAAATTTCTTCAAAAGAGCAAGCAAAGTGTCCTGGGAAATGCAGGATCAGTAATTCAGTCACTCACCCTGTCCTATAGGACCTCGTGATGGGGAGTGATCGCTGCTTACAGGAGATATATTTTTGCTGTCTTAAGTAAATTGAAAAATAAATCTCCACTTCCCAGCCTTGTCGCTGCTGCTGCCTGCTCTGACACTGGGATGGGGAACAAAAACCATAAACAGGTCTTTGAGGGTGCAATGTACTGCTCTGGGTGGGATGTGCCTTACATCAGGGCTGTCCTATCTGCTTTCCCCACAGGCTTCTTTCTGCTGTCACAGTGCCCGCACCATGTGTGGGAAGAGGCCCAAGTGCTCCTTCTCCCGCCTGGAGGTGATCCTCATCGTTTGCCTGGTGTTAATGATAGCGGTGACTGCGGTGCTCCTCATTCTCCACTTTCTCACCAAAGACAGCAACGGCAAGTTGAGCTATTTCAGTCCTGCCATCACACCCTGCTCGAGTGTGTGTCCAGTGCATTAATTTAAATTTAAATTAAAGGGTTACAGGTAGAGGGTCACTGGGCCACTGCTGAACCTTCATAATCTTCGCTGCGTGTGGTCCTCTCACACAGGTACGGCACAGCGCTGTTGCTGGCCTTTGTGTCAGGAGCATGGTGGTCAAACCCAATGTGAGCATCTCTTGGGGCGCGGATGCACAGCCTCGGGGTCAGTGGGTGAGACTGGCTGCAGGGGTCCAGACAACCTCCCTTCCCTCTCTCTGCCTGGTGGAGGGGGTACCGAGAGCCCCTCACTCTCAGCACGGCACCAAGGGACTTCACAGCTCTTGCAATTCCATCACAGCTCGTTTATGTCTCCAACCTCATCACCAGGCATGGGGAGGTGGGTGTCGGGAGCTGCCCAAAGTTAACTCTCAATTCACTTCTAATGTATCCCATGTTTGTCCTCTGGAGAGATAAAATCTCACAGGGAAAGAAAATATTTTGAAGCTTTAGGTGTTTCCATGTGACAGGAGTCCTTTCCCAGAGCTGGGGGTCTCCCCTGCTCTGGATGGGGCATCAACCAACATGTCAGCAATGTGATGTTCCAACTTCTAACTTTTGATCTTGAATTGGATATAGTTCATTCTTTCTTCATGTTTTTCGTTGTAACATGTAAGAGTTTTGCACAAGCAATTCCTCTCTGTCGTAGCTATTGGAGGAGGAGGTGGAGGAATGGTAATTTTAATGGCTAGCCCTGTTGACTCATGCTGTTTTAAACAGGAGACATGCCCTGTGGTCAGTCTGTGGCCAGGGTGATTGTTTCACTTTTCCGATTTAAATGACAGCCTAGGAAAGGCCAGACCAGGAAGACCAAGCTTACCCTTATCCCAAAGCCCTGCCTTGAGCAGCAGTGGCTGGGGAAGACTGTGAGGACAGATCAAGTACATAGAAATATTTTCCCACAGTGTTATCTCAGCCTCCGGTGATTTGTGGCTCTGGGATTTCCTGAGATGCACATTTATTTATTTGTTTGTTTGTTTGTTTATTGAATAGTCCTCAATGGCTTTTCTTCCATGAATTTGTCCAGGCACATCATCCATCCTGTAGAAGGACTTCTGCACCTTCATGATGGCTGGGATGCGACATGACCTCCTTTGGGAGTCCTTTTTCTCACCACTTGCCTGGGGATCATTGCCCAGAGATGCTTTTTCCCTTTGAGCTTCTGCTGGCTCTGCTGTGATTTTATTGAGACCAGGACACCAGCACTCGACACGGGACATGTTGGAGGCACCAGGGAAACATATGGATGTGCCCATCTTTCTTCTCTAGTTCTTTCCCAGTAGCTCCTGACATGCCATCCCCTTTTTCTCACTGCTGATGAGCTGAATTTTTTGTGTGAAAAACACAAAACTCTTACACCCTCATATCTGTTTCCTGCATGGTAGTGGTGGGCTTGGAGAGCTTAATCAGTGAAGCTAGGCTTGCTTCGCCCTCGCTGTGAATGCTGACACATTTTTACACAGTCCAGTGACCCTGTCTTGTGAGTTCCCCCTGCAGTTCTTCACGCCTGGTCTACCCTTTACCAAGCCAAATGCCTTAACAGCCTCAGCACACTTTGACCACATTGATAGCCCATTGGAAACCCAAGCAGACAGTATCAGCTGGATCCCCTTGTCCACAGGCCTGATGAGTCCTCTGGGGATGTCAAGAAGGATTCAGGAATGCAATCTCTTTAAAAAGGCTGGGTTGCCTCTTCCGTCCTCGATTGTCCTTGCTCATGTGTCTACTATTTGTTCTTATTATAGATTCCAGCAAAGTAACAGAAAACTACTTTCTGGGCGTAGGTCGAGCTGACTGCACAGGACCTGTGGCAGAAATTCCTCTAGTAAGTTCGGGGAATTGAACACGGGCTTGGCGAAGTACTGATTTTCATCGTCTCTGAGTATTTTTCACGTGACTTCTGGTTTAGAGGCTCTGCCTTGCCAAATGGTTGTCATCGTCAAACATCAGGTGAAATTTCTTTGGGGCTTTGAGCAACCTGATCTAATCAAAGATGTCCTGGCCTGTGGTGGAGAGCTTGGAACTAGATGATCTTTAAGGTGTCTTCCAACCCAAACCATTTTATGATTCTATGATTCTTGCAATCACGGGGCAAGACAGTTGCAGCTCTGAGTGTTCATATATTGAATGATCTCTCTCACCCTCTGGCAAATCTACTTAGAAAAATAAGTGCAAATGAATACATTGCTCAATATTTTGGCTGCATGGGCTTGATGGAGCTCTTCCTTTCCAGATGGGATATGCCAACCCAGACCAGGTGGGTGGCGGGCTTCTCATGCGCCTCTACAGCCGAGCCTTCATCGTGGCAGATGTTGATGACTCCAGGCGAGTAGTGTTTGTCAGCGCCGACATAGGAATGGTGTCTCAGAGAGTGAGGCTGGAGGTACATGGCTGGAAATGAATGATTGGCACAGTTTGAGTTGTTGCTGGTATTAGCATTAAGGTTGTAGTTATTGCTAAATAATATCAAGCATGGCAGCATGTTGGCTGTTTGCTTTGGGATCTCCTTGCAGCACGATCTCAGAGAGATGTCGTCTCTCTGCTGAAGAAGAGTCATCTCTCTGCTGAAGAAGAGCTTTTGATTCCTCAGCAAATGAGGCTGGACTTTGACCATGCCTTTCTTAGCAGAAAAATTATCACAAATACATTTGAATCATCAATATATTATCATGGTGCTTGTGTAATGCTGGGTCTCCAGCACCACAGAGGAGGGAGGGAGGTGCCGGAGAAATAGAGACTCCTTGGATGATCTGGGCTTCACTGCAAGTTGGGGATAGAGGTCTTTACTTACCAGATTTTATTATTTTAAGGCTTTTGCCAAGACAACAGCTATAACCTACTTCTTGTGATACCAGTACAGCAGTATCAGCCAGAAAGAGAAGAGCAGGAAGATGAATGGTTGGGTTTTTTTGCAAGGGCTGATACAAATCACCATAGCCTTTGGGCATGAAAAAGGTTTTTTTAGGACCACCTCCTTCCTCTTAGGTGCTCAAGAAACTGAAGAACAAGTATGGCGGGCTGTATCGACAGGACAACGTCATCCTCAGTGGCACCCACACACACTCAGGGCCTGGTGGCTACTTCCAGTACACCCTCTTCTGGATCACTAGCAAAGGGCTAATCAGACCGTCCCTCAACGCTATCGTGAATGGCATCGTAAAGGTCAGTGTCATCCAGTCTATTGCCATGAGAGTCCATAAATGCAGAAAATGTGGGGGGAGATACATTTGTGACTAATGGAGCTCTTGCTGTGGTATTCATGGTAGCACCTCCAAATGTCGCGGTCTTAAAACACACTTGGAGGTTGGTTTATGCTTACTAGTGAAATCAGATCAAAAAACAGAAGTCTTGAAGTTTTTCTTTAGAAAGAGACAGTTGTGGGTGCTTTCAAAGCATTATCATAATTTTCTTGAATATTAAGCTACTTAAGAAAAAATAAAAAGCCCTCAGATTCCCAAGAACGGGTTGGGGACAGCAGGGAAGGAAAGTCAGAGTTTATCCAGATAATCTCATACATGCCTTACATGCATGAACTAATATTCCCTGCCTTACTGCTTTTCAGAGTATTGATATCGCACACCAGAACATGAAGAGAGGAAGGCTTTTTATAAACAGAGGCACTGTAGAAAACAGTCAGATCAACCGAAGTCCATTCTCCTATCTTGAGAACCCAGCGTCTGAACGAAGCAGGTAAAAGCTCCTCAAGCGGGAGAGAAACAGAGCCCTGA
The DNA here is from genome assembly GCF_964106895.1 of Numenius arquata. Lineage (NCBI taxonomy): Eukaryota > Metazoa > Chordata > Aves > Charadriiformes > Scolopacidae > Numenius > Numenius arquata. The sequence continues at coordinate 22,283,125 of NC_133585.1, read as the reverse complement.
AGAAACCCCTTCAATTGGGATCATCACCCAGCCATCTTGCAGCTGGTGCTTCTGGTCATTCATGGGATAGTTGAAAATGTGGAGCCAAGGGCATGGCAGAATGACACTTTTGCCATCCTGGGCGCTTGGGTGTGGTGCATCCCCAAAAATTAGTTGCAAGAGTGGGCTTGAAAGTTGTGGTTGCCCCCTCCAAGCATGTGAGGCATTGGTCAAGGATGTGATATTATCCTTTTTTAAAAAATATAAAAAGATAGAAAGAAAAAAAGTCTTTATTAGATGTCAGGATTTGAGTCGATGGCATTAAAGTGCTATCCTCGGTGCATAAATCTGTATTCAGAGAGAGGTCCACTCTGCAACCTCTGGAGAAGCAACACCTGAGGACAGTAACAACCATAACTCTTCTCTTACTTTGCCAGATATTTTCAGATGCTCTTCCAAGGTCTCACTGTGCTCTGGTAATATCTGTAATAACCTCTTCATTACCTTGCTCAACCTAGTGGAGAGTTAACATGTCTGAGCAAAGCAGAGTGTGACCACGGCTGTGATGGTAATGGGATTTCCCTGCTTCATTTTCATCCAGATATTCATCCAACACAGATAAAGAAATGGTGATGCTGAAGATGGTAGACATCAATGGAGAGGAGCTAGGACTTATCAGGTACTGACCACCAAAGTAACATGTTTTTCTCCAAATCCTCATAAACCGCTGTTCTGTAGCAATTCTGTCTTTCCGCATAAGCTCTCCTTCCCAACACTGACCCTTGCCCATACAGCATTGCTCCCAGCTAGTCACCAGAGGGTCTCTGAGTGCATAAACCAGGTCAGCATCCCTCATCTACTCTGGGACACACGGCAGCACCTGTCCCACCTACAGCTGGACACATATCCTAGCATGACGCAAAGGCATCTGGGGAACATGACCATAGCTGGTCTTCCCTTGTAGGGGTGCAGAAAAATCCTCTCTGGGGCTCTCACTGTGCCCCTCCAAGCAGATTCAAGCCCTGGCATTTCCAGGACCCTTTTGGCTCCTCTCTTCTTGGTTATTTTCTACAACACCCAACATTTCATGAAAAGCAAGCCATTCCTGCAGGCAGCATTTATGACACCTGGCTTATCAAAAGATGAGGCAGCGTTCAGCCACCCGAAGTTCAGAGCTCAAGGCCAGGCAAATGAAGTAATGTGCAGTAACAGAGACATAATTGTGTTTTCCTCGTTTAGAAGTCACAAGCAAGAGTCTGACCACATTAAGAGGATGGGGGTGTGTGTGTCTTTTTTTTAAGAATTAAAGTGTTCCTTTTTTTCATTGTTGACACTTCCTTACTCTTTGAAGCAAGAAAATAAAAAACCCTCCAAAATAGAATTCTCTGGACTCAGAAAAGAGTCAGTTCAGGTCTGAAATAGCTCTTGGTGGCCCTGGTAATTACACTGCCAAATTCTTGTGGCCTCAGTACCTGGACCATCATAGCCATGAGTCCTCCTGGTCAGGAAGGGAGAGGACGGGAATAACTCTACCCTTGTTAATCTATCCCTATGTACCAACAGTCTCCATTTATATTCTCCCAAAGAAAACTCCCATAAGTCAATTGCAAATATACAGAGTGAACAAGTCAATTGCCAATATATAGATTGAACTACACATTTCCTATATGTGTCTTCTGACTCCTCTTCAGCTGGTTTGCAGTGCACCCAGTCAGCATGAACAACACAAACCATCTTGTGAACAGCGACAACGTGGGCTACGCATCTTACTTGTTCGAACAGGAGAAGAACAAGGGGATGCTTCCCGGAGAGGTGGGATTAATTTCAGACTACTGAAAATAGTGGGGAAAAAAGGGCTGCAACAGGGAGGGGATGGTTGGTGCTTTCTATGGGCCAAAGTAGGTTCTTTCAAATAGTGAAATAATACAGCAGGGTAAAAGATGAATATTTTGATTTATTTACTTTCTTCCTCTAGAGAAGAGAAGTTGCAAGGTGTACTCTTAACTTTCCAAACTAGTAATCAGTGGGATTTGTTTAGATTTTAGGAATAAACCAAACTGATTTTGATTCAACTATTGGAAATACTAGAAAGACATGTGCGGGATACTCGATCCAAAGGGATCAATATATTGTATCTGCAGTGTGGCATCAAGTCTGTGGTCAGCCTTAGCCTTACTTCTTTCTTATGGTTTCCAGCCAGTTATGCCTTCTGATTTTCATTTATCCGAAGATTTGCCATCCTCAGAGTGCAAACACATCTCCTTTAAAAAGCATTATTTCCCCTGAAATGTAAATATGGAGATGAACCCATCTCAGAGACACTTTGAATCTTGACTTGATTAAGAGAGTATCCCATGTGTATCTTCAGCATACACCTTGAAACAGTCACCTGATTCCTATTTTAATACTCCAGGCAGAGGAACACATGCAGTTCATACCAAAGATGGAAACTAAAAGAAGCCTACCTAATTCCTGCTTGCAAATGTCTCTTTTTATAGTGGATTATCTAAAAGCTTTAACCAAGACTCGACCCTTGGTTATGGGTGCAAGTCAGTGCAAGTTGACCGGCATGCAAATCTTCTAAGAAGTGTTTGCAGGATTCAATATTTAACTCTGTGGTCTGCTAGGCACATTGTGTCTAGCAGTCTTACAAGAAAATGGCTTAAGAGCTCATAATATATCAAAATATCTTGTGTTGATGCATCCTACCTCTAAAAGAAGGGGAAAAAAATGAGATTATCTGTGAGAGCTGAATTCAGCTGACAGTCTGTAACCAGCCTTGCTTCTAGCAAGTACTGTTTGATGTTAACTTCTACAGTCAGATCCAACAGCTCTCACCCAGTCATGGTGAAAGTCTGTCAGGAAAAAAAAATCCTGTGCAAGGTGCTACAATGATCCATTAACACCTGGTCAGTAACATGAGAAACTGAGGACATGGGGGAAGAGCTGTTGAGGTGGAAGAGGTAGATGAAGAACTGCTGTCTGGATACCAAATCGGTGTGAAGGTCCCTCTGAAATGACAGTTGCATCTTGTGTGTCCTATTCTCCCTTGCTTTTCCTGTTCCTAACCCTTGGGAGACTCCTAAATCCCCATTCCAGTCTTCCCAGTAACTTCAGAAATATTTACCAACATTGCATGATCATCAGCTGGATGTAATGCCAGCCTTGACTGCAGGGAAAGCTGCAGATGATGTTTGTGATCACTGCAAGGCACTAAAATCGGTCTGATCATATCTGGTTTTGGCAGGGCTCTTTTGTTGCTGCCTTTGCATCCTCCAACTTGGGAGATGTGTCGCCCAACACCAAAGGCCCATTCTGTGTAAACACGGGGGAGTCGTGCAATAACCCACAGAGCACCTGTCCCATGGGGGGCGTAAGTATGTCTTACCTGATCTACATTAACTTCTGATAAGGAGAAAAATCGAGATGGAGCAGCAAATACAGAGCAATGTGGTGGGGCCATGTGCATGAATCACACAATCACAGAATGATAGGGGTTGGAAGGGACGTCTGGAGATCATCTAGTCCAACCCCCTGCCAAAGCAGGTCCACCCACAGCAGGTTGCACAGGAACGTGTCCAGGTGGATTTGGAATGTCTCCAGAGAAGGAGACTCCCCCACCCCCTTGGGCAGCCTCTTCCAGGGCTCTGCCACCCTAACAGCAAAGAAGTTCCTCCTCACGTTTAGGTGGAACTTCTTATGTTCCAGTTTGTGCCCATTTCCTCTTGTCCTGTCACTGGGCACCACTGAAAAAAGACTGGCCCCATCCTCTTGACACCCTCCCTTTAAGTATTTATAGGCATTGATCAGATCCCCCCTCAGTCTTCTCTTCTCCAGACTAAACAGACCCAAGTCCCTCAGCCTCTCCTCATAAGAGAGATGTTCTAGTCCCCTAATTATCTTCATAGCCCTTTCCAGCAGTTCTCTGTCCTTCTTGAACTGGGGAGCCCAGAACTGGACACAGTGCTCCAGATGGGGCCTCCCCAGGGCAGAGCAGAGGGGGAGGATGATCTCCCTCGACCTGCTGGTCACACTCTTCCTGATGCACCCCAGGATGCCATTGGCCTTCTTGGCCACAAGGGCATGTTGCCGGCTCATGGGCATCCTGTTGTCCACCAGGACTCCCAGATCTTTCTCCTCAGAGCTGCTCTCCAGCGGGTCAGGCCCCAACCAGTCCTGGTGCAGGTGGTTATTCCTCCCCAGGTGCAGCACCCTACACTTGCCCTTGTTGAAGTTCATCAGGTTCCTCTCTGCCCAACTCTCCAGCCTGTCCAGGTCTCGCTGTATGGCAGCACAGCCTCCTGCTGTGTCAGCCACCCCTCCCAGTTTTGTGGCATCAGCAAACTTGCTGAGGGTACATTCCATCCCTTCATCCAGGTCATTGATGACTACATTGAAGAGGACTGGACCCAGTACTGACCCCTGGGGAACACCACTTGTTACAGGCCTCCAACTGGATTCTGTGCCACTAATTACAACCCTCTGAGCTCTGTCTTTCAGCCAGTTTTCAATACACCTCACTGTCCATTCTTCTAATGCACAATTCCTAAGCCTTACCTATGCGGATGCTGTGGGAGAGTGTCAAAAGCCTTGCTGAAGCCAAGGTAGACAACATCCACTGCCCTGCCCTCATCAATCCATCCAGTCATGCCATCGTAGAAGGCTGTCAGGTTAGTCAGACGTGACTTCCCCTTGGTGAATCCACGTTGACTACTTCTGATAGCTTTCTTTTCCTCCACATGCTTTGAGATGACGCCCAGTACAAGCTGTTCCATCACCTTTCCAGGGATGGAGGTGAGGCTGACTGGCTGTAGTTTCCCAGGTCCTCCTTCTTGCCCTTTTTGAAGACTGAAGTGACACTGGCTTTCCTCCAGTCCTCAGGCACCTCGCCTGTTCTCCAGGACCTTTCAAAGATGATGGAGAGTGGCTCAGCAATGACTTCTGCCAGCTCCCTCAGCATTTGCGGGTGCATCCCACCAGGACCCACGGATTTGCAGATATCAAGTTTACTTAACCGTTCTCTAACTTGATCCTCCTCAACCAAGGGAAAGTCTTCCTCCGTCCAGACTTGCTCTGTTTCCTCCAAAGTCTGGGACTCCTGAGGGCTTCCCTGAGCAGTAAAGACTGAAGCAAAGAAGACATTCAGCAACTCTGGCTTCTCTCCATCCTCTGTCACCATGGCACCCGTCTCATTCAACAGCAGGCCCACATTTTCTCTAGTTTTCCTCTTGCCTCCAATATACTTGAAGAAACCCTTCCTGTTGACCTTGACATCCCTTGCCAGGTGTAATTCCAAGGAGGCCTTGGCTTTCCTCGTTCCATCCCTGCATACTCTAACAGCATTCTTGTGCTCTTCCCAAGCGGTCAGTCCCTTCTTCCACGCACTGTAAACTTCCTTCTTCCACTTGAGCTTTTTCAGGAGCTCCCTGCTCAACCACGCAGGTCTCCTGCTTCCCTTACCTGATTTCTTGCTCTTAGGGATGCACCGATCCTAATCTTGGAGAAAGTAGCATTTGCATATCAACCAGCTCTCTTGAGCCCCTCTACCTTCCCGAGCCCTAACCCATGGAATTTCTCTAAGCAGTTTCTTGAAGAGGTCGAAGTTAGCCTTCCCAAAATCCAAGGTTTCAATCCTACTTGTTGTTTTGCACATACTACCCAAGATACTGAACTCTATCTTTTCACGATCACTGCAGCCAAGCCTGCCCCCAACCTTAATGTCCTCCACCAGTCCCTCTTTCTTTGTCAGAACTAGGTCCAGTAGTACACCTCTCCTTGTTGGCTCCTCCACCACCTGATTCAAAAAGTTATCATCAATACACTGGGGGAACCTCCTGGGCTGTACCTGCCGGGCTGTGTAGCCTTCCCAGCAGACATCAGGGTGACTAAAGTCCCCCATGAGAACCAAGGCCTGTGATTGTGAGGGTACTTTCGGCTGTCTGTAGAAGGCCTCATCAGTTTCCCCATCCTGATCAGGTGGCCTGTAATAAACACCCACAACAGCGTCCCTCATACTGGCCTGCCCCTTAATCCTCACCCACAAGCTCTCAACTGTCTCTTCATCTGCCCTCAGGGAGAGCTCAATATATTCCAGTTGCTCTCTCACATAAAGAGCAACTCCACCACCATGCTTTGGTGGCCTGTCTTTCCTAAAAAGGACATAGCTATCCATGACAGACTTCCAGTCATGCGAGCTATCCACCATGTCTCAGTAACCGCAATGAGGTCGTGGACCTGCGCCCACACACAGATCTCCAGTTCTTCCTGTGTATTCCCCATGCTGTGTGCACTGCTGCATAAGCATTTCAGAGAGGGAGTTGAGCTTGTAGTTTTCACCCTTGAGGGTTGGCAGGCCTTCTGGTTCTCAGAAATACTCACTCGCTGCCCCACAAGTGCTGAGCTTCAACACCCAGGCACCTCTCTAGCAAGCCCAGTTAGGTCCCCATCCCATGTCAAATCTAGTTTAAAGCTCTCTCAGTGAGCCCTGATAGCTCTTGTCCTAGAACCCTTTTCCCCCTGCAAGATAAGCTAATCCCTTCCCTTACCAGCAGGCCTGGTGTCTTGTAAATCAAAGAAACCGAAGTCCTGCCAGTAGCACCAGGCTTGGGGCCAGGCATTGATCTGCTGGCTCTTCCTATTTAACCCCTCATCATTCCCCACAACTGGAGGGACAGAGGAGAACACAACTTGTGTCAGTCGTTCAAAGGTCCTGAAATCTCTCTTCATTGCCTTTGGACTTCTCGCTGCTTGGTTGCTGCCTACCTGAAAGATCAAAAAGGGTTAAGAATCTGAGGGCCATACTAGGGAAGGAAGCTGCTTCTTTACATCACTAACCTGGGCCCCAGGGAGGCAGCAGACCTCCCTACGTAGTGGATCCGCATATTGGGTGTTCCGGTCCCTTCAGTAGCGAGTCGCCTATGACAATGATCCATCTTTTACTCTTTACTGCAGAGGTTTTGATACAGGGGGTGGTCCAACTAGACCTTGATGACACCTCCAAGCTGGAAGAGCTGTCATCCCTGAAGAGGACATTAAAAAAAAATAGTCCCTTTTTGGACTATTCTGGATACCTCTTTCAGGAATTTACTGTGTCTTGTCCTCAGATACGTTGTTTTCTGGTCATTCAGCCCAAACTTAAATTTATATTGCTGCAAAGGTTAGTGTAGTAACCCGGTGCCCAAATCTGAGATGGTTAGCAAGAAGCAATCATTTCCCACAGTATGACAATCCCTTGTGAACTCATCCCCTTTGCAGTGCCACATGTTCTCTGTATTAACTGATCACTAGCACTTAAACAAATTTCTTAACAGGCAACGATGTGCATGGCCATGGGTCCTGGTAACGACATGTTTGACAGTACAAGAATTATAGGGCAAAATATCTACATGAAAGCAAGGGTAAGTGCTATTTTGCTCTACGACTGTGCATGAATACTGTTATTACAGGAACGCATACTCATTTAAGCAACTTTCTTGCATGTGCTTTTGTTAATGTTTGTAGATTTAAATTTCTCTAAAGTCCACATTTATATACTTGAGGAAAATTTTCCTGATTATTCAGAAAGCACACACTTTTATCATTGTATTGGTTTGGGCTTTTAATCTCAATATTCCCCATTGGTATATAATGTGGATATTGCCCCTTGTAATCTCCTCCTCCCTCCCATGCACTCATCTCAGAGGTGTTATGGTGGAAAAAATCCCTGGTGTTCAAGACTCGGCTCAGAGACACCACCATTTATTGGCCGTCTTTGGCATCAGACTCCCAAACGAAAGCAAATGTGAGTTTAAATATGCCAGCTTAAACATCCATGAAAGATACTCTCGCCCTGCTTGACTTTGCATTTACTCAGCCAGTGTCCTCCACCCTATGGGCTCCCTTACATTGGCTGTGGTCTTGGGCTCAAAAGTCACCTGAATTTATTGGTTTCTCTTCTGCGGCTTCATGTAACGTGAGAGTAGTCAGTAAGAGAACGTTTTTTGGCACCGTTTCAGGGACAGCAGCTTATAGGACCTGGAATGGGTCCAGCAGAGGAGTAAGAGCAGAAGGCTTGATGGTGGTAGTTCCCTTTTAATCACCATTTCAGATGCTTGGCCTGAAGTCACTCCAGGCTGATCGTGACTTGCAAGTGAAAGATTGTCCCACTTAGGGTGGCCCAGCATGTGTGTCAAATGGCAAGGACAAACATTGCTGTTGTTTTTAACACTGCAGACTCAGGTGTCAACAGAACGAAGAAATAATTCATATTACTGAATGTCAGAAGAACTGGGTTCCCGATTCTTCTTCCTCAAGGATTTCTATCTTCTGTGTCCCTTAGGAGCTCTATGAAAAAGCTTCCCAGGAGGTCACAGGACCCCTCATCTCAGCTCACCAGTGGGTGAACATGAGTGATGTCTCAGTGGAACTCAATGCCACGCACACGGTAAGAGCTGGAGCTCCCGGGTTGCAGGTATAAGGAAGGAAGAAATGTTATATTCTCACAGCAGGACTGGGCACATTGAGGGGAAGTGGTATTAATCTCTTTTTCATTTTGTTTCCTCCTTCTGATTAAGGTTAAAACATGTAAACCAGCCTTAGGATACAGCTTTGCTGCTGGGACTATTGATGGAGTGGGGGCTTTCAACTTCACACAAGGTAATTTTGGGAGCAGATGTCAATATGGCTTCCTACAAATGGGGAGGACATGGGGCATCCTCCAAATAGATTCAGAACCCCAGAGTCACTTGAGAACATCAATGGCTAGTTGAACCACAGTCTCCAAAGGGATGTTTTTTAGGAGGGTGTGATCTTATAACCACCTCACAAGTTTGTCTGTGTTCGTCAGAAAGCTTCTGGAGAAGAGTATGACCTTCAGAGCTGAAAGAAGGAGAGTGCTGGATGGGGAGTGGGGAGAAGAAAGAGCTGGATTTGGGGCAATCTTTCTCATTTGTTCTCATTGCCTGGAGGCTGCCAAGATGCAGCTCACCCGGCCTAAAGCTCGACTTTTCAAACCTCCCCAGAAAAGGGTGATAGTTAGAATCGGGAACTGGCTGAATGGCCGCACTCAAAGGGTTGTGGTCAATGGTTCAATGTCCAATGGGCAGCCAGTGATGAGTGGAGTTCCTCAGGGGTTGGTACTGGGACCAGTGCTGTTCAATATCTTTGTCGGAGACTTGGACAGTGGGATTGAGTGCACCCTCAGCAAGTTTGCCGACGACACCAAGCTCGGTGGCGCGGTCAACACGCTGGAGATGCCATCCAGAGGGACGTGGACAGGATTGAGAGATGGGCTTGTGCAAATTGCATGAAGTTCAATGAGGCCAAGTGCAGGGTCCTGCACCTGGGACATGGCAATCCCAGGCACAAATACAGGTTGGGCAGAGAATGGCTGGAGAGCAGCCCTGAGGAGAAAGACTTGGGGGTGTTGGTGGATGAGAAGCTCAACATGAGCCGGCAATGTGCGCTGGCAGCCCAGAAAGCCAACCGCATCCTGGGCTGCATCAAAAGAAGTGTGGCCAGCAGGTCACGGGAGGTGATTCTACCCCTCTACTCTGCGCTCGTGAGACCCCACCTGGAGTACTGTGTCCAGCTCTGGAGTCCTCAGCACAGGAAGGACATGGACCTGTTGGAACGGGTCCAGTGGAGGGCCACGAAGATGATCAGAGGGCTGGAGCACCTCCCCTATGAAGACAGGCTGAGAGAGCTGGGGTTGTTCAGCCTGGAGAAGAGAAGGCTCCGGGGAGACCTCATAGCAGCCTTCCAATATCTGAAGGGAGCCTACAGGAGAGCCGGAGAGGGACTCTTTGTCAGGAAGTGTAGGGACAGGACAAGGGGTAATGGTTTTAAATTGGAAGAGGGGAGATTTAGATTAGATACTAGGAGGAAATTCTTTCCTGTGAGGGTAGTGAAGCACTGGAACAGGTTGCCCGGGGAAGTTGTGGATGCCCCATCCCTGGAAGTGTTTAAGGCCAGGCTGGATGGGGCTTTGAGCAACCTGCTCTAGTGGAGGTGTCCCTGCCCATGGCAGGGGGGTTGGAACTCGATGATCTTTAAGGTCCCTTCCAACCCAAACCATTCTATGATTCTATGATTCTATGATCCACTGAGAACTATCCTATCCCACATAAGCAAGGAGTGGGTAACAAACGAGTTTTCTGTCTGATAGCTGCTGGAGCAGTGTTTAAAAGATGTTTCCCCCTCAAGGCTCAGTAGAAGGGGACCCGTTTTGGGATGAAATCCGGGACCAGCTGCTGGGAGAACCGTCCAATGAAACGAAAGCCTGCCACAAACCTAAGCCAATCCTCTTTAGCACCGGAGAGGTAAGGATACACTGATGTGCAGCCTGGGAAGTGCAGAGATTGCTAATCTGGGATAGGTTTTGGTAGGGTGCTACAGACAATATCTGTGCAAGCCCATACGTGAAAGAACAAGGAAGGAGCAAGAGCTGCATTGGCTTTGAAGGTATGAAAATAGAAAGCAAGAATAAGCGGTGTCATTATTTTGCATCAGAATGGGAGAGGTGGAAGTTTTCCTCTTGCAGAGCGTCTTTTCCATATATCTCAGGAGGAGGGACCAGACCCACTGCTGTCATTAGGATCAAAAAACCCAACAGGTCCACTCTGGCCTAATTCTCTGCCCCTGAAACAGCTCTCATCAGGACGCACAGGGAAAGTGCATGATGTCAGGGAAAGCCAACGGTGCATGGAGCTCAGCATTGCTCCATGGCTTCAGGATATCCTCTCCTGGTGCTCAGATCTTAATAGCTCTGAGAAGGATTATAGGATTATATATTTTTCTTCCATCCTACCTTAATCCATAAGAGGACTTTCCTTTTTGTCATGTGACAGACTGGTCCATGCAAAATGAAGTAACTCATCATGGTGCCTTTTGGAAACTTTTGGGACTGTATCAACTTGCCCATTTTCTCAGTGTTGTCTTCAAAGGTTTCTACTAGGCTTTAACTTCCTATGTAAATGTCCTGTTGACATCTCTGCTTTTCTGTCATGTTTATGCAAGGGTCTGATAGTTCTGTGAGCTATAACATTGACTGATGCCAGACTTACTCATCCACAAGTAGAATCACACCAGGCTCAGGCTGGAGGTGCCCTGGGGATCTCCAGCACAACCCTGCTCCCAGCAGGATCAATACTTGCAGCTACAGCAGGTTGCTCAGAGACATGAGCATGAGTTAGGGCAGTCAGCAAGGATAAAGATCCCCTGCTGCTTGGGTCCCTATCTCAGTGATGCCCCACTGACACAGTGAAGGGCTATTTCTTTGGTCCAGCCTCTGCAGAGCTGCTGCCCCATGCTAGGGTCTGCTCTGTCCTGGGCAGGACTTGGTGTTTGTTCTTACTGAACTTTCCCAAAATTATACTTACAACTTTAAAAAAGAAAATTGATGCCCATTTTCCACCTGATGTTCCCTTGGCATTAAGGCAAACGCACTGTAGTGGAGCAGGATCATGTCTAAGGTACTTTAGAGCACTTAGATGATGCCATCTGGATGACGCATTTGTTGTTATTCCTCTCATCAGTCTCTTTAAAAGCTTTCCTACTCTCCCTTTCTGTTCAATCAGTTTCTCACTTCATCTTTCATAAAAAGAGGTCCAAACGCAGAGCCTCATCCCACCCCATCTCCTGCATTCAGGGTGGTGCTACTGAGAGTAAATTACACTTTGTTCTTACCATTTTATCACCCTTTGAGCATCCTTTTATGGATGCTGTGGCAGAACTCCTGCTTCTGATGTGCTTCACAAGGTTTTGTCACTCATGTTTTGCCCTTGGTAAATTGCTCTCAAAAATCTTTTTGACTTGGTTGAGTGGGATTTTGCATTTCACTTGGTGAAGCCATGCTACCCTTGAACTCTTGCTGTTCTTAATTTCATTTTAACAGGCTCTTTCATTTTTATCTAGCTTTTCTTTTCTTCTTTTCTCTTCTTTTCTTTTCTTTTCTTTTCTTTTCTTTTCTTTTCTTTTCTTTTCTTTTCTTTTCTTTTCTTTTCTTTTCTTTTCTTTTCTTTTCTTTTCTTTTCTTTTCTTTTCTTTTCTTTTCTTTTCTTTTCTTTTCTTTTCTTTTCTTTTCTTTTTTCTTTCTCTTTTCTTTTCTTTTCTTTTCTTTTCTTTTCTTTTCTTTTCTTTTCTTTTCTTTTCTTTTCTTTTCTTTTCTTTTCTTTTCTTTTCTTTTTTCTTTTCTTTTCTTTTCTTTTCTTTTCTTTTCTGATGAAATGCTGGTGTAGTGTGTGTTTTGGCTGCTGCAATGGTGCTGAGTCTGAGGTGTGGTCCCTGCTAAGGGGCATTTTGAAGTCAGGGCTAGGTCAAGGGTTCCCTGAGCATCACCCTCTGGGTGACTCTCCCTCTGCATCACAACCGACAGTGCATTTGCTCTGCTAACAAAGAGGTAACTCTCATTTCCCATCCCCATCAGGCTCTCTGATCTCACTCATTCACGTTTGCTCTCCTGATCAGATGATCCACCTTATTGATCCTACCACTATCATTTTCCCATGCAGGTTGGGGGTTTCTAGGTGCTACCCTTACCTTATTTACCCACTTTTCTTTAAGCTAACCCTCTGGCCACACCTTTTTTGTTGCTTTACCCATAGTATTTACACGTGCCCTATCTGTCTGTTATGGTCAGACAACTTGCTGTACACGTGGAGGTAAAGCACTTTCTCATGTGCCTGTCTACCAAGTAAATTTATCTGCCTGATTTATGATTGTAGGAAGGAGAATGCTTCAGCTACCTTTTTTTTGCTACTGCCCTACTATAGTCATATCCACTTTTTTTTTTTTCACCTCAGATGACTCGGCCTCACCCGTGGCACCCTGACATTGTGGATGTTCAGATTGCTGCCATTGGATCTCTGGCAATCATTGCTGTCCCCGGAGAGTTCACGTATTTATTTCTTTGGTCTTGTTCTATGTGTTGCAGCTGGAAGGGTTTTATTCAAACTACCTGTGGCACTTCTGCATGCATGGGAATGTAGGCTAAAAATTGTCCCCACAGCTGACAGCTGTGTGGGCACTACACATATATGTCCACTGTATGTACTTGTTCCTTTGGTTACCTGGGATTTCCCATTTCCTTCTCCATTCTGTAAACTAGCCATGGGAATGAATGAGATGCAAACAAGCTTCCTAAATAATGTCAACTGTTCATTGCAAAATGCAGGTTTGATGAAATGAAAGGAACTTTTAAACTTTTTTTTTTTTTCCCAAGCCACAAACACTGTAATGATGAATTGCACTGTCTGTTGATGGTACAATGGTGAAAATCTGAACATAATAATGATTTATTTATAGCACTTTCTTTTTTCTATGCCACCCCACACTGGAGTGCCTCCAGCCTCACCCTGCGTGTGATGACGTATGTGAAATATTTAGAGGTGGTTTGGCTGTGTCCATCACAGAGAAGCCTTAAGGGATGCTGAGAAACGCTACAAGTGCTATGTGAATTTCTGGTGGTGTGCTGCATGTCCAACTGGTGATTCCTGCTTTAGCTCCCTGCATTTCTGGAGACTAACATTGTTCCCTTAATGCCTCTAGGACCATGTCTGGGCGCAGGCTACGGGAAGCTGTTAAAAAAGTAAGTTGCTGAGGAAAAGATTTTTCAGAGTGCAGCATCTGGAACTTCATGTTTCTTGATTCTTATGGTTTTTCCTTTGTCTCCTCCCAGCTTGGATCATGGGTCTCATGTCTCACAGATGTTTCCTTCTCACAATTGCTTCAGACACATTTTGCAAAAGCTTACTGACATGTAGGAGAAGTTAATACCCTCCCCTAAAAAGCAAACCCATTGAGTTTCAACCCATTAAGCCAGCACAAGCTATTCAACTGATGCTAGCAGGAGTTTTGTCTCTAGGATGGAACGGTTTAGCTCCTTAATCCCTACCAGGATTTTGCAACATGAGAGCAACTGGAAAAAGATGGCAAATGTATTTTTTCCATTTTCCTGATTGATACATCCTATTTTCACCTGCAGCCTAAATACCATCTTAATCTCAGACACTGTCTCCACAACCCACTGAGCCTGTCTCACATAGTTCTGTCAACAATTTTTGAGGAAGTATACTGATATCAGCTTCCAAAACCCCCCTAAATTTATTGAATTTACTGGGGTATGATATCATTTCTCCTCTTTTTCTTTGGAAAGTTAATAAGAAATGTTAATAAATGCAAATTACACTTGTAGGGTTGCATTCCTAAGCAAGCAGCCCCATCCCCACTGTAGCTTTGTATTCTGTCCTGGTAGATAATAATAACAATAACAACAACAAAAATAAAAATAATAATAATAATATAATATAATTGTGCATTAAGAAGTTGTTACAAGGTAAGTGACTTATTTCCTTTCTTAGGAATTTGATTCTCATGGTACACCAAGAATGGATGTCGTAATTGCAGGTCTGTGCAATGTCTACACCCATTACATTGCCACCTATGAAGAATACCAGGTAAATGCTAAAATTGTGGATTGAACATGTCTAACCGAGCTCAGCTTTTGGCAAAATGGAATGACAATTCATGCAAAATTATGAATGTTTAGAGCACTTTTCTTTTGCCACAAAAAGCTGGAGAATCTGTGACAGAAATCACAAGACTTCTTTGTTTATTCTGGCCCAGGAAACATGGTCCAAGGGCCAATGTGGTTTCCTGACCATAGCTTTTCCATATTCATCATCCATAGAGTACATATGGATGCTTTAATGTGGAAATGGTCAGGAACACTCAAGGGACATCCTGTGAGTTCAGGTCTGTTTCAGCAATCTCCTGATGACTTGGATGAATTAGAAATTATCTTCATAATGTGGCAAAACTGCCAGAAGAAAGATTTGGAGCTGTAGGGTCGTAAAATGAACATAAATTGCAGTGCCACTTGCTGTGGAAAAGACCACAATATAGCTTGCAAGATCCAGTTTTAAGGGTCCCCACAAGGCACAGTATATGCTATGCTTTGAGGAAGATGTGGACCATTGGATGGACTCCTTCGGTTTAGAAACCCTAAACTGGAAGGGAAGGTTAAAAGAACTGTCCAACCCAAAAAGTTGGAGAGGAGACATCCTATATCATAAGCCTTTAAAAGAGTAAAAGAGCTGTGATAACTGGAAGTGACAACTGGTCCTCCCTGTTTGAGATGGATTGAAGAATGAAGAGTAACCTGAAATTGCAGCAGAAACACTTAGGCAAGTTGTTGGGCTGCCTCCCTAGCAGAAAGGGATTAAATAAACCCCTGCAGGTATAGTGCTGAACTTGTCTTGGAGCAGGATGAGCTGTATAAATGGCTAAAGAGTCCTTCAACCCCTCCTTTTCCAAATTTTTCCTTTTCTAGGCTCAACGATACGAGGCTGCATCAACTATTTATGGGCCGCACACCCTTTCTGCTTATATTCAACTGTATAGAGGACTTGCAAAGGCTATTGCTACGGTAATCAAAATTTTCTGTATGCCACATGCTGCTGGAGACATTTAAATCCTGTAAATGGTGATGTCTGTATTTGTTCCTCAATGAGGTTGCATGTTTGCTACTATCTCTTTCCTCATAAGAACCCGTTTTGAGAAATTCTCATGTGGTATGAAAATAATTCCTGTAATGGGGGTCTAACTTCACTTGAGAAATTCTGGGGGGTTTGTGGTTCAAAGTTTAGGAAACAGGTACCTCCAACCTTTCAGCATGGCCTGAAGTTGCTCCTTTTCTACCAAGAGGAAAAAAAATCTGCTACATTTGCTGTACATGGCAATGTTCATTACCATTGTATCTGTGGGCCGTGTGAACAGGCAGGACTGGTGGGTGGGCGCTGCCTCCTGAAGTCATGGGATATGCTGGTGGCTGGCTTGGGGAGACCTCAACAACAGGGCAGCAGGTGTCCTGCATGCAGAGCACAGATGAAGGTCTTCTTGTTTGTTTTTATGTTTGCTTTATTGCCCTTGCTCTTAAAAATCTATCTAAGCAATGGACTTGGATAAAGAGCCACATCAGTGATAGGAGATTAGTTAAATACTTGTTATCTATACGTAAGTATAATGAGCACATCTTCCCTCTCCCAGAATACAGTTCAGGATTTGCCACGTGGTCCAGAGCCCCCATTTTTCAACATAGGTAACTTGACTTTGGTGCCTGCTCTCATTGCCGACCGCGTGCCGGTGAACAAGACATTTGGGGATGTGCTACAAGAAGTGAGACAACAGTATCGAGCGGTGAGAGCTTCAAGTATTTGCTAAAACCTGCTTAGGAAATCATCTTTAAATTCTTATCCTTCATCCAAAAAAGTCTGTTTTCTAAAGTATCGTGGTACCCTCCCGACCGAAAAGGTCTTGTTGCTCTTAGTGAGCTTGAAAAGGCAGAGACAGAGCATTTTTATGTCAATGTCATTGTACTGAATGTGATTAAATGGATGAATGAAGGGGAAAATAAAAGCCTGTTATTCAACGTGAAGAAGATTTCCCCTTCAGCTTCAACATGAAATAACAGTTGATGATTAAATAGGCAAATTTTGTACAGTGATTTCTTTACGAGCAGAAATTAGGTCACCTTTGATGCCTCTGGTACGGAATATGAATGAAACAAAAATGTCAGAAAGGGTTCAGTTTTCAATGCTCAAAATTTAGATAAGGTCTTCAGATCAAGGATTTTGATCTCATTGCTGTTTCCAGCAGTAAGGCAGGAAGAAGGCAGGGAGGCATTCTTAAAAATCTCACCTATTTCCCTTCTTCTTTTACACAGAAATCTTATGTGTAAAATGTGAAATCTTATGTGCTACGCTGGAGTTTATCCAGCAAGCAGGACAAGTGGAACAGCAAGGCACAGAATACCAGTTCACAGTATAAATTGTGTACTGCTATTGCAACAACTGATTTAAAACAAAACACAAAAAAACCCCACAAAAACCAAACAGACCACTAAAAAACTCCTACAGCATCTTAAAAGGATATTCTTAATGTGCAATATGCTGCTCAGTCTTTAATATAAATCTCAATTTTCCCCAGAGAGAAGTTGCTGAAGTAACTTTTGTGGGCGCGAACCCCAGGAGCTCTGCAGAAAATGCGGTAAATATAACATAAAAACGCTGCAATTGGGGATGTTCAGGATTAGTGAATATTTAGTTACTGCCTCAGCCTGACGTATTTTAATCTTTGATGTACAGGTTTCAGGAGTAAGGTCGTGTGCTTCCAGTGCTTTTTTTATCTTTGCTGGGAGTTCAGAAGAAGATAGTTTCTCCATTAAGCATGCACTTTGGGTATTCACACGACCAGAAAACTTTTGGGGCAAAGTCCTTAATTTGGTCAGATATAGTCCATTCATGATCTCTTCTTACTATTGAAGTCAGAGGCACCCATGTCATGCGTTAGACCAGACACTCTTTCTTGGGCAGTATCCAGTGCCGTCCAGTTGTAGCAAGCATGGTCTCTAGTCTCCATCCTATTAGCCTGGTGCATTATTCTAATAATACAAAGAAAATTAAAAAAATACTTAATTTGTCCCATCACCCATCCTGCATAGACATTGAAAGCAAATACCCCACCTATTCATTCTCTTTTTAATGCTCAAGTTCATTACTTGTTCTCTATGTCATTTACTATCTTAAATTTGTGCTTTGTCAGTGAAATATAAGCATTTTTGCTAGTAATTACTGCATTTGCCAGTAAAGGACACAGAAGTATAGTCCCTTCTCCAGTTTAAAGTGACACAGAAAAGTAGGCACATGCCTGACCCTTCAGCATCTGGCTAACTCTGTTATTTTTATTCCAGACTGAACACAACTTCCTGACAGTGGAGAGATACACCAGAACTTCAGAGAGCTGGCACGTGGTAGAAAACGATGCCTCCTGGAACACCAGGTGGGTGCCATGACCAGATTTCACTATTCCACAGACTTCAGGTTGAGTTTAACCTGAAGGGCTTCTTTTCAGAGCTCCCAAACATAGGTTGGTCTTGTCACTGCAGATGGTGCTCTCTGGGGATGGGTCCGTCCATATTTGAGTGATTAACTTGTCAAGACCACAATAATCATTTTTCCCTAACTTCTGCAATGAAGGCTTAAAAGTTTGGGAAAGGTAGAAGGAATAGCACAAATTGCAGAAGGTTAGTGGTCCAACTTGTTCGAAACCTACATCCATCCATCTGTTGTACAGTGCTGATGATAGGATACCCAATAGAAAATATGAGAGTTCCACCACAGTAGGGTTTTCACATGGAAAAACTGGCCAGTTTTGCTGTGCATCATAAAGTAGAAAGAGTCAGCAATTTAAAAAAGTTTGTAAAAGTGCAAATTTAAGGTTAGAGATGTCAGTCTTAAGGAAAAATATCCACTAAGCAACAAAGCTGCTGTCACCTTTTAGAGCTACACCAGAAGTCAGAACATGAGATAGAAATACCAAAGGCATCTTTTGTCAAAGCGTTCAATTTCAAGTTTGAATAAAACCAGACATTTTCCCACCTGCCTCTGCAACCTATCTGTGAGAAAGCAGACCCCCAAAAATGTCTGTCTTTTCGTCTTCTGACCTTGCAATGTCCCAGCGCAAAAACAAGGTCAGAGAGGCAACATTCCCAACAGCTTGGCTTCATCAGGAAAGACTTCCTCTGGATTTATGACAGGCATTTGATAGGGGATAATTCTCTCTACCCAAGTGCAACCAGCTGCTCTCTAAACCTAACCCAGTAGTCAGGACTCCGACTGTCCCAACACAGGAGATTTATTCCTGCCTGTACTTGGAGCTCTGTTTTTCTAAGTGCTTTGCCCTCTGTTTAACACTATGTTACTTCATCACTCCCATTGATGTCACCCTTTCCAGTCAAGTCAGTTCCTGCTTGAGTAAAGGAAATGATGGCATTTTATCACCCATATACGTAGCCCTGCCGCCTTCCCTTCTCTTCCAAAAAGCCAAAAGGTTTCCCAAAATCTTGGCGAGGAACACTGAAAATGTTTAATAGCACATCAATCGAGAAGATGAAAAAAATATAAAAGTGCAAAACTTGGAGAATGTACTACCACGGTGCTGGAAAGATGAGAATCTAAACATCTTATTTTCCTTCCTGAGAAAGGTCAGACTTTGGGTCTCCGAACATGCTTAAGTACTTCTGCTGATGAGGAAGAGGAGCTGTTTGGCCTTTTCCTGCCTTAAGGGGCTGGCCAGAAGGCAAACCAATACAGACAGTAATGTCTCCCTTCCTGGTGCCCCAGGAAAATACCAAACACCACAAGAAAGGGGAAATGATTCTGTTAAGGTGAAAATTAGTCACTTTGTACAATGTCAGTGTGTTAACCTTGAAATGTCAGTAATTAAGGCAATGAGGACAGGGAGAATCAAAGATTTTTACTAGGTATTAGTGGAGTCAGACTGTGTTTTTTAGTACAGGAAAAACTAGTGTTTGATACCATTGAATGTGAGGGGAGTAGTGCAAGAGAATGCGTTATTTGTTAGCTTAGTGTTGCAAAGTATTAAATAGATTATAGCTACATTTGTAAAATGCATATTTTCAAGGATCAAAAGATAGGAAGGTTTACTTAAAGGAGATGCAGCTTTTTGGGGAAGGAGATAGCTGTTATCTGCCCTTTGTCCTGTGCTCACCCTTGCAGCAAGGACAAACGTGCCCTTTTGCTGGATGCTGTCTTGGTGTGTGCAGTGGAGAAGTGTTTGGCCCCACCCTGTGTCTGCCACCCTGTGTCTGCCAGTAAATTGCTTTATTGGGACTGTTTAGGAGGAGGGACTGAGCTACAGGCAGGAATTTGCCTGGTCCTGCCTTTGGCAGACAGCTATCAGAGCTAAGACATGGTTAAATCCCCATGAACTCATCCATGAGAAGCCTCTTCCCCGCTGGGATGTGGGCTACGTTCCAGTTCCCGAGTCCCAGAGTGGTTGCCGTGTTTCACCAAGCCTGGAGGGCAGGATGGGGAGAAGGATGGGTGGTGGCGTGGATCCATCACAGCAGCGTTTTTAGGTCACCACATTACAGCCAGGCTCAGACTGCAGGTCTCTGGTCCAAATAAGCTCCCAACAGGGCCAATGCCCCAGCTATAGCAGGTGGCTTGGGACCATGTCCAGGTGTGTCAGGGCGGTCCCCAAGGATGGAAATCCCCCACCACTTCAGGATTAGTGGTGTCTTCTTGCTGTCTTCTCCTGACAACACTGTCTTTGTCCCAGGACAAGGCAGTGCCATCCACAGCCAAAACCTTGAACAAGGGCAACCAGGAAGATACATGGGCCCTGTGTCAGCTTGTGGTCTCTGTTCACCAAACCAAATCTCCCCTGTTTTTCCCGGGTTTTTACTGTCCTGGTTTAGGCCAGATTGGCCTATGGAGGCGACAGATGCTCCCCCCCCCCGCATCTCACTCCCGGGAGAAAAGGAGGACAGATAAAGAGATTTACGAGTTCAGAAGGAACTAAACTACTTTAATGGAATATTAATAATAAAATTAAAAGGAAATAATGAAATAGATACAGTATATACAAAACCGTATCAAGCTCCCAGGATGACGTCACCGGCAGGCACTGGGGAAGTCCCAGTCTGGACTCAGTGATGGATGGGAACTGGGTTCCAGGTCTGGAGTCAGGAACACACGGATCGGGATCAAAGGCAGATGAACAGACAGGGTCCTGTTGGCCACTGAAGAGAGAGAGGCTGACCCTTTGATCCCTCAGCTTTTACACTGAGCATGGGGCAGATGGGATGGAATACCCTGTTGGTCGGGTTTGGGTCACCTCTCCTGTCCCCTCCTCCCCACAGGGGGGACCCCTCTACGCTTTTCCGTTTCCGACCCTCCAACGGGGCAAATAACGAAATGAGGTTGACCTTGGCTGTTACAGCAATAAGTCTAAGCAGGAGCCTCCCTGCACACCGTTCCTTGGCATGAAGTACAAACATTGGTCTGATCACTCTGAGAGCGAGCAGTTTTCTCCACAAGATGCTGCTAATTTCAGAGAGTTAGAAGAGGCCCAGCTAAGAAGTACACGGAACAGAAAGTTGGTTCTGTTTTACCTCAAACCAGGACATTCACCCCGCATGTCTGTAAATATTTATTTCAATCTTCTCAGTAAGACTGGTATGGGGAAACTTTTTATTACCATTGCTGATGAATCAATATATTTTGTTCATCTGCTTCCTTTAGTTAAAGCCATGAAATGGGGGTGCTATCTCAGTAGACTTGATAACTCTTGTCTGGTCTGGATACAGTTAGGGAGATATCCAGCAGTGCAGCAGGTTACTCTTCATCTCCTCAAGCAGTACTCCATCACAGCCAGCTGAAAAATCCCTCACCTCCGATGACGTGTGGCTGTCTGTAGAATTTTGAGGTTGATCAGAAGTGCTTTTGCACAAGGAGTTTGCAAAAAAAAAAAGGGAGTCTGATGTGGAAAAGAATGCCAGGAGCCCTGAGCTCGATTATGATAGATTTTGCTTGTGACCTTCAATAAATACTCATCCTCTTGGTTCAGCCTTCTCCCTGAGCAGGGAAGACTGAGCTGATGAGTATTGCTCACAGAGGTAATGTTGTATGGGGTTATGATATGGAGTGGGAATGTGAGAACACATTGGTAGAAATATTCTTCATCTGCGAAAAGGACCACTGACTTGTTTTTCCATATTTCCAGATATTTTCAGCCCTGCTAGGTTTTGGGTTGGCTTGTTTATTGCTACTCTGATAGCCTAAACATTCGAGGAAAGGTTAAAAGGAGCTCTTAAAATACACTTTACTGAAGTGCATTCATCTCATTCCACTTAGTGAGCTCTTGTGATATTAAAACAAATGAAAAGTGGATTTTCTTTCTGACTGCAGTTTTTGGTTTGTCTGCTAGGTTTTACTGGACCAAAGGATTATTTGGTCGGAGCAACGTGACTATTGAATGGCACATCCCTCCTGGCACAGAGCCGGGTGTCTACAGGATACGGTACTTCGGGCACTACAAGAAAAAACTGTCTAACAATCGCGCTGTCTCTGTTCCATTTGAAGGCACATCTTCAGTGTTTGAAATCACAACTCTGTAGGTAATCTTGTTCATTAAAGGAACTGTTTCCTATAAGCAGTAGATTTGATATCTGCGATGTTCACAAAGCACGCCTAGGAATTTTTTTTTGCTGTCATGCTGTCATCATGACCAGTGCTGCTGGTCACCCTTTGCTGTGCAAAGCTTGATTTCCTGCAAAGTTTTGACCTTTACCAGCAATTCAATCTCACTAGTCCAATGTATTCTCATTCAAGCGGTTCCTGTCCTGGCCAGATTTTGTTGCAGCTGATTCTCATTGTAATAAAAGATGTAACTATTTTTCTTTAGTGACTGAACAAGTGCTTACTGATTATGAATAGGCTCTGTTGGAGAGAGTGAGTGCATATCAGGAGCTAATCCAGACCATAAAATAGTCCATAAAATTGAGCCCAGTCCATAAAACTGGGAAGAGCTGCTGAAAAGCATCAGAAGAGAAGACTCCTCAATTGTGCTTGAAGTGCAAAGCTGGCCTCTTAAATAAAGGGAGAGATAGTATAGATACTCATCAGAAAGGTTTGAATGTTATTTCATTTAAACATTCTAGTTTAGGACATTTTGAGGATTCGTTCTCTGAGTTAAAAGCCACCATAGACTATGGCTGTTGGGGGGGCAACAGTGTCCGATGAAGTGAATTGCGCATAATGCTCCAGAAATCAGTGGGTTTGGTTTCACAAAGTGCCTGATAAGAATGGCTGTATAGGGTCCTACCTCAGATGTCTCAATTAAAGAAGGAAGGTCAATCACTCACAAAATAAAATATTGAAGCTGTTCACAATTAGTGACTGTGTTATTCTCTTTCACAAATGTCACTTTTGAACTGACCGGTGTGCCAGGTGGGCTCAGTACTGTCCACCATGTGTGGGTTTGTGTCATTTCAAGAGAATGCTAGGCAAGTTTTTGGAAGAGAAAGTTCTGAAAGCTCTCAAATAATTACAAGTGGCCCAAGAAAATACAGATGGGCTGTAGGCCACCAAGTCCCTTGAAGGGGGACATGTTTGCTCTGATTTTATGACCTGAAGACATCATACATCTGTAGCATGGTCCAGAGGCAGGACGCTGGATGAGAAAGACCTTGGGGCTGACTTTGTCCACTCTTGTCCTTGTGTTAAACTCCTGCCCAGCCCTCTGACCACAACAAAGGGCAGCAGATGGCATTTCACTTTCTAAATATCACTTTGGGACACATCAAAAAGGTCCAAAATAAGGATGCTTGCATGTGACAGTTTGTTTCAATAGGAGGGTGTCATGGGAGGGCACTGGGATTACACCAGGGGCCATATGCAGGATGTGGATTTTGGGAGGGACCTGTTGGTGAGGGAGAACCTGCAGCTGCTAGCAAAAGGTGACTGCTGTCCAACCAGAGCAGAGTTGGATTTCATGGCAGTAAGTTTATATTTCAGGTACTGCAGATGGAAATTAGTAAGAATTGAACTTATGAATTAAAGCTGTGGGTGAGGCAGTTCTGAACAGACCTCATCCTGCTTCATTATAACATCAAAAAGGACACAAGGTGAGCAGGCTCTGTCTGGATGAAGGGCTGTCCAGAGCTGATTGCCAAAGCCTGAATCACCTACAGGTAGGTAACTAGAAGGGCTTGTAATGCCCCGTCAACCCGTGTGAAAGATCAATAGAGGGTTTCATCAAACTCAGAAGGAAGATATCATTGAAGGGGCAGGACAGTTGGCTGAAAGGGTTTCAACACAGAATGGTGCCCAGGAAGGTAGGTGATCTTCTCCTGGGGGTTTCACGAGCTAGCTAGACAAAGCCATGACCACCTTGACCTCCTGAGGTGCCTCCCACCAGGGCTGCCATGGGGTGCTTTAGGCAGGGATGGCTCCTCAGCCCCCAAGTTCTTCTCCAGCCTCTGTGAGTGGTAGATCTGGGGGCCACAGGGAGAACAAGATCTGGATTTAGGATTCTTACAGTGTCTTAGAGCTAAACAATTGTAAATGTTTAATAAGCTCCAATAATGTGTTCCAATTTTGTATGCAAACTCTTTAATGCTTCAGAGAATCGTCAGTCCGATAATTTTGCCACTCTTTAAAATCAGTAGGAGAGAATGAATTATTCATTTTAAACCAGCTGCAACCAGTCTCAGAAATCCCCATCTGGAGGAGCTCAAAGCAATTGCAATATTGAGTCAGGAAAGAGTGAGCTTTAGAACACTGAGAATCAAATCCCTGAAGATGCTCCTAATGTCCTTTCCTAATAACTTGCCCAGGTGGCCCGTCCACCCTGCCCTCGTCAGCAAAATCACTCTGATGGCGGCAGTGGTATCTGCAGGATAGGGACAGCAGCAGAGGATGCTGCTCCAGCATCCCAATGTGCCGTGGCTTGGTCAGTGCAGCAATGCTCAAGTTGCAAAATGATCCAGAAAGTTTCTTGAAAATCTTTTCCCACTTCGCTCATGTTTTCATGTGGGACTATGCATGGTAAAACACATTGCAGCCCCTTAAAAGAGGGTCAGATCATCTTTATGCAACACAGGAACTGCTTTCTGGCCTGGAAATGGTGCTGCCTAAAGAATCACAGTATAACAATCACTTTCTCTCTCTGCTGCTTCTCTTACACTGTGTAAACTAGAATAAATTGCACGGAGTGCTTCTGTTTTCCTAAAAGAAATACAATGTGAAAAAGGAAATAGTGGTTTATTTTTTCTCAGGCAACACTGAGGTGTTTTATTTGATTGTTTCAGATGATTTTGTTTGTATTATTGCATTATACTAACCGTGAATTATTTTTTTTTTAGTATTTAGTTTTTTAGTGCTTATACTGAACATGTTTATGCAAGCAAAACTGAATTGCACAGTTAAAATGCTCATGGGTAAGATTTACTCTCTAAAATTTGAGCATCTGACCCCAAAAGAGAGTTTTTAGGAAGCTGGTGTTTCTCATGGGAGAGGAGGTGTTGAGAGACAGAATGAGAGTATCCGGAGAGTCCTGCTGGTGCCTCAGAGCAGGTTCCCTTGTGAAACACCCCGTAGCAGACTTATTTATTTGTCACCAGCGGGCACAGGCTTTCTGAATTTTGGGGGGAAATTTTTGTCTTTTTTTTATGTCTAGAATATTCAGCAACTCCGAGCGCCACAGTGCCAGAAAGGCTGTTGAGCGAAGTCCTTTGGTTCATTTGCTCTTTCATAGCAGTGTAGCGGCCATCTGCTGCTGGCATACAGTGACAAACAGCACTTCCCTCCTACCTGCACGTCGTTTCGGGGTGCTGTGGTTGAATCCAGCAGCCACTAGGTGCCAGTGCCGTTTTACACGACAGCAAGCTTGCTGCTACACAGAGCCAAAGCCTAGACAAATTTTTCAGGAATTTGGGTAACTTGCCAGTAGCTAAATATAGCATTACTCATCACAGTTGCTCTTCCCTCTCTAGGGCTGCTCTTCTTCAATGTATAGCCTTTTGTGCCCTGCGTACGTGCTCAGGCAGACGAGCAAAACTTTTTTTCAAAAAAAAAAAAATTCTTTCTTATTGTGAGACATAAAGTAGTTGAACTTCAGAGAAACTTGTTTGTGCCTGCAGGCTGAGCCCCCTCGCAAAGGTGCTGTGCAAAACTTGACCATGCTGCAGCCCTCCTCCTGCACAACAACTTATCCCTCCTGAATTTACCAACAGTATTTGGAGCTGCAGAAGAGATGCTAAATTAGGGTCTGACCCAAGGCACTGGGAGGAAGGGGGAGAATTCCTCTGCTGTCTCCGGGCTTTCATGCAGGCTTTTAGGATCTGTCTGATCCCGTGGTTGTCTGGTGCTGTTTGCATGTGTTCCCACAGAGGATATTTGTGTGCAACCTATCTACAAGTCCACCAGCAGCTATCTGCATGAGGTGGGTCTGGGGATCAAGGAACATCACTCTTCCAGTGTTTCCCTTAACCAGCCCCAAATCTGGACATGCACACCCCCCATCTCCTTCAGATAGCTGGAGCCAGGCCAGGCCAGGCTAGGTCTCTGGGCACGGAGAGGAGTTCGAGGTGGCAGGGCATCTCTAGGGAGAGAGCAGCCCACTTCAAGAACCCCCCCCGAAGGAGAGGGGTTGGTTGGGTAGGGGCTGTCTAACCCCCCAGTGGCCCTTAAAAAAGGGCAGATGAGAAATGCAATTTTAGCTGAGACCAAGGTCTTAGGATGACACAATAATTTCCAGCTCTTGGAAGAAAGGAGCATCCCATGAGAGTACCATGCACTGGGGCCAGGCGGACCCCCAGGCAGCCAGTGAACAGCAGTGACTTGCGGTCCCTAACTGTAATGTCACCCTTCAGAGTATTTTGGGGCATTTTGCCCAAAAAAAGGGAAATCTAGGTAGGTGTGTGATGGGGAGATGAGATGGTCTAGGGGCAATTTAACTGGGCTAGTGGCAAAATGGAGCCATGCAAGCTCAAAGATAAATCAACTGCCCTTGAAAGTCATTGCAGACTGTGTGCCATGGACTTCTAGAGGGGGTTTCAGTGGGATGTGGGAGATGTTTATCCAGATCCAAAGGTGGAGTTGTTGTGTAATCTTCAGACGTTTTATTCTTGCTTTGCACCTCACATGTGAGGCCCTGTGCTGTAGACACCTCTGGCTGAGAGAAAGGAGAAGGAACATGCAGTTTTTGTACCTACTGCCATGCAAGCAGCCGAATGTATAACCATCTGCTGATTTTTCTGAGCCATTGATCCTCTCATCACTTACAACTCAAACGTGTCTTAGACTTGTTCGTGGAGGACGGATATGGTTTTTGGCTTTGTCTTGCTATCCGCTGGGAACCCACATCTTTACAAATGGGAAAGAATGTTTTTTAAGTTGGGGTGTGGGTTTGAGCTTTCTTGAAAAATTATTCTTTCTCTCCAAAACTCATCGTCCAGCTGCTGCTGAGAAAAGAGGGAATGTCTCCAAGAGGGGAAAAATTAAAGCACAAAAGCGAATTCTGCCGTTGCCCTGTTTTCAAAGAAAACGAAAGCAGGACATCAGGAAAAGCTAATGAGGTAAAATAATAGAGCTGGCAGAGCTGCTGTTCTTGCTAAAGCCCAGAATACAGCTGACCTCTTTGTAAGTCTGGGAGAACAATGTCAAGCTATTTTGGCGAGATCTCTTTTGGCTTGGTAGGGAGGCCTTTGGTTGAGTGCTGTGTGCTATCAGAAGCAAGGTACCAGACCTTTGCCCCATTTCCTGAGCTTGAGATCTCTCTGTAAAGGTGCAAAACCAGAACCCCTTGTACTGAGAGTGGAAGGAGGAATTGCTCTTGCTCAGTCATTTAACTATGACGGTCTTCCCAGTAGCAGGTCTTCCTCTTAAAACCAGCGGGGCTGTAGCTGCTCTACCTATTGGTGACTTTGCAACAGGTGAGGCCAAGGTCAGACCAATCCCTAATAGCCCTAAATCATGTATCACTCTGTTTACCCCCTTATTTTTCACGTTGCTGTCTTGCTATTGCCCCTCAGATATCTCCACTGCGATCGGGTAAGGAACAAAGTTGTTTACCACTATAATAAATTTATAGCAAAAGCGATTCCTGCAACATTCACAGATAAATAAATATTTGCCAGAGGTGGTGGAAAAAACCCTAACCCCTTGATTTTTTACTTGAAAGTGCAGAAGTATAACACTGCTGATTTTCTGCTGTGTATGCATGCCAAGTGCCACCAAAGTGCATGTTGAAAACACGCTAGGCATTGCCGAGCAGCTTGTGACCTTGCCTGTCTGACCTTGAATCGATCCCTGCAGAGCAAAGTGTGCTCTTATTTACCATGAACAGGATGACCCTTTCAGATGAAACTTAGGGTATAAAAGGACTGAGGCAAGTATGTTGGTTTAATAAGTTTTAATGATATTTCAAAGTCCAGTTAATGTCCTTGGATTACTCTAGAATTGCAGACTTGCTTCACAGAATTTAATCCCGGTTATAATTTCCTTGTAACGAGTGATTGTGATGCCATCTTCACTTTATACTGTTTAAACATATATGATTGTCATCCAGTAAGTAGACAGTGTGATTTTTTGCTACACTTCATAGTGTTAAAACTCTATACAAATATGGTACTACGTGTACAAAAATAAGTGCTTCATGCACACACTTTTTAATACTGCTTCTTGCCCTTTTCTTTGACATCTTTCTGAACTTATATAAATAGCTGAAAAAGCAGACTAAAGTTACTGAACACGGAAAGTTAGAAACACTTTCTGCCAACGGTAGTCTTAGAGAGGGACATGTGGATATGTTACTTGTTGGCAGCCAAACACGACTTAAAAGACATAGACAGAAGAGAAAAGAAAGCCACAATAACTATAACACTCTCAGTTATTTTGCCCTCTGTAAACAGGTTTGTCTTTTTCTGCAAAGCCAAGCATGCTGAACAGCAACCACAGAGGGCTTGTAATACCTTTAGGATCACCCTAATGAGCTACTTTATAAATAGAAAGGGTCTAATAGGACCGCAAACTATACAGTTTGTGTGTTTTTGTTCCATTCCTACTGAAATTGAGTCAGCCAAAGCATGAGAAGAGAAAACACTTAGCTCCTGGTAGTCAACACCTCGTCACAAACCATCGTGCTTTGTACAGCTTTGGGGATTCATGGGAAAAACTCTGCTTGAAATGGCTTGTACAGTGCCACATTACATCATCTAGTCCGGATGAAAAGTTTGGGACCAAATCTCTTGGAATCAATGGACATCATCAACCCAATTGTAGATTCTCCCCAAAAAAGGGTTTTGTGGTTTTTTGGGGCCCTAGGCTGAGCAGATTCAGGTTTTCTTAGTGTGCATTACTGTATAGGATATGGGATTAATGTCTGCTGTAGTTATCTAACACTAGGTTTCTCCTATATCTCTAGAGCATCGTTATTCCTTTCTCAATCCGATGGCAAAAATAAATGGGTAATGCCCTCCTGATGTAAACCAGAGGATGCTCTCAGCATCCCCAAAACATTCCAGCACAACACCAACACTGGTGCTCTCCAAAACAAGAGGTGCCTTTACTGTTGACATGAATCCTCTTCCACTACATTAATTTTGGCAAGAATCGCAGGAGCCAGCATCCTTGCTTTAACGTGTAAAGCAGCGCTGATAGCCAGGCAGGGCTCTTTCCATCCTATCGAAAATCTTCCTTGTATATAATTTTATTCCTGTTATTTCTGGGCCATGGCTGTGAGTTCTTGTGCTCTAATTAAGTACAGAATTGGCCCTAATGAACAGCACTTTTCTAGTCCTCACACTTAATAGTCCTAAAAGTTTTCCTGTCTTTCACTGAGTATGTCGTTTGATGAGAGGTGGAAAAAATATGTCATTATTTGCTGTTTTGTGACTTGTAGATATGGCTGGGAAGTAGCAAAGTAAGAGGGAAAACTCTGCTGAATGCTTGCCTCCTGCCTTAAAAATCAAATTAGTGTTCAAGAGCATGCAAACTAGCCTGTTAGTCTTGGCAGAGATGTTTATGATAAATGTCTTTTTTCCTTGACTGTGCCAGAATGAATTTAAAAGATGCTTGAGATGCCTGAACACATCCCCACAATGCTAGTGGCACGGGATGCTTGGAGGCAAACTGGAGACCTCCAGGTGGCCAAAGGGCAGCCTTTCATTTTAACCACTGCTCTGCCTGGCTTGAGGAATTTTGGGATGAACGGCAGAGAACTCCTGATGCAGAGAGGGGCTGGCTGGAGACACCCCATCCTTCCCCGGTCCCATGTCCCAGTGTCCACAGGACCAACTGTTTTCAGCACAGGTTGTTGCTTGTAAACACACACACAATGGTGTGCATGTATATATACATATATATGTATGTACATACACACACGAGAACCACTCATTTTCTGGGCTGAAATTTTGCTTTCTAGTGTGAAAATCTGATTTTGAATGATTTTTTTTTTTAATTTCTCCTTTCTCCCCTAATATCCTGTTACAAAACTAAAGAACTACAAGAATGAAACTCTGACTAAAATCTAACTTCAGGTGACAGATTAGGTTAAAATCATGAGGGTATAAGAATTAGGAGACTGAGATATCTTTTTTCCTGCCTGTGCTCGATTTAAGGGAGCTTGTTTAAAGACAGGATTAAAATGCTCCGTAGCCATCGCTGCGTGCAGCGACTGTGAAGGCAGGGTAGGGTTCGTAGGCTGTGTACGTTGCTAAATCTTGTCCCATAGTCACCGCTTGTTTGAGCTGGGTGGCTGTGACGGTTGCGGCTGCGTTAGCAATGGTATATCCTGCAGGGGAAGGGAGGGGGAAGAAAAAAAAAAAAGCAAATTAATGAAAAGATGTGCAAAACTCACCATCGCCTGATAGTTTTTGATGGGAAGACTTTGCTGTGGATGGGAATGACATAGGGAGCAATGAGTTTGTTTACGGGAATAATCTAATTAGATTAAATAGGTAATTTCTGGTATGTTTCTTCTCCAAGTTATAGGTCATTTAAAAAGCTGGAAAAGTAATACTTGTTCTCACCTATTATTTGTTAAACACACTACTTGAAAAATGCCCCTCTCTGTTGAATATTTTTTCCTTAGGCTTTGATTATTTCTGAGCTAAGAGGGTGTTAATAGGGCTCTGTACATGTCCTCCCATGCATGACATGAGGAGGATAAGAAAATTAAGTTATATATAGGAAAGGGACAGGTTTCATAGAGAAAATATGGCTCTGATATCTTTCACAGACAAAATGCATGCAATTCTGGAGAGCCACGTTAGAGAAGAGGGAAACTCCCTCTATATAATATTGAGGAGAAAATATTTTGTAAACTGGACTTTTTATCCCACCAGTTTCTAATGGAAAATGTGGTTTCAATGCTTCAAATTTTTCCATGGGAAAATGCTAGTTTTGCTGATTTAAAATGAATCACTGGGAAAACAAACATCATTTGGGGCTGGTTTGTCCGAAAGCAGGGGATAGCAGCTTTTTGACCAGACCACAATATTCTGTTGTGAAAGAATCAAGAACTAAGACAAAGCCCAGATTTGGGAAGAGCAGCTGGGGTACCCATTGGTTCTGCTGCACCAGGCTGTGCTGCCAAACTACATCCCCCAGGGTTCAAAATCTCCAAGTGACCATCTGAGCAAGGGGAACAACTCAAGGTCAATCTGAGACAAGGTGCTCTCGGTGCAGGGAACGGAGATATTGGGCAACACTGAGAGCATGTTGCCTCATTGGCCGTGTTACCTTAGGGGAAAACATGAGAAATTTGCTGTAATTTGAGTATTGTGGCTGCTCAAAGTATCTTCTTTGCATCAGCAAAGCAAGGTACAACCTTTGGACTAGGAATTGAGCAATATGTCATTTAAAGCATATTTGCCACCATCATAAAAGAAATGAGCTGCTACCTGGGCATGGCCTGAGCTGAGCTGAGCTTCAGAAAGCCCTGATCAAGGACCATTGTGTGTTGCAAGCAGAAAGTTTAATGTATGTCAATTTGTTGAGTTTCCAAGACAAATAAATAAGGATAGATGAAAGAAAAAGGAGAGATTATAATTAAGCAGTAAGTGGAGACTGGATTCAATAAAGAGCCCATTTGGTTTCCACACTGCGGAAGCCTGCACAAACCCAGACAAATTGATTTTTCTGTGGCTCTTGCGGACTCCTGTGGCAGGAAGCCGGATAGATTTTTTTTTTTTTTTTTAAATCCATCCTTGAGACACTCCAAACAACTCAATAGTACTGACTAATGCATTCCTCATGTCCAGTTTAGCATGTGTTGCTCCCACTACATCAGAATAACGGTGATGCTGGAGACCACAGTAAATGTAATGCCTGTGAGCTGGAATCCTGCTCCCACCCTGTGTTTTCCATGACTTCCCAAGCTACTTTGGGCAGTTTCAAGACCTGTTGAGTATGAACACCCAAACTGGGAAAAAAACCTTACAATGGGGAGAGGGGGGTGTAAAAGCTGGGATCAGATCCTAGCTTTCACAGTTGAGTCATTTCTTTGGCAGATGAAATCGAAAGTGTCGGTTCAAAAGGAGCTGGGGATCCTGGGGGACGACAGATGGACTGTGAATCAACCAACCATTCGTCTTTGCAGTGAGGAAGATCTATTCCATCCTGGCTGGCATCAGCCAGCAGGTCTAGGGAGGGGACTCATCCCCAGTGTTGCACAGGGGATGTCAGTTCTGGACCCTGCATCCTATCTGGGGCTCCCAGTTGAAGGGAGGTATCCACAAACTGGAAGGAGTGGAGGGGAGGTGAGTACCTGGGATGTGGCCCTGAGTGGTGGGGGATCCCCATCCTTGGACACTGCCTCAACTTGCCTGGACATAGACCCAAGCAACCTGCTGTATCTGTGGCACTGACCCTGCTGGGAGCAGGGTTGGACCAGAGAGCCTCCACCCCGGTGCTTCCAGCCTGAGTTGCTCTATGGTACGTACACCATAATTTGAGAAGTCCTGATATAGAGATAAATTGCTATAGGCAATAAAGAAGCCATACACATAAGTAACACCAGTCAAGGTGGAGGCGTATGGGGGATCACAGTCACGTCTGTCCTCAGTGGCCGGAAACGGGTTCATTCTTGATATTCCACAAGGAAACAGCAGGAAAAATAACATTCCAGGAGACTGTTGCTGTACAGACCTTCCCGTACCTGGAAAAGCTGGGGCTGCAGGAGGCACCTCTGCTCCCTCCATGGGAATCCCCAGTGTCTGAAGGGTGTATTCAGCTGCATAGGTTTTGGCTTCATCGATGTAGGCACTGAGCTTGGGTGGTGTGAAGGGATGTCTGTGAGTACAGCAGAATGTTAGCTTGTTGATGTTTTTTTCTCTAGGACTTCCCTGCAAGATGTTTTGATACACTCATAGATGACATCATCCCACATACCAAATGGAAACATTATTTTACTGTGATGACGCATTAACAAAAATACTCTCCTCATAGTAGTGCGGTTTCTCTGCTGAGTTTATCGGCCCTGGGTGTCATTTTGGACACAACATCCTGTTAGAGCACGTTGTGCATTTTCAGTCCAAAAGGAAGCCTCCTGCGGTCTGCATTTTTCTTTAAAATATGCAGCAAAGGTTTTTGGTCAGAAATGTTTAGAATCATATTTGGAGCTGAATTATCAGAACGTTCTTTGAAGCTGCTTTCGTTTTCCGTCAAAAGCTATTGTAAGCTTTATTTTTGTGTTTAAAAGCACCCTTTTGCCTGATTATTTCTGGCTTTCTCTAATCTTTACACCACCAGAGAGAGAGCACCAAGCACAGTAAACATAACTATCAGTCTATTTTAGTTTGTGAATGTTTTTCTTCCTAATATATATATGTGTAAAAGAAATAGACACCTGTGCAGTTGTATTTTAAGGAGAGATGCTAGATAAAATGCAATTAAAAAAAGTAATCCTAAACCCCAGAAAACTTCAAATAGTTACATACATGGTGGGGTTCTGGCTGGCGAGGGCAGGGATGGTGATTTTGTATAGGAAGAGCTGTCTTTGATCTTGGCCAATTGCAGAGTGGAGCTGGTAAACAGGCTGTCCCCAGTTGTTTTTCTGGCAGATTTCTTCTAAGATCTAGAAGGGAGGAAAGAGATTTTTTGCTCAGGTTAATTGCTGTGCAGTAGCCTTCTCGCCCAGCTCCAGCCCCTGCACTGGTCTGCTTCCTTCCCTCCAAAGGGTTTTCAGGGGTGTTGTGGCAGCTTCCTCAAAGCTTAGCAAAAGAAACATACAATAAATAGCTGACAGGATATTACATTCACCTTGAAGTGTAAAATTAATCTAAATTTTTTTTATTTTATAAATCCATTTAAGTCCTGAAGTTAATGATTACCCCATTAAATTGGACGTTTTTGTCCTTTTTCTGATGAGCTGTTTTATTCTGTTATCAGTGTGGTTTTCTTTGAATTATCCCCAAAAACTCTACCAATGCAATTCTGTTTAACAGTGCTTAAACACTAGGGTTGCATTCATCTTCACTGCTCTGTTACCTCCCTGGCTTAGTGCATCACAGTGCATGAAAACTCCGAATAGTCTTCTTTTCTTTAAAAAAAAAAAGAAAAAAGAAAAAAGGTAGTGTTTTCATCCAATTAATTATACGGGCTTCAATAGGAAATGTCTGCTTTTAGATTGAAAGAGAAATGCTGAACCATGCTGCCCCCAGCCTTAGCACAGCTTATTCCATCATAATTGGGAATCACTCTCCGGAAACACTCTTGTTGGTTTTGGTTTTTTTGTAACCCACTGGGTATGTGCTGTCCCAAATGGGTTTGAACCCAGCATGGTGTTCCCGTGCCTCCCTGTGAGTGCTGCTCAGACCAGTTATTTTTTCAAGTAGTTCCACCAGACCAGAAGCTCAGTGGAAAAAGTGTTGGGTCTTGGGGCTTTGCAGCACTGGCCATGCTGCCAGATGAGTTGGACCGAAGACCCCCCAGGAGCCTCCAACCTGCATCTTTCTGTTGTCTACCTTATTTAAAAATTACACTTAATTTTATTTAAAATTAAAGAGTAAAATTTAAATGTTAGTGCTGCTTTTAATTTTGTAATCATAGCTCCAACTGCAGTTTAGCACTTTGTAGTGTAAATAGAGTAGTTCATTACATTTCTTGGCAACACTTGTTTCCTGCTGTCCCAACACCTTTATACAGATGTGGGTTTTATAATGTTACATCAACGTTTAATTGCTCAGTAAGGCAGATATACTTATTAACACTGAGCATCCCAGCTAGGCAGTGGCAATGAAATCCATCATTCAAAGATGTTGTTGAAACAGCCTCAGTGCAGCAGAAGGGGAAGCTGCCCAAGTTACCAGGTATTAATGAGGCTGTCCCATTAACAGGGCTGTGGTGAAGCAAGCTGCAGCTGTTTAAGACCTGCTGTTGTAAAACAGTAGTAGTGGGGGAATTAGGGAGCTTGGCTGCTGGGAGAATGTGCCCCCAAAAACTAGTGTTGCAATGGCCTGGCACTGTTACTGCACTGGTTGAAATACAGGCAGTGGGCGTTTGGTGTTGTTGGGAAGAGGATAAAATTAATTTCACCTGCCCTAAGGCAGCACAGCACCACTCAGGCTGTTTCACCCCTCTTCCATGCTAATAAAATAGAGCAAGGGGACTGTGAAACTTTGCAGGGGAGTGGGAGGAAACACCACTTTCCAGTTTTCTGGGGGAGAAAAGGATGTTTTCGTACACTTTGGCAAACCAGAAGCTGTGGCAACTGAAGTATTAATAGGCAAAGATGTGCTACAAAATTCAGGGTGAAGCTAGTTTCTCATGTTGCTTTGGATGATGTAAGGGGAAAGGAGGTGCCGTAAGAGCCAGACCCTCAGAAACTCAGGGAATTTGTTCTGGGTTTGCTCTCCTCAGCCCTCATCCATCCAGCTCAATCTCAGTCCCGCATGTACAACCACATCAAAAGCCTCCTTGAGCAACCACAGTTTCTGCACTGGGCTGGGTTGTGCAGGCAGCCAACACCTCTTTCCCCATATATGATTTTAAAACATACATTATTTTTCTATGTATGCACATTTGTTCCTTGGTGGAGCCCCAAGCAATGCATCCTGTTTATCAAACCCATTTTGGGTGAGAATTTCTTTACTCTCAGTGCTTTTATGAGGTGACAGCCGTAGCTGGATTTCATCTTACCCCCATGGATTTAGTTGCCGGCCCTCAGTGCAGATTCAAACAGGAGGCTGTTTTCCCAAAAGCATTTTGGGCAGACAACCTCCATCTGGGATACTGACTCTCTTTTTTGCGCACATACCTGAGGAGCGAGTTTGATCCCTTGGGGCTTTAGCGTGATGTGGTTCATCGGTGTGAGCTCCATTCCTGGCAAGAGGTCGTAGAGTTTATCCTCTCCCCTCTTTTCTCCTTTGAGCTGGTATCCACGCCCCAGGCCCGTGTACGCCAGGTAGCCGCGACCTCCCAGTCCTCTAACTCCCGCAGCCCCTACAGGTACATTCATGTAAATTTCTAGGAATGTAAGAAGGCATTAAACTGAATCAAATTGCCGGAAAAATTACCCTACTTCTCGCTGAAATGGAAAAGTTAGCCCCACTTGCCAGGTTTAAGAAGAAGATGGGCAGGAGCCCACCATAGCCTGCTGCTGGAAAAACCCAGGCTCGACATTGACACCCTTTCTTTTTGGGCTCGTATGCTTGGACAGGTGAGGTTTTTTTGGGGGGGAAACCCTGCTTCTTTCTGAGCCAGTTTCTGTCTTTTCTGGTCAGTTTTGATTTTGTGTCATCTTTCTACACAGATTTGTAGTTGAAAGGCAGAGAGGGGACAGCTGGTGTCACTTGCTACCCTCCAGTGTACTTTCACTGTCTTGAAGAATTCAGAGTTTACACATTGCTTATATGAACCAAAAGACTTTTTTTTCCTGCCATTATGCTTCCTTTTTTCCTTGGGGAGCTCTACCTGGGAGTCTGAGGAGACTGTAAGGCAAGAGAGGGCTGGTGGGTTATCACATCTGGGCCTTTCCCAGTGCAACCTTCATAGAAGCTGGTTTTACCTGTGTGAGCAAAATATGGGGGGGCAGCAAGAGAAATTCCTGCTCCCCTGCCCCCTTCCTTGGAAAAGGGGAAAAATTGGCTGGCACTGTCCCTGTCAGCTCTACCAGGGTGCCTGCCGTGGGACCTGGCCACGGGCCTGGGGACACAAGCTGACTGCCACAGGCGTCATCTTTGTAAGGAAGATCAAATAGGTGAATTTATTTATTTTTTTGCTAACCCCCCAAGCTTACTTCTGCACTTACCAAATGATGCCTGCAACGGCATTTAATTTGAGGGTATCTGAACATGGGGATTCGATTTGCTTCTGGGTGCAGTTGCCCCAGATCAAAGGCAGAGCCCCAGCAGCTTTCAGAAATACTCTCTGTTTCCATAGATTGGTTATTATTAGGTTAATGATCCCCCCAAAAAAGGACTCCATCTCCCAAGGCTCACAATTAATGGCTTTCTTGATTTCAGTTCTGGTTCCCTTCTCTGCATGAGGGCAACATGACCTCCTTGGGAAACCCTGTGGCTTGGGTCAGAAAAAAACAGGAATGGTAAAACTTTCCTTGTGACCTTCAAAGCAAAGTGGAAACACAGCAGAGCTGTGCTGGCGGCTGGCTGAGGGAGTTGGCTCTGAAGGGGGGAAAGGAAAATTGTTTTATTTCATCTTCCCTGCTGGGGCAAAACCAGGAGAATCTGTGGTTTATTTCCACTGGACCAAGGGCTATCAGTAAGCTCCTACTCCAGGAAAATGGTTGGTTTTTTTCATGCCTTGCTTCATCTGCTGGAAGATCACTACACCTTTGGGAAGGACTAAGTCTAAAAACTGTTTTCCATCCCTGTTTGAAAAGGGTCCAGCATCCAGGGCAAAGCCGATGCCCTCAACATGAGTCTAGGGAGCAGCTACCCAAGCCCCAGTGGAGATATTTTGCTAGAGCTGAGTATTGGCTTGTCAGGAGTTACCTCGGATGGATGGGGGCCGGATGATGCTCCTGTTGCTGATGCCCTTGATGGCAGGGAAGTGGAGATTGGGGATAGCTGCGTAGGCTTGTGGTGCGTAGAAAACTGGGGCACCCAGGTAGGCAGCGGTGGGGTCATACATGTGTCCGAAGGCGTAGGTGTATTCTCCTTGCAGCATGGTACCTCTGCCACCAGTTCCCCGGGTGTATCTGACATAGCTGTCCTTGTCGACGGGTTTGGCTAACGTCACCTCGATCGGGGACCCATCCAGCACCTTCATGCGGGGGTCATGGAGTGAGAGCATGAGAGAAGCACAAGTGTAAGTCTCCAAAGTGCATGGGAATTTTCCTGCCCAGGGAGGCACTTTCCCCGCATGGTTTGCTAATGGGACAGGGAGATGGAGAAAACCACCCCAAAAAGCCAAAATCTCCCTCCCACAAGTGGAAGAAGGCACTGGCTGGGTGAAGGTTTAACATGTTGAGAGCACCCAGCCCTGACCCCAACATGGAGAAGCTCAATCAAAAGAAGAACCAACATGGCTGTGAAGCCTTCAAAAGTCTTTGCTTCCCTGCAAAGCAGCATTTAAGTCAGTGAGATTACACATGCTGCTGTGGAGAATAGCAATAGCACTAAAAATAGGAGCAGGGTTAACACCTCTTTGGGAACAGCTCTTGCATTACAGTGCCGTGAATTACACGTAGTGCAAGAAGTACTAAATACAGCAACCTTCTTGCAAACCCGCATCTGAATTTGGAGCAGATGTTTTGGGTTGACCTTGTTTGTCCCGGTTTGCCATTCACACGCTGTCCTGTGAGTGGTTTTGTTGGCATATGGGGACCAGGATGTGAATGTGAGCCAAGGGAACCTGTAACCCCTCGTTTGCTAGTCCTTGTTTTGGCTTTGCTCTGCTTTTTGTTTTTTCTGAGCAGTGAACTACACTCCGATCTGGGCAAACATTTAGCACAAATGCAAGGAGCAAGAAGCCAAAATGAACAGTTTGTGTATATTAGAGCTTCTGAAAGGCGAATTCTGTGGTATAAAAGCAGCCTAGAAAGAGAAAATAGGGCTAACACCTTCAGGATGCTTCTGTAGCTAATAAACCATGCAGCTTTGTTTCAGCTGTGTATCACATACTGCACGTAAGCCCCACAAATTAGCATTTACAGCAGCTTTACCTTCCCGTTCAAGGCTTTCATGGCTTCCACCGCATATTCTCTTTTATTAAAGTGCACAAAGGCGTAGTCTCTAATTTTCTTTACTCTCTCCACTGCACCTGCAGAAAAGGTTGAAATATTAGTTGGAAATGGGTATTAGTTGGAAAATACAGACCTGAAAGAGCAACTGGACTGGGTTATGAGCCCTTGGAGAGCAAAATGCTGATCAAGGATAAAAGAACAAGAGGACAGTGTCTCCTATACCTCTTAGGATCTATATGCCGTGGGAAAGTAAACGTATAATGGTTGTAGTATTTCAAGGTAAACTAGAATTATTTGGGGTCAGACACTAAAAAGTTTCCCATTAAACTGCAGTGGCTTTCTCCTGTCCAAAATGCTCTGTTGGACGCTACCTTTGGTCTTTTTTCTCTCTTCTGTGACAGACCACCAAGACCAGATAGCTGAGCAGGACATGCAACAGCCCTGGATTTGGTGAGCTACAGGTAACTCCACCATGTGATGACCACATGATTTTGTACATCCATTGTGCATGTTACCTGGGGGCAGCTTGAGAAAAGCTGGTGCTTCTGCCATAAAACAAGGAGGCTTTTCTCTTAACCATCAATTCAGGATGTTCAGCAAGAACAAGCATCCAGTCATGGGGATGGGTTGGGACCAATGGGACATCAGGCACCACAGCCTTTTCTGTGCGTGTGGAGCACCCCTGGGACAGGGCCTCAGGTGGTGAAGGATCCCCATCCCCAGCGATGCCCCGACTTGCCTGGACACAGCCCTGATCAGCCTGCTGCAGCTGCCGTGTTGGCTCTGCTGAGACCGAGGTCAGACTGGAGAACCTCATCCTGGTGTCTCCAGCCTGAATCTTTCTTACACCTCTGTGATTACCCGAAATAATCCAAATTATCCAAAGTAAATGGCTTCTTGTTCTTTTCTTCTATGTCCATCTTATACACCTTTCCCTTGTCAGCTGCTCTGCTGCCGGGAACTTCTCAGCACCGAGATACTCAGCACTAATAAGTTTATTGCCAAAATAACCACACTGGTCTTATTCTCTGTAGTCACAAGCTTTAGATATCTGCCTTTCCTTCTCTAATTGTTCATCTTCCCCACTCCTGTGGGTTGGGAAACACATCATCAGCCACAGAAATCATAACACCCCCAAACACATCCTTTAGAAATATATGCTGAATGACTCTTCTGTTGGCTTCTTACCCTTTAAAGCTGAACAGGTGCACAGGGAAGTGTCATATTGCCACAAAAAGCACTTACTTAAATAACTGCAGGAGAAAATATATTTCTATGGAGTTCAGGGGGAGTCATTAGGAGCTCCAGTGAGCTAAATGAAGCCTGTCCCAGCCTATAACCTGAGCATCCTGCACGTCTTCAAAATGACACCAGAATGGTAAGTAGCACTTCGTGTACTTCTGGGATCGGAGAGTGATTTCCTAAGCCTGAAGTTATGGGAGTTACATGCTGATGCCTTGTTTACAAGTCAAAGTTTTAATGAACGCTCTGTGTTTTAAAAATCCCCCTTCTGCCTCCTTGAGAGTGCTCTGTGTTACTGATCCACCCCTGAGCCAAAAATCCTGCTCTTCCCTACTTCTGCCTCTGCTGGGACAAAGCAATGTGATATCCACCCTTGGGCCATACCCACGTAGAGACTGTCCGTGTGATGTTACAGGGGGAATATTGTCCCCTTCAGTACATTTGGAGAGCACAACCTTCCTGCTGGAAACTTTGCCAGGGTTGAGGATTTTTGCCAAAATGTCTAGGGAGCAAGGACAGGGCTTTTCAGTGAAACAAGTGATGCATAATCCTATAGAAGTCATCAGGCACAGATTTAAGGGGTGATACTCGTTCTATATTGCAACTTGAGAGGCAAAAGCAGCACTCCTGGTAGTGTCCATGGAGCCCATAGTGATGTGGTAATTGCTCTGTCATGGGGACCTCAGGATCGCAACTCCTCTCGTTAGGATCATTTTTTATTGGATGACTTGTTACTGTCAAAACAGACTCTTAATTCCCTGGATCAAATGTACACTTCAGGCAAGCAGCACTGAAATGCAGCACAATGAATAAGGCAGATAACCAAGGCAGGGAAATGAATCATTTCAGACTCTTGCTGACTCTTTTGGTTGTCATCTCACCATAGATTACACTGTGTATGCTCTCCTCAAAGCTCAGGTCTGATGCACATTTTTTTCAAAGTATGACACAGCTTTAAGAATGGTATTCCTGATTTTATCCACAATAAATAAAGCTGTCCATTAAAAAAAAAATTAAAAATTTTCCAGCATGAGAAGTAAAAAGGTAAAGCAAGGAAAGGAACACTAAAGGTGGTACAGATCTTCTGTTATTGTACTAGAAAACTTGTTTTAGGAGTAAACCAGATGACTTTTACCAAAGTGTCAAAGGGGCATAAATGTGTTTGTGGGGAGTGCAAGCAGTTCAACGTTCAGGAGCAAAACTGGGTAAATAAAAGGAGGAAACAGTTAAGAGAGTGGAATGACACATATTTAACTCAGGTAAAATGGGATCTCTAACAGCTTGATGGTGGCTGAAAGTATCAGCCGGAAACATTAGAAGGACAGACTCATGAAGAAACCTCATAAAGACTTCTGCATCGTATATATATGATGTATAAATAAAATTAATAAAGCAGAAATGAAAAGTTAGTGAAGGAAAAATGGAACTCTGTAGTGTGTTTTAAAAAAATTAATAGAAGGAAGTTAATAGGAATAAGATGAAAGGGGATTTCACATAGCCAAGCATAAGTTACTAATGCCTGATGGACTGTGTGGCTTGGAGAGATGCAGAAATGGGTTATTTTTACTTTGTTGGTTTTCAGTGGAATTTCCTAAAACTGGAGCAACTCAGAAGTAAAATCTCCTTTGAAAGCCAGCAGGATTTTTATTCCCAACGAACTCACTTGTTTTTTGAAAAATCTCACCCTAAGGACATGCAATATATGCCATGAAGGAGTACCATCATATTTTATGTTAAATGATAGGCACTGATTATTCACAAATTTACAAAAGAATGTGGGATATATTTGTATGAAAATGATAGAATTCAGAATCTAGCCAGATTAGATAAAAAGCATTTGAATTAAACCACTCTATTTCTATCATCAGCCCTTGCCATGGAAGAAGAATGCTGAAATCACCCAGCTGTTTCACCAACTCTCTCTTTTTAAGGAAGACCAAAATGATTCAAAATAATTTTTATTACACAGGCATTCCCATGCAGCATTTTGGATCTCTTCCAGTTGCCAATTATCCTAGAAAGGTTAGTAGTGTTGTTAGCTGGAAACTAAGCAGCTCTTAATGGACTGACATGACATACATGTTGGGTGGGAGCCTTCAGACTAATGATGATTTTTGTGGCATTACACATGAACATTTTACAGTGGAAAACAAATTATTTTTATTGCTTTATAGAATCTCTTCATAGAATGGTTAGAGTTGGAAGGGACCTTAAAGATCATCGAGTTCCAACCCCCTGCCATGGGCAGGGACACCTCCCACCAGAGCAGGTTGCTCAAAGCCCCATCCAGCCCGGCCTTGAACCCCTCCAGGGATGGGGCAGCCACAGCTTCTCTGGGCAACCTGGGCCAGGGTCTCACCATCCTCACAGGAAAGAATTTCTTAATAGTATCTAATCTAAATCTCCCTTCTTTCAGTTTAAAACCATTACCGCTCATGCTATCACTACAATCCCTCATAAAGAGTCCCTCCCCATCTCTCCTGCAGGCCCCTTAGGTACTGGAAGGCTGCTATAAGGTCTCCCCAGAGCCTTCTCTTCTCCAGGCTGAACAACCCCAGCTCTCTCAGCCTATCTTCATAGCAGAGGTGCTCCAGCCCTCTGATCATCTTCATGGTCTCCTCTGGACACGTTCCAACAGGCCCATGCCCTTCCTGTGCTGAGGACTCTAGAGCTGGACACAGTACTCCAGGTGGGGTCTCACAAGAGCAGAGGGGCAGAATCACCTCCCGTGACCTGCTGGCCACACTTCTTTTGATGCAGCCCAGGATGCGGTTGGCTTTCTGGGCTGCCAGTGCACATTGCCGGCTCATGTTGAGCTTCTCATCCACAAGCACTCCCAAGTCCTTCTCCTCAGGGCTGCTTTCAATCCATTCTCCTCCCAACCTGTATTTGTACCTGGGATTGCCCTGATCCAGGTGCAGGACCCTGCGCTTGGACTGGTTGAACTTCATGAAGTTTGCACGGGCCCACCTCTCAAGCCTGTCCACATCCCTCTGGATGGCATCCCTTCCCTCCAGCACATTGACCGTGTCACACAGCTTGGCGTCATCAGCAAACTTACTGAGGGTGCACTCAGTCGCACTGTCCATGTCTCCAACAAAGATGTTGAACAGTACTGGTCCTAGTACTGACCCCTGAGGAACATCACTCATCACTGGCTTCCACTTGGGCATTGAGCCATTGACCGCAACCCTTTGAGTGCGGCCATCCGGCCAGTTTCTTATCCACTGAATGGTCCATCCATCAAATCCATGCCTTTCCAATTTAGAGACAAGGATGTCATGTGGGACAGTGTCAAACACTTTACATAAGTCCAGATAGATGACGTCTGTTGTTCTGCCCTTGTCTACCAATGCTGTGGCAATATCGTAAAAGGCCATCAAATTTGTCAGGCATGATTTGCCCTTGGTGAAGCCATGTTGGTTGTCACCAATCACCTCTTTATTTTCCACGTGCCTTAGCAGGGATTCCAGGAGGATCTGCTCCATGATCTTGCCAGGCACAGAGGTGAGACTGACCAGCCTGTAGTTCCCCAGGTCTTCCTTTTTTCCCTTTTTGAAAATGGGTGTTATGTTTCCCCTTTTCCAGTCAGTGGGAACTTCACCAGACTGCCACGATTTCTCCCACTTCCTGGGTGACCAGGTCTCCTGTTTCCTTCTGGAGAGGGCCCACATCTTCCCTAGTCTTGCCTTTATCCCTGATATATCTATAGAAGTTTTTCTTATTATCCTTGATGTCCCTGGCCAGATTTAATTCTGTCTGGGCTTTAGCTTGCCTAATCTGGTTCCTGGCCACTTGGACAGTTTCTCTATATTCCACCCAGTCTACCCGTCCTTGCTTCCACCCTCTGTAGGCTTCATTTTTGTTTTTGAGCTTATCCAGGAGCTCCTTGTTTATCCATGCAGGCCTCCTGTCTTTTTTGCCTGACTTCTTCTTTTTTGGGATGCACCTCACCTGAGCTTGGAGGAGGTGATCCTTGAATGCTAAACAGCTTTCTTGGGTCCCTCTCCCCTCCAGTACTTTTCCCCATATTACTCTGCCAATCAGGTCCCTCAAGAGCCCAAAGTCTGCTCCCCTGAAGTCTAGGGTAGTGAGTTTGCTGTGTACCCTCCTTGCTGCCCTAAGGATC
This sequence comes from Numenius arquata, assembly GCF_964106895.1. Lineage (NCBI taxonomy): Eukaryota > Metazoa > Chordata > Aves > Charadriiformes > Scolopacidae > Numenius > Numenius arquata. The sequence continues at coordinate 22,239,285 of NC_133585.1, read as the reverse complement.
TTGAATTCTACCATCTCATGATCACTGCAGCCAAGGCTACCCTTGAGCTTGACATTCCCCACCGGCCCCTCCTTGTTGGTAAGGACGAGGTCCAGCCTGTCTCCTTTCCTCGTTGGCTCCTTTACCATTTGAAGAAGAAAGTTGTCACTGACACATTCCAAGGACTTCCTGGATTTCTTGTGCCCTGCTGTGTTGTCCCTCCAATGGATATCAGGGTGGTTGAAGTCCCCCATGAGGACCAGGGTCTGTGAACACGATGCTGCTCCTATCATCTATAGAGGGCCTCAGCCACCCTGTCACCCTGGTCAGGTGATCTGTAGCAGACCCTTACTGTAACAGGGGGGTTACAGTTACAGTAACCCCTGTTCCTGTAGTTCCCTTTAATCCTGACCCATAAGCTCTCCATTGGGTCTTCATCCATCCCCAGGTGGAGTTCCATGCACTCCAGCTGGTCATTGACATAGAGGGCAACACCCTCTCCTTGTCTCCCCGGCCTGTCCTTCCTGGAGAGTCTGTATCCCTCCATTCCAACACTCCAATCATAAGGACCATCCCACCACATCTCTGTGATGCCAATAAGATCATAGGCCTGGAGGCGTGTGCAGTCTCTAACTCTTCTTGTTTGTTCCCCATGCTCCGTGCATTTGTGTAAAGGCACTTCAGCTGGGTGCCCAATGGAGCTGAATTACTGGCTGGAGTAGCTGCATTTCCTTTGTGTTGCTTTTCAGGTGGCCTTCCTTTGAGGTGTTTTATCCATTACTCCCTGGTTCTTTTTGCCTCAGGAGCCCCTGCCTGGTCCCCATAAGACTTCTTATGACTTCAAAGTCATAAGACTGCAGAGTACCCATCACATCTCAGAGCAACAGGTTGAGGGCCTGTGCTAGTGACCCATCCCACAGATCTAGGAGCATCATCCCTTGGCTTGTCAAGGGCTAGGCAGATAATGTCCCCCTCCGCCAATAAGCTTAGTTTAGTTTAAAGCTCGGTCAATGAGCCCCGCTAGCTCGTGAGCTAACACTCTCTTCCCTCTTTGAGAAAGATGAACCCCATCCGACACCAGCAACCCTGGTGCCATGTAGGCCACCCTGTTGTCGAAATACCCAAAATTGTGGTGGTGACACCAGCCACAGAGCCATGCATTGACAGACTGTACATGTCTGTTTCTTTCAGAGTCCCTGCCTATAACAGGGAGAACAGAAGAAAAGATTAACTGCACCCCAGATTCCTTTATTAACCTTCCCAATGCTCTGAAGTCTCTTCTGATTACTCTTGGGCTATGTGTTGCCACCTCGTTGCCACCCATGCGAAGGCGCAACAGCGGACAGTAGCCTGAGGGCTGAATCAGGCTGGGGAGTTTCCTAGTGATGTCCCTGACCTGGGTCTCATGGAGGCAGTAGACTTCCCTAAGAGGGTCTGCCCAGCATATTGGGCCCTCTGTTTCCCTCAGAAGGGAGTCACCTACAACTATAACCCACCTCTTCTTCCTTGTGGAGGTGGTTTTTAAACTGGGGGTAGGCCTTCTCTTCTTTTGGCATTTTATGAATGGAGAAATATTTCCATTTGCAGTAGCAGTACTTATTTAGGAGTTACTGTGTCAATGGGTTCCTACCTGGTTTGATGTTGTTGAACTCCTTTTCTATGGTCTCTTCAGTGGTCGAGAGCATGAGGTTCCTCACATAAAGAATTTTTACTGACGACATGGTGTCTTCATCCACCTCCACTTCTGGTTCTGCCCAGTCAACAGCGATAGGGTGTCCCCACAACTGGATCCTTCCTTTAAAGGGATTGGCATAGTCAGTGTCAGACAGGCTTTGGTTCCTCTCACTTCTGCTCAGAGACTATTTCACGAGCAGCATGAACAGAAGAATGGGCCAATTCTACAAATGGGGCCGAGATAAGCCTTTCTAGCTCCAAGCCCAGCTGCTTCATTAATTCATTTCCAAAAGCAGATGGTTGCATTTTCAGCATGCTCCCACTAGTAACGTAGATGCTTGCAGAAATGCAGTGTCCCGAATTAAAGAAGTGAAAACATAGTACTATTCAAGAACTCCTGCATTCCCTGGAGTGCTCTCTGAAGGGAAATATTTTAGTGAACTTATAAAGATCCCTCTTGGCTGCAAAAGTTTCATTCCCTAGGGAACAGGAGAGGGATACAGAAGTCCTAGCTGGTTGAAATGAAATAGTAGAAGCAAGGATGTCTCTGCGTGCAAGTATTTGAAGTCGCATGTTCACCACTGGGTGAAGTTGCAGCAGAAGTAGTAAAAAGGAGGGACACAAAAAACAACGAGGCATAAAACAGGGTGTGGGTGTGGAATAGAAGCCCACGGGCTCTGTACACACCAGATCAAGATACTAAGGCGCAGAGAATAAAAAAAGCAAATAAAGAGGTAGTTAAAGTTGATGTTGTCACCATGTTATCACACTGAGGTCTGTAAGAATTTACATTGAGTCACCTAATTTGTAGTAATTGATTAGTCAATTAGTGATGCTTAATATGTAATAAAAACTGACTGCTACAGCCTTGTCTCAAAGCTGTGGGAATCGCAGTGATGAGCAGCAGGACACTGGGTAAGGCAGAAGGACCTTTACGTAGTGACAGTTTCTTCACCTCCTGTCTTCTCCAGACAGCAAAAATACCTCTTTTTCTTCCCTGTCCCTTCTGCATATCTTGCAGGGAGATCTTCCACCCTTTTCTCTTCAGGAGTGTTTGAAATCTGGCCACCCACGGATATCCAAAAACCTCAAATTTCACATGCTCTGTCTGTGGTTCACTTTTTCTCCAGTAATTTTAATCGTCCCAGCAGCTAGTTCATTGGATCTACAGTAGGGACTGTTTTATGTCTTAGCAGCATGGTAAGTGCTAGATATTCCTTCCAAATAATGAAATAAAATGTCTGCCTCTTTAGCAATTGTCCCCCAAAGAGTAACTGGATCTTTCTGTGTTTTTTCTTTCTTTCTCTCTGATCTTTATGACATGAAGATTGGGTCCTCTTTTCTTAAAGGAAGAAACCCTGGGATGCCTATGCCAGTAGAGGGAAAATGAGAATCCTGCAAAACGTTTTTGGACAGATCTAAAACAAGACCTCCTATCTTGCATTTTCACTTGGATAACCCATCTAAGATGGGATGGGAGCTCCAAACTAGAGAAAATTAGAGGGTGAAGGTAGAATTTGGAGACCTGTTTTTTTATATTGGAAGTGAAAAATAACAAACTAAATGGAAAGAAGCTGCTTCCCGCTGGGAAAGCTCATGAATGAGCTGGAAGTTGTGGAGCAAGGCTGGGATGATGTTCAGCTTTCAGCACTGCCCAGTCTGACTTGGGCTGTTAGTGAACAGAAATAGAGAGATGGCTGCTAATAAAAGCCAGCTGAAATGAAAGGCCATGTGTCCCTTTCTGAATTGCCATTTTCTGTTCAATAGTGGAAATAATGACCTGGTGGACTTGCAGCAAGGAGCTAAGAGCCTCTTGGTAAAACCCAGTCTTCCTCTACCATCTTGTTTAGCCAGGAGTCAGGACAAAGTTTTCATAAAAAGCATCTTTCCTTTTGAGCGTTTCTGTGTCTTCTACAAAGTTCCCTCAAAAAAGCAGCGAGATTCAGAGTAAAGGAAGTGTCTTGATAATGATATTCAATCTCAAATTCATCCAATGCATCAGCTGGAGACACATTCGGTTCCGGCTTGAAACTTTTTTCAAGTTCCTCCCGTACGTTTGCAACATCTGAAGACTCTGGCTCCTGCTCAGGCCTTTGATATTCCTCAAACTGTTCACCGAGGTGTCCCTAAATTGGAAATTACTAGTGCATTGCACATGTCTGTTCTGGGCTACATGCTCATTCCCATCTGTCTTGCTGTCTTTGCTCAGGATTTCAAGTGCTCTGCTCCCTCAAGGCTGCTGTTGGCAGCTGTGGCTGTGCCTGCTCCTTCCTTCACTCTCGACATAGAAACCAAGAAAAAGTTGTGCTGAAGCACAGACCAACTGAATGTACTTCCACAACTAGGGAGATGCTAAAGTGATGCAGAAAATGCAGAATAAAAGGAAAAACAGTCAGTGTGAGATATCCCACAATAGCTGTGTACTCAGTGCTCAAAATCATGCTCCTTTTTTTACAACAGGAAAAAAGGATTGAAATGACTCGTGGTGTTTCACAGACTGTCCTATAGAAAGAACGAAAGGAGGCTGGTGGGTTTTGAACAAGTCTCAAAACAGAAGGTTTATTGGATTCTTTCACCAGCTGTGAGCTGGGTTAAATAAAGCAGTGCAGGAGATGCTGACCATAAGACAGCATGAGAAAATTGATGAAATCACTGCAAATGCAATTAATGTTAAGTGACTCCTTCATCTATCATCTGCCAAACTTCTCTCTGCTACACACTGGTCTTTGAATGTCCTCCACTGCTCAATTGCATAAACTTGCTGTTTATACTGTTTAAATCCGAAAGCAGCTCCTCATTTGAAGTTTTCTTCCCATATGGAAAATATCCTTTTTCAGGAACATCCCCAGTATATTGTCAAGGCTGAATATGGTCTTGGATGCTTTCCTGAGAGATAGTCTCTGAGAGGCCATAAATGAGGCCCAAGATAACCAGAGGATAATGCATATTGTATAACAGAGCTGTATGGATACACACAGCTAAATCCATCTCGCTCTACTTTTAATAAATTCAAGCTCCTAAATAAAGAGTGTGGGTAATGAGCATGGTGCTGAATCAGGATCTGTAGTGAGTCATCCATCCTGCACCTCAGAGCTGGGGGGACTCCATCAGCCAGCCATGGTGTATTGGTGTCCCTCCTTGCTCTGAGTGTCTCTAGCAGCTGAGAGAAGAAAACCAAGCAGTATTTGCTTCCCTGGGTACGTGTGTCCTGTGGAGACTTCGGTCTCACTGCAGCACAACATGTATATAGGTGACCCCTGAGATGAAGGGGGACCCCTACTACCCTCACCATCTGTACTAACCTGGGAGCAATTTTCTCCTGGCCATAGCTGCTGCCCGATGGCTTTCATATTCCACAAAAGCAAAACCCCGGTTTTTGGTTTTATCAGCTGCGCTAGGGTAGACAATGACGTCCACAACTCCATCTGTGACTTTTTTCATCTCTGCTAAAATTTCCTCCCTCTTCTTCGTTTTGGGGATCCCTCCCACAAACAGGCGGCAGTTGTCCACGCTGGCACAGACTCCAAGCAGACGCCCATTCCTGCATATGAACAATATTGCTGATTTGTCAGGAGTCAGGATCAGTTCTCAAAGAGAGGAAAAATTAAAATAAATCCCCCCTCTTGTACCAAAACACAAGGTTTCGCACTCTTGCGACACACGTCGCTTGGGACTTTCAGGTGGTCTTGCTCAATGCAAGATCTAACCTGAAGACTGCCACTGCTAAATTTGACATCAAAGTAAGGTAGCACAGTTGAAATGAAGGATTTGAGATCATGGGGAAACCAAAGCCAAATTTTGATTTCGCTTCCTGGGATTCTCCCTTTGCTCTTCGCAAAACCAGCAACTGTACCTACCACCCATGGTCACAGCAGTGACTTTTGTGTTGCCACCAGTATAAGCCAGGATTTATTGTCTCCAACAGTGATTTGTAGCTTCCCAGTCACCACTGGGTCTCACAACTGATGTTTTGGGAAAAAACCCTGGTCATGGGGATACACCACCTTGGGCTTACTCGTGCCAGCTGTTGTGCAGACCCCAAAGTAAAAATTTCCTTACATGCACTTTGCTCACCTCTTTGTGGTCCAAGCACCTCTTGCAGGCCTGAGAAGTTAAAAATTTCTTTAAAGGAGTCTTTGGAACAAGGGAAGTAAGCAGAGGATGTGGAGGTGGATGAAATCTGATCTTTAAGACCTTCCAGCCTCTGATTCAAATCCTCTTTCCAAGCCCTCTCCATGGGCCTTGTGACCTGCTCATCCTTAGGGTTGCTAGTAAAGGAACTCACAACTCATCTTTTTTTTTTTTTTTTTAAATGAAGGTCATAAAATTGCCAGAATGGTTTATCTCTAAATGCTTCTAAGCAAAGGCATCTACTCATCTCACTTTGAACTGGAAAAAAACATTAAATGCAAACAAAACATCTTGATGGGCCCATATGTTGTTGATTTCTGGGTGTTTTGTTCCCAATTTTTAGTCACAAACATGAGGGCTTTTTCTGTTCCTATCCATTAGGAAATGTCACTGTTTTGCCAATTGGTTTCTATCCTATTTCACTACTTTTTGCAATCGCTCTGTCTCCCAGCATGTATTTGCAGTATAAGCCATGAGAGAGATTGTGGATAAGAATAAATCAACAAAAAACAGCCCAAAGGGGAACATGAAATAAACAGCAACAGTTAGGCAAAAGTTAATTTGATCCAAAGCAAAAAATTTTTTCCAATGTTCTGGTAGATATATTTTTTTTTCATAAGGAAGCAATTTCCTCCAAAAGATTTTAGCTCTAATGAGTCCTACATATTGCCTTTGTACAATGGCAAAAAGCAATGACTGCACAGGGAGACAGGTGATTTCCTCTTAAAGCTTAGGTATCTAAATAACCTTCCTCTGGGCTGCAAGGAAAAATATGCATTACATAACAAAATATATTAATATATATGATTTAAAGTTGATGCGAAGGTGTTTGCCAGACTTACCTAATTTCATAATTATTCAGTTGCTTTATTGCATTCTTCGCCTCCTGTTTATTTGAGAAGGTCACAAAGGCATAGCCCCTGTTGTTGCCATTAAAGTCCATCATCATTCTCATTTCATAGATTTTCCCAATCTGCAAATAGAAAAAAAATTAATTCTGAAAGAGAAGTTTATATCAGCAAGGTGGGAGGTGTTTAAACAAAGCCGGGTGCTTCCTTGACTATATCACATCAGAGCTCCATCAAGTCAAGGGTAGTCTGGGCCGGATCATCTCCAGTTCAGCCTTGAAATGCAGCTTTGATCATCAGTAACCTCTGCAATATGACTACCCATCACCAAGTCTTACTTTTTCACACAGTGGTATAAGTTCATCTTCAAAGAGGTCTCGGGGCAGTTTTCCAATAAAGATCTCACACCCCCGTTCCGGTGGAGGGCCATCCCAGCCGGGTGGTGGGCCTCCGTATTTCCTCTGCCCATTTTCCTGCCATGGGGAAAAATAAAAGAATGGTTTAGATGTAGATTTAAAATGTGGATGTAACCAACCCCTCTCCCGGGAATGACACTTTAGACACACTCCATTACCAGTGGCTGGAAGTGGATGCCCTCCTTTGCTGCAAGGAGCAACTCTTTACAGACTCTTATCTCTTTTTCAGGGATAATGTAGTGTGCATTGGTTGCCCTACTGCCATATCTACTGAAAGGCTTTGATATCCCAGTTAGTATGCCGATGATGTACAGGAGAAAGGTCTGGTTAGTACCTAGCTGAGTTTTTCTAAGCAACATGCATCAGTGTATGCTCTGCAACTCAATTGCTACTTCAGATGTCCAAGATGGACACAGTCAAATACCTCATTGGAAAATGTAGGTCTGCTTGGCTATGGGAGGTGAATCTTTGTGGACTGTATGTTAGTTGTGGACTGTGTAATATAACACTTGGAAAATATATAACTTGCCATGACTCTTCATCTAATCATAAACATTTATTAGCAAAGATACTGCCTCTTATTTTAGTAATTGATGGAAGGCTTCCAATACAGACCAAACAAAAGACTCAGCAGGATCATGTCTGAAAGCAGAAGGGCTTTCCAAAAGCAGATGGCATCTGGAGGTCAGAAAGCACTAACATAGGGGGAAAACTGGGGATGAAGGTAGAAATTTGGAGAGATGTGGACAGAGTGAAAGGGGCCAACCATGGAGCCTGAGGCATCGTTGGCAGCACGTAATGCTGGAGCTGCTCAACACCCTTGAGAAAAGATGTTTGTGCCAGCAGTTGGGCTTAGCAAAGAAGTAGCAAGGCTTGGCACAAGGTGTGGTGAGGACCTGAGCCTGGAGCCGGACAGGGAGAAATGGTGCATCCCAATGCCCACCACTTCCTGCACCCAGGAGAAGTGAAGCCCTTTCTATAACTGTGCTGGGCATTTCAGAGGGAGCCCAGGAGGGGAGGATGTCAGGGCAGAGGAGATGACCACAGTGGGCACAGAGGAGGGCCGTCAATAGTGGGAGGCCATGTGACAGGCAAGAGATGATTCCTGCCTATCCAGGAGTTTCTTTAGGCAGGAAGCAAGTCTTGGCCCAAAATGATAATCAAAGATGTGAAGACCAGCCACTATTTCACCTTTTTGATATGTTTTTTCAACATGAATGTGTCTCTGTTCTCCTATTTTTAATAATCCTTCCTGTATTTCATTTCTTTTTTTCCTTCCTTCCTTCCTTCCTTCCTTCCTTCCTTCCTTCCTTCCTTCCTTCCTTCCTTCCTTCCTTCCTTCCTTCCTTCCTTCCTTCCTTCTTTCCTTTCTTCCTTTCCTCCTTCCTTTCCTCCTTCCTTCCTCCCTTCCTTCCTCCCTTTCCCTCCCTCTGTCCCTCCCTCCCTCCTTTCCTCCCTCCTTTCCTCCCTTTCCCTCTCCTGTCTTGCAGCAATGCCCTGCTCCCAGAAGAGCTGGGACTCTGTCTATTTTTGGCTCTTTGATCATTTCTCTAGTCATTTCCCACTCTGGGATTATTCCAGGCAAGTGAATGCGCATATGGCTGACTTAAGAGGAAGGCCTAAAGCATGTAAACAAATGAAGATCCTTGCAGGAAAATAAGAATATACCACAGCTCTTTCAGTTTTCCCGAGCCTCTAATGGGCCTTGAATTACCCATTCTCATTCCTGTTTTGCAAATGTCATCAGCATAGTGATGGAGTCATGGGAATATTTGAATTTATGAATTAATTCTTATAGCAAATCTAACAGGAAGACCATGATGTTTCAGGCTTTTTTCTGCCCCTAGTTTAGCTGAACTTTGCTGGCATGGCATGTTTCTGTCTCTCTAGCTATTCGTTAAATGAAATCAAAAGGCGATGGGTATGTTTTGTGTCTCTGCAGTCATCTGCAATTTTCACTGGTGTCTCAGCTGGAGGAAGAAGCTGATCACCTGGAGGAGTGCTGAGCTCATCAATAATGGTCTAAAAATGGCCAGAGGAGTCATACTATCCCATTTGAAGCCAAGTGAGAGACAATCAATCAAACAGTTCATATTTTCTTTTCATTTTGTCAACGCATGTGGGAGCTGGTGTGTGAGGAGGCACAAGAAGATATAAAGCCTTCTCTCAATCTGCAGTAGCTCTGTTTGCAGTTTGAAGGCAGCATCTCAACAAACTCGTCTTGGCAAAGAGTCTGAAGTGAAGGAGGACTTCATTGTCCCCTTCACAAAAATGAGTGACCCTGGCATGCATTGAGGAAGAAGGTCTTTGCCTGAATAGATATATTGGACGAAAATCCCAAGGAGACATGGAAAAGGAAATTAGGAGCGGGAAAAAAAAAAAGAAATATAAAATGGTAAGCTTGGAATGGAAAAGGTAAGCAGAAAAAAGATGCTGGGGTAGTGGGGAGGGAGTTGGGGCTTGAAATCTGTGGCTTAGGAACAAGCTATAGCCAGTTGTGACAGTATGAAAAACTGAAGACCAGGATAAAGAAAGCCACAGTAAATACACGACATAGAGAAGTTATTTATCTTCTGGGTCAGGTACAGCAGAAAGCCTCAAGAGCAACAAACCTCACTGCTGGTCTGGGGCACATGCGGGATTAAGGGCTATAGGAAAATGCGTTTTCCCAGGAGTCTTAGTTTTTTGCTTTGGGCTGTTGTGCCCTCTAGTGCTGCACAAAGCAAGGCAAAGTTCAAGGCAGCCACATGCCTAGAATCCACAATTTTCAGTCACTTCTTCCAGGATGCAAGGTCAATCATATAAGTGCTCAATGCTTTCAAAAGATTACCTTGTTTTGGTCATGCTAATTGAGAAAGACTTCTTCAGATGGCTTTTGAAGAACATGCCCAGTCTCCATCTGTCCTAACCGGAGGAGGATTTGCACTTGGAGACCTTGAAGACTAAACTGGGAGCAAACCTTTGGGGTTTGGACAGGTGAGGCACCTGCCTCACGTGCACTTGTGCATGTGCAAGGGTCTATACAAAAGGCGGATCTGGTGGTGATGTGTTGGACTGCCTATGGCCAACTCTGGACCTATGCTCTTCTGAAACTTTGCTCAGTGAGTTTTCTTTGCTACGCTACCACTACAGCCATGGCTTTGAGACAGCAATCTCAACCTTTCCCAACATTTAGCAATGCTCAGGTGTTTTTTTTTTTTGCACCTTTATCATAATTAGGTATCAGGCAAAGAATTCCTGGAGGAATAAGATCCCACTTCATAAAAGACAGCACCTATCACGCTACATCTGTAGCTATGTGCAGCACAAACGTTAGAGAAAAACAGAGAGAAGAATGAACAAGGAGCGCTTCATGCGTATAGATTTGCTGCTGAAACACCCAGTACAATACATTGCTTCAGGATGAAGCCAGACACTGCACACAAAAGGACATGACCGTGAGTTCCTACCTGGATCAAATTATATCCCGTTCGCTGAATTAATGCACGGAGGGCAGCTTCTTTCTGTGTGCCGGTCAATCCATCCCCGGATTTGTGATTTGATTCCATTGTGAGTGATTATCAGCAAAAAATCAGGTTAATTAGGGGTGCTCACTGCAATCAAATTTAAGATAAATTAAATAAATTAATATGGCTAGGAGGACAAAGTCCTAGAAAGGACTCCTGAGAAAGTTAACAGGATCATTCTTCCTAAATCAGTCATTTTGACATAAAAACAAAACACCACAGATGGTGTAAAGAGCAAAAATATCCCCCTCTTACATGTTGCATGAAAATAAACAACATTTAAGCCGACAGTCAGATTTTTGGAGAGCACTCCAGTGAGACGCAGAGGGATATTGTAACATACCGGTGCAGGTGTCTTAGGAGGGAAACACGTGTAAGATGCCTCACCGTGCGCTGAGTACATGACAGTGAGCCCTTCGTGCCATTGCAACCTGCTGACACTGGGAAAGGAACCTCATACAAACCATGTCCAACACACTATGAGAAACAAGACCTAGGTCCAGATTTGGCCTATTTTTAAAAAACAAGAACATGGGAGAACTTCAGATCTGTATCTAGGTTCAGGGCTGGGACAACCTTGGGTTCAGATGTTTTGATTCAGAGCTGTAGTTTTAGGTCATATCAAATTAAAGATTTTTATTTTTTTATTTATTTTGGGTTTGGGTTGAAAACACTAACATTCAGCTGAAATCTGAATCTGAATTGGGTTACACACTGGCAAAGGGGCATTTATAAGATGGATTTGCTGCCTATAAATTCAGGCTGCCTTGTTTTTCCTGCATGCTGAGTTTTGAGCATGTGAAAAACCCATTTTTATCACCCAGGCACAAAGCAGGTTCTGCAGGCACAACATGGAGCTTGAGGATTCATGATGACGGGCTGATGCTGAACACCAGCAAGAGCTAAAACCACTTGCCTCCTTGGCCCTCATAGCCAGGGCATGTGCTGTGGGCTGGTAGGACCAAGAACTTAGAGCAGGAAATTGCTAAATCATGTCATCCAAAATTATCATTATTGCCTTAAATTGCTTTCAATTTTGCAAAGGTTGAGGCAACGAAAGGCGATGATAACTCCTTTGCTTGCTTGGAGAGCAAACAGAGCCAAAAGGGGCCCGGGTAGGTGTACTGGAGATGACGGGGACAAGGCACCCTGGGATGGGGAAGGGCATGGGATGGTGGAGCAATTGGGTGGGGGAAAAGGGAAATGTAGAGGTTCCAAAGCAGGAGACAGAGAAGTGGAAGGAGGATGGATTGCTATGTCTGTGCCCTGAGCCAATGCCAAATTTTCGGGACAGAACCCTAAGCAATCTCACTGTACAGCAGGTCTCTTGATGCACACAACATGAGCATTGCACATTAAGAAATGCAGGTAAAAAAGTGCAACATATCTGACTATGGCTGATTTTCTGAGTACACCACGATGCTGTGGAAATAACAGAAAAAGCCTTTTCCAATAACTGGATGTTTAACACCAAAATATTTTATTAGCACATGCCACTTTTGGGGTTCATTAAGGGAAGAACTAAAGTTTGAGGTCGGCCACTTCACCTTTGGATGTTACTTGCTCTGTGCTCCTATATCTTTGTATCCTGGAAACAGGATTAAAAAGGTGCTTTAAATGTAAATATATGGATTACTCTCAGTGCCACAAATGAGGCATGAGCCTAGGTGTTTGGAGGATCTCAGCTTTGCGTCATTTTGGCTTTGCCACCCTGAGCTCCAGAGACCACGAATACTTGGAAATAGAGACATCTCTGTAAAGCTGGATTTTGGAGTTATTTATTGCCGAAGTTTGTGAGACCCTTCTGATTTATTTATTTATTTATTGTCGTGCTCCCAGGTTCTCTGGTGTTTTAATTACTACCAATGTGGAGGGACTGAGAGACAGATTGATCCATGCAATAGCTCTCTCCTGTCCCTAATTCCAAAATGAGTGTTTTCTGCAGCAACTGAATCCCAACTGGATTGTTTTGTTTTGCCCTTGCTGAGGACGGAAGGAAAACCCTACTGATGCTCATAATTTCTGTGCCTGCTGACTCCTCCAGAGCTGGGGTTCAGCACAGCACGGGACAGGATCAGCACAGTGCTGTGCAAAAACGAGTTGGACGTTTTCCTAGGCTGCTTAAGAAGGAAAAAATGGTCATTCAAAAGAAAAACAGATTGATTTTGCATCCTCCCCTGCCTGGGCAGAGACACCCCATATGCACCCTATAGAGAAAAGCTCTGGTGTACTGCAAATTTGTCCCCTTACATTTTGCTTTTGCTGCACCCTGGTTTCATCAGGGGGTTGAGTGATCACATTTTGCAGCACTAGGATTGCTGCAAATTTTCACAGGGCTCCATGATTCTCTGCTAGCCCTTGTAGCTGGACTCAAGCCCATCTTCATGTACCCAAAGGCCGGCACAGACGTGGGGATGAAAAGGGACAGCCGCACTATGCAGATATCTCTGATATTCACTGCCTCAGCTTTCATAATTTTTTTTCTTCTCTATCAGATATGTCAGTGCTGCAGAAACCCGCTTCCCAACAGAGAGGCTGCCCCAGGTGCCAGAGTGCAGAGACAGGCACATCACCCTGCGCCGGCAGCATCTCCTCCCTGTGCCAGGAAAGCAGCTGGACTGCAGCCAGCTTGGAAAGCTCGGCGGCTTTCCATAGAGGTTGAGGTTTCCAGTCTGTCCCCAGCCATGACCTAGATAAATGAGTAGTGTAAGAGCCTCTTTCCCCCTCCCCCCACCCCTCCAGCAAATTACACTATTTCACACTGCACTTCCCTTACAGGCTGGGTTTCTCAGCAGCTGCTGCTTAGAATGCATTTGCACGCAGAGCCTTAAATGCCATACATCTCTGTACCTCTCCTCCAGGGACGAGTAATTTCCAGTAACATCTCGCTCCAGGTGATGGTTTCACACTGAGCAGCAAGCACAAGCCACGGGGCTGGGAGATGGATGGGAATGGAGCATCTCCCCGGCTGATGCATTTACAGCAGGAGCAATATACCTCTTTGGCTTTTGCCTTATTAGATAAGACCAGGCAAGCTCTTTTGGGCTCTTCCCGTAAGGTGTCCTGCAAATTTTTTATGCTCTAGACCAGCATGTCTAGACATTGATGTACTCCAGGATATGCTCAAGCAATCTACTAGAAGTAAAGGAGAAAGAGCATTCAAGGTTGCACAAGGTACTGATCACAGCTGCTGTGAAATCCAGTGTAGGAGACTGCCATGCATTTTCGGAAAGTGCCAGAAAAATCGGTTGCCGTGTTCTTCGGGTGCATGTTAATGATGATCTGGCTTTAATCTGTGCCCAGTGCTTCCACACACTACCGCCTTTGAAGAAAGCCTGGCTGGCCCCAAGGAAACTGCCCTTCCCCATGCAAACAGTGGAGGATCCCCATCCCTGCAGATGCCCCGACTTGCAGCTGTGGCATTGGTCCTGCTGGAAATGGGGTCTGGCTGGAGACCCCCACCCAGCCTGAGTTACTCTGAGGGTCTCCACTCCTGATCCAGGAGCATCAGAGGCCAAGGATGGGCAACACTGCACACTCAGAGCTTGGACACACATGTGGACAACCCAACACGCCACCTGGATCTGGTTTTGTAGTGCCACTCTTAGACATTAGGTCCCTCCTACTAATTACCAGCCTAAAATCAATCACAGCTAATTTATAAGCCTCATTGCTAGAGAGCTTTCCTCCATCACGTGGATTTCCCTGGCATGGGAACAGAAATCATACCTCTCTTTTTTAAGAGGTGTAAATCCCAAGACAACAAATCCCAAGCACAATAAAACAGGCTTTCCAAGCCCATCTTCCTACCATGCCCTCTCTCCTACCTTCCTTGGCCTGAAGAGGTCTAAATACCTTGTTGGAAAGGACGCTTTCCCACCATTGCCACCCAAGGGTCCATATCCATCAGTGCATCCACAATATTTCCAGGATACAAATCACAGTGGGATGTTTTATTTCTGAAACTGGTTGGATTTCAGCACTTTCTCCTTATTCCAAGCATCAGCCTCAGTCCTTGCAGCAGTGTTGGTGTGCTGGGCTATTTTTAAGGGTAAGGGAGGAGAGTTGCTGTCAAAGGACCTGGGGAAACAGGATTCCTTTCTCTCCATCTTTGTTCCCTGGGCCATTAATCAACCAGAAAATCCGCACTCACAGGGGGAAAACTGCCCTTCCATGGCCTTTGTTGGAAAGTGTGAATGACTGCAACAAATTAAGGCAGTAGTTTTAACACTATTTAAAAAAAAAAACAACCAAACCCCACACTTAATAGAAATAATTATTCTGAAATTCAGTCATTTTTAGGGGTTTGACCATTAAATGGTTTGCTGTTAACAATGGCCATTATGCTAAAAAGAAAAGAAAAAAAAAGGGGGGGGGGGGGAGAGGTAGCATTTTATTCAGATGTTTATATTGAAATTAGGACCTTCATGGTGGAAACAGCCCAAATGGGCTTTCTATTTCATCCTTGTTTTTGACCAATTTTTTAACAGTACTACCAAGTAACCGTGATCACGGAATAAAGAAGCCTGCACCATTTGTAAAGGAAGGTACTGATTTTATCTTAAATCAGAGCATCGCTTCATTTGATATTCCTCTCTCCATTGAGTGCCCTCATTTATTTTAGGTTTCTATTAAAGATCTAAAACGCCAAAGCAAGAAGAGATACTTTTGTACTGAAGATACTTTTATGCATATCAACAAGAAACAGTTATTATAATACTACTTCACCTCTCCATGACTACTTCTACACATGGTTTCCTTGCCAGTTACTGCAGGCAGATCCTATGGCTTTCTTCCATTCAGCCAAGATGAATCCAGAAGCTTTTATGCAAAAAATTGGGATTTTACTTTGCTTTTGAGTTATTTGCTTGGAAAAGGGGGAGTTGATTTCCCCACTCAAGGGATGCCTCCTATGCTGGGACTTTTGTTGAGAGGAGGAAAGGTGGTATTTCTGGCCGGACCCTGCTCTCTTAGCCCTCTGTTTTTGCCCCTTTGCAGCTCTTTCGGGGAAACGTGGTTACTGTTTCCATGAATGAGATAACGAAGCTGTGTTTATCCTGTGCGGATCAATATGCCTTTATGTTTGAATGTGTTGAGCCACTTGGACTCATTTAATGAAGGCCGTTTTGCACAGGTACACCCCCCAACTTCCCCCACCCCTGCCCCCAGTAAAACCCTCCTTGCAAAGAGGAACAGCTTTTGAAAAGACCGGATCAGTATATTCCCTCTTAACCCTTAATAACTCTAATAAGTAGTTACTAGAGAAACTATTTTCCTTTTGGTTATCAGCTTGCTTTTCAAGGTTTTGGGGGTTTTTTTTCCTCCCTCCAGGCTCCAATCAATATATATATATAAAACACAAAGTGTTCTTCATATTCTTCCTAACACGAGACACTTGAAGCCTTGTGAGCTGCCACCAGCTCATTGCTGGGGTGAGACATGCTGCAGGACGGAGTCCGATTGAGCAACGCGGCGCAAGGCTTTAGTCCCTTTGCTTTCAAGGGCGTAGGGTTTTTTTCCAGCTTAAGTGATCCCCCGGAAAGTGGGAAATCATAGGTACCTGCAGGAAAGCAGGAAAATTCAAAGTAATGGAAAAGCACTGCATGCTTTGCAACACATGAGCCTTGGGAAAATATTTCATGTATAAATGGGCAAATTTTTTGCTCAGCCTCTTTTTCTTGGGAAGCAGCTTCTCTCTTTGAAACATTTTGAAAATTTTGCAGCTGTGTTACCAAATGCACGCAACATGCCCCAAAAAGCCTCTTCTGAGGAAGAAGGGCGCTAATGCTGAGTACAGCCTCCTTCCCCTCTGTTTTATTTGTAGCATCACATGCTGGATGCTTTGAAGCCAACCTCCCTCATGCGCCTGCTCCTACCTGAGCCTCCTGTTTCGCCAAGGGGTAATACCTTAAGAGAAGCATTATGTATTGGGCTGAAAGCCTGCTAGTTTGAAGACATTAGGAGAAATTGAGATTTTTTTAGAAGTAGTGATTGCTTTGATATGGAGACCAATCTTTTGCAGAGAGAAGGAGGAATAAGAAGTCAGCTGGAATGGTCTCTAATCATTAGCCCTAGAAAGTTGCACTTTAACAAATCAAGACCAAATTATCACATGGAAAATCCCTCCTCCCCCCTCCACCTTGTCTGGCTTCACTTTTCTGGCAAATGCCGGTGATCGGCAGGGGGAAAGCGGTAAAAAAAGCTCCTTGCCACGGCTGCCGGGCAGAAATTACACCGAGGTCCCCAAGGAGCCCCTCTCTCCCCGCCTCACTCATCAAAACATCAAGGCAAGCGGTGCAGGGCTGTGCCAGTGCGTGGGTCCAGCCACACAGTGCAGAGGAGTCCCAGCCCCCCCAGTCCAGCCCCACCAGTGTCCAGCAGCACTCCAGGCATGAATTTGAAGGTGGGGCACCACCAGGGAGAGGGGGGAGGCATGCAATAGAGCTGCTCTTTCCCCATCCTGGCCAAAAGCCTTGTTTCGCAGGGGACCCGGTCTCCGCACCCCAAACGTCCGGGTAGGATGAGGGCTGCATACCTGAGAAATTTTGGAGATCACCGCCAGGGAAAAAGGTCTCCTTGATTATGGAGAGTTTGCAACGTGTCACTCTGGTTATTCCCTAATCATCATATCAAACTCCAAAGGTTCAGCAGCCCTGGGGCTGGTTTACAGTCCCCGTGGGTTAAACGTTAACCTGCTCTATCTCCTGGCTCCCTGCAGGCCTTTGACCAGATACCTGGGTCACCACAACTCTGACGACACCTACCCAGGCACATTTTTTTGTAAATAAATGCAAAGGCCTGAAGTCAGATCATGGCTTAAGGGCTGGCCCCGTGCAACCATTTTGACGCCGGTTTATTCGCTCTGCGCCAGATGCTTTCCCAGCTGATCCACCCCATTGCCACTGTTACCCTACAGGCAGAGATGCAGGAAGAAGGGGGACAGCCTGTCTTCAACAGGAGGTTTTAGCTTGGTGGAGGAAGATGGCAGGAGGAATAAATCCCTCTCAGTGGTAGTCGAAGTACATGTAGTCTGCAAACTGTGGGTTTGCAGGAATTGCTATGAAAACATCATCTGAACATTGTCTGACTAAATATACTTGCAACGAGGCAAGCCAATGCAGATTTTGGGGAGGGCTTGCTGCACCTAGAAAAGGATGCAAATAAATTCAGCAGCCACAAATCTCTGGGATGGGTGGCTTTCAGGTGTGGCAATCTCTGAATATCCAGTTAGTGTGGTCCTCGGGGTATTGTGCCACATCTTGTTGATGCAACTGCCAAATCACAGAATCACAGAGTGGTAGGAATTGGAAGGGACCTTCAGAGATCATCTTGTCCAACTCTCCTACCAAAGCAGGGTCACCTAGAGCAGGTTGCACAGGATTACATCCACGCAGGTTTTGAATATCTTCAGAGACAGAGACTCCACCACCTCTCTGGGCAGCCTGTTCCAGGACTCTGCCACCCTCAGTAAAGAAGTTTTTTCTTATGTTCAGCGTTTCTTGGGTTCCAGTTTGTGCCTGTTGCCCCTTGTCCTGTTGCTGAGCCTCAATGAAAAGAGTCTTGCCTCATCCTCTTGACACTCGTCCTTTAGATATTGATAAGCACTGATGAGGTCCCCTCTCAGTCTTCTCTTCTCCAGACTAAACAGACCTGGGTCTCTCAGCCTTTCCTCAGAAGAGAGATGCTCTAGTCCCTTGATCATCTTCATAGCCCTCCACTGGACTCTCTCCAGTAGTTCCCTGTCCTTCTTGAACTGAGGGGCCCAGAATTGGACACAGTGCTCCAGATGGGGCCTCACCAGGGCAAAGTAGAGGGGGAGGATGACCTCCCTCGACCTGCACCCCAGGATACGATTGGCCTTCTCGGCCACAAGTACATTTTGCTGGCTCATGGTCATCCTGTTGTCAACTAGGACTCCAAGGTCTTTTTTTCCACAGAGCTGCTCTCCAGCAGGTCAGCCCCCAACCTGTACTGGTGCAGGGGGTTCTTCCTCCCCAGGTGCAGCACCCTACACTTTCCTTTGTCGAATTTCATCAGATTCCTCTCTGCCCAACTCTCCAGACTGTCCAGGTCTTGCTGGATGGCAGCACAGCCTTCTGGTGTGTCAGCCACTCCTAGTTTTGTGTCACCAGCAAACTTGCTGAGGGTACACTCTGTCTCCTCATCCAGGTCATTGATGAACATATTGAACAAGATTGGACCCAGTACTGACCCCTGGGGAACACCACTAGTTACAGGCCTCCAACCGGGCTCTGCGCTGCTGATCACAACCCTGAACATAAAAATCCAGCCAGTTCTCCATCTACCTCACTGTCCACTCATCTAACCCACACTTCCTAAGCTTATCTGTGGGGAATTGAATGTTTGCCTCTGCTAAAATCCCTCTAGACCATAACAGTAATGAGACAGGTACTGTGATGGTTTGGCAGAGTAATTTCCCATATGATGTGCGAGTTCAGTATCCCAGCATAAGGATCTGTCCCTGCAATTGCATCCTGTGTGGCTGTCTCTCATCTAAATGCTGGACCATGACCATGTTACAGCCTGTAGGTTTGTCAGTCCTAAAGCTGATCCCCACTAGCAGCCTTTGCCTATGCTGGTGCTGAACTACATTTAAGGCAGTATCGGGCTTCGTTTCAAGGCGTGTTAAACGAAGTGTTTACAATTAGGTGTTGCTGACGCTTCAGGTTTGGAAAAGTGCCATACCAGTGTTTGCTCAGCTTTAAAAGCATTCGGTATTCCTGAGCAGTGGATAGATAATGGGGGCCTTGCTCTCCCAATGCGAGCAACATCCTTGTCCTTGCCCAGTGCAATCGCTGTCCCACTGAGGCATTCACCCATTTCAAAAATGCAATTGCTCACAAGGAAATGTCTACCCTCTGCTATCCACCTTCCTGCTGAATTCAGGGCTGCAAATGCAGATTTTGGAGCATATTTTAAAAAAAAAAAAAAAAAAACAAAACCAAATCAATCGATCAAACAAACAAAAAAGCACAAACAAAATCCCCCCACTTATGGCCACCTACCACTGAGCACAATACCCAGGGAAGATTTGGGGTCTGCTGCTTTTCCTGGCCTCCTGGGCAGATGTTGGGGGTGATGGGCAGATATAACACTGTATTTTTTCCCTATCAAAGGGATTTTTCTCTCTTTAGTGTGCCATCCTATCTTATCAGTCATAAGGAATTGGTAAGATTTGATCATCGGGGACATTAGATTTCAAACTCAACGCCAGCATGCCACTGAGCACCTCGGTGCATTCCACAGGGAAATGATTTGAAATAATTCAACAATCAAACAAAAACTGCTGCCCTGAAATTGTGATGATCGGGGGAGCAAATCAGTTCCAAAAAATGAAGTGTCATACATCTTCATGTGACCATCACTAAAAAGGAGCCATGAAAAATTCTCTCTGAGGGAAAGAGAGCAGCACAAGATGTTACCTGAGTGCAGGTAATAGAGGAGTCTGATGAGCAAGTCTTCTTGGGGAGAAAAAGCCATCTGCTCATTAGATGAAATGCAGGTGGCCACTGGGGTTAGACGTGTGAATGATGAAATGTGTCTTTGGGGTGAAAAGCCAGTTCCAAAGCCCCATTTTGGGGTAGAAATTGAATGTGCTTCCACTGGATTGCCCCACAGGTACGAGGGAAGCAAGACAACACATATGGGCATGGAGGACCCATGGAAAGTCATTCAGATGCCAAAGGAGTTGGGATTTTAGCATTATTTTTGAAGGTCCTCAAGTTATGCAGGACTGGCAACTGTGATGACTTTCTTCTCTGTCTTCCTCTCTCTGGGGCATATTTTGCTCAGAAGAGGAAAAGTGATCAAAAGAGGAGATGTGATCTGTGTTTATCTTTCCTTGGAAGCCTCTCAACAGGCATAGCTGAGAATCCCAAGAGCAGTAAGGCATAATTGTTTCCTTTTCCATAATCATGCCAGCAGCGGGTTGCCTGTTTGAGGGTTTCCCTCAGCTTGCCAGATGTGATTAGGGACAAGCACTTCCAGCTCAAGAAAAATGATACTTGAGCAGACATGCCCCTTTGTGTTAATTGCTTACTGCCACAAAAACCCTAAGGTGGGCCCAATTGTCCAGCTTTCCCTGAATGTACTTCAAGAAATTTCCCAGGATCCCAGGGAAAGTGTTAATGGCAGATTTCCATAGAGGCATGGCAAGTCCTGCTGGCTGTGACTGGGGATCAGTAGCTGTCCATTAGTATAGTAACGAAGTCATTAAAAACATCTTTGATTTCAAGAGGAGCAAGGTACCCTACCCAGGACCTCTTGGTGGAGTCACTTCTCCATCTCTGCTCACTCGGGTTTTGAAGTAAGGAAGACGTTAATTTCACATTGGGCTTTCCTTGAGCATTGCTGGCAAAGCTCAGGAGAGAAAGGTGTGGGAACTCAGGAGGACATTGTTTTGGAAACCACCAATGGCTTCCAGTGGACGCTGTCCACGTCCATTAGAAATGGCTTGACATGCCACAGTGAGCAGATGTTCCTAGGCTCCGTATTGCCTCAAAGTCACAGAATCACAGAATTGCCTAGGTTGGAAGGGACCTTTAAGATCATCTAGTCCAACCATCAACCTAACTCTGATAAAAACCATCAGTAAACCATGTCTCTAAGCACTATGTCAACCCGGCTTTTAAATCCCTCCAGGGATGGGGCCTCAACCACTTCCCTGGGCAGCCCATTCCAAGGCTTAAGAACCCTTTCCGTGTCAACATTTTTCCTAAGATCCAATCTGAACCTCCCCTGGTGCAACTTGAGGCCATTTCCTCTTATCCCATCACCTGGGACTTGGGAGAAGAGACCGACCCCCCCCTGGCTACAGCCTCCTTTCAGGGAGTTGGAGAGAGCGAGAAGGTCTCCCCTCAGCCTCCTTTTCTCCAGGCTGAACACCCCCAGCTCCCTCAGCCTCTCCTCACAAGACTTGTTCTCCAGACCCCTCACCAGCTCCGTTGCCCTTCTCTGGACCCGCTCCAGCCCCTCAATGTCTTTTTTGTGGGAAGGGGCCCAAAACTGGACACAGCACTCGAGGTGGGGCCTCACCAGTGCCCAGTACAGGGGGACCATCACCTCCTGAGTCCTACTCACCACGCTGTTCCTGAGACAAACCAGGATGTTGTTGGCCTTCTTGGCCACCTGGGCACACTGCTGGCTCATGTTCAGCCCACAGTCCACCAACACCCCCAGGTCCTTTTCTGCCAGGCAGCTCCAGCCACTCTGCCCCAAGCCTGGAGCGCTGCAGGGGGTTGGTGTGACCCAAGGGCAGGACCCAGCACTTGGCCTTGTTGAACCTCATCCCATTGGCCTCGGCCCATCCATCCAGCCTGTCCAGATCCCTCTGCAAAGCCTTCCTACCCTCCAGCAGGTCGACACTCCCACCCAACTTGGTGTTGCCTGTGAACTGACTGAGGGTGCACTCGATCCCCTCGTCCAGATCATTGATAAGGATGTTAAAGAGAACCGGCCCCAGTCCCCAGCCCTGGGGGACACCACTCGTGACCGGCCGCCAAATGGATTTAACTCCCTTCACCCCCACTCCCTGGGCCCGGCCTCCAGCCAGTTTTTAACCCAGCGGAGAGTCCTCCCACCCAAGCCACGGGCAGTGGGTTTCTCCAGGAGGATACTGTGGGAAACCATGTCAAAGGCCTTACTAAAGTCCAGGTAAACAACATCCACAACCTTTCCCTCACCCACCAAGCAGGTCACTTTGTCACAGAAGGAGATCAGGTTTGTCAAGCAGGACCTGCCTTTCATGAACCTGTGCTGACTGGGTCTGATCACCTGGGTGTCCTTCATGTGCCGCATAATGGCACTGAGGATGATCTGTTCCATGACCTTCACAGGCACCGAGGTCAGACTGACAGGCCTGGAGTTCCCCGGATCATCCTTCTGACCCTTCTTGTGGATGGGCATCACATTTACTAGATGCCAGTCAGCTGGGACCTCCCCAGTTTGCCAGAACTGATGGTAAATGATGGAAAGTGGCTCAGTGAGCACTTCCACCAGCTCCCTCAGTGCTCTCGGGTGGATCCCATCTGGGCCCACAGACTTGTTTATATCCAGGTGTTGGAGCGGGTCCCTCACCACCTCCCTTTGGGTTACGGGGGCCTCATTCTGCTCCCCGCCCCTGTCTGCTGGCTCAGGGGTCTGGGTACTCAGGGAACAACCGATTTTACTACTAAAGACTGAGGCAAAGAAGGCATTAAGTACCTCAGCCTTCTCCTCATCCTTTGTCCCTATGTTACCTCCCACATCCAATAGAGGACGGAGATTGTCCCGAGTCCTCCTTTTGTTACTAATATGTTTATAGAAACTCTTTTTACTGTTCTTAACATCCAAAGCCAGGTTAGCTCTAGTTGGGCTTTGACCTTTCTAATCTTTTCACTACGTAGCCTTACAACACCTTTGTAACCTTCCTGAGTGGCCTGCCCCTTCTTCCAAAGACCATAAACTCTCCTTTTTTCCCTGAGTTGTGACCATATCTTTTTGTTCAGCCAGGCCGGTCTTTACCTCCGACGACTCGCTTTACAGTGCACAGGGACAGACTGCTCCTGTGCTTTTAAGACTTCCTCCTTGAAAAACATCCAGCCTTCCTGGACTCCTTTGCCCTTCAGGGCTGCCTCCCAAGGGACTCTGTCAAGCAGGCTCTTGAAAAGACCAAAGTCTGTTCTCTGGAAGTCCATGATGGCAGTCCTGTGGCTCCCCTCCTTGCTTCCCTGAGGATCGAGAACTCTATCATTTCATGGTCACTGTGCCCAAGACGGCCTCCAACCATCACATCCCCCAACAAGTCCTTCTCTATTTACAAACAGCAGATCCAGCAGGGCTCCTTCTCTAGTCGGCTCCCTCAGAAGTTGTGTCAGGAAGTTACCCCCAACACACTCCAGGAACATCCTCGACTGTTCCCTCTCAGCTGTATTTTGTTCCCAGCTGATATCTGGTGGGTTGAAGTCTCCCACCAGGACAAGGGCAAACGATCTTGAGACCTCTCCCAGCTGCTTATAGAATATTTCATCTATCTCTGCATCCTGGTTGGGCGGCCTATAACAGACTCCCACCATGGTATCAGCCTTGTTGGTCCTCCCCCTGATTCTTACCCATAGGCACTCGACCCTACTATTACCCTCAATTAGTTCTTGACATTCATAATCCTCCCTAACATACAGGGCCATGCCTCCTCCTCTCTTTCCTCGCTTGTCCCTTCTCAAGTCTTTGTAGCCATCCATTGCAGCACTCCAGTCATGCGAGTCATCCCACCACATTTCCATGATGGCAACTACATCATAGCTTTCCTGCTGCACAATGGCTTCCAGCTCCTCCTGTTTGTTGCCCATGCTGCATGCGTTAGTGTGAAAGCACTTCAGCTGGGCTACCGGTTCCGCCACTTTTTTGGTGTAGGAAGACCTAACTTCTACCTGACCATTCCCAGGCACAGCCATAGTTTCCAACCCATCGATGACCCTTGCATCTCTGCTGATGGATTCTCCCCCTTCAAACTTAGTTTAAAGACCTTTTGATGAGGCCTGCCAACTCCTGCACAAAGACGCTCTTCCCCCTTTAAGACAGATGTACCCCATCTGTCTCCAGTAGGCCTGGTGTCATGTAGACCTTCCTGTGCTCAAAAAACCCAAAGTTGTGCCTTTGACACCAGGCTCAGAGTCAGGTATTGATCTGCTGGCTCTTCTTGTTACTTTCCTTTTCCTTCTCTGTGACTGGGATGACAGAGGAGAACACTACCTGTGCTCCTGGCCCCTTGACCACTTGTCCCAAGGCCCAGAAGTCTCTTTTGATCGCCCTTGGGTTTTTCATTAACAGCTCATCTCTGCCTGCTGGAAAAATGAGTAAAAGGGTAATAATCTTGAGGGGCCTACCAGGGAGGGAAGTTTTCTTTTTATGTCTTTCACCCGGGCCCCAGGGAGGCAGCGGACCTCTCTGAGAAGTGGGTCAGGTCTGCATAGCGGGCCTTCTGCTCCCTGCAGGATGGAGTCACCTACAACAATGACCCGTCTTTTTTTCTGACCTGAGCATGCTTTAATGTTGGGTTTAGTATGACTTAACCCTGGAGGCACCTCTGTAAACAGTGAATTACCCTTCCCATCATGATTGGGTTCCCTTTGCAGAGCCTCATATTTGTTTTTTAAAGGTACCTGGGGAGGTGGGAGAGTTACTGGGCAGACACGCCTGCTTCGTCAGGCAGGAACTTGTTCCCACAGCCCCCCATCCTCTAGGTTACCTTCTTCAGCCCGGCAGAGAGAGGGCAGGGAGTCCTCTGTAGATGGGGCTCTTTCTGCCTGCTTGGTTTCTGCTATGGGAGGCAGGGTGCAACTCTGGCAGTCTTTCTCCCTCTCGCATTCCCTGATTGTCCTCAACTTACTTACCTCCTCTCCGAGCTCCATCACTAATCAGAGGAGCTCTTCTACCTGGGCCCATCTCCCACAGGGTGCCCACCAATGCCATCTGACACTGGCACTGGACCCCATGTCCGAATGGCAGCGTGTTTCCACAAGAGCTCTGTCTGGGAAGCTGCCTCAGAAGCGGTGCGTGCAGAGCACACAGACGCCATGGTCCTCTTCTGTGTGGATACCATCGCTGGTCTGTGGCCGAGCTGACAGTCTTTCAGCCCTCTCTGGTGCAGACTCCCTTGTGGTGATCCCAGGTGACACCCACCTGTTCCTTGCTTGCTTAGCGCACAGCAACCCAGCCCAGGCTTGCCACTTTTCCTGCCTTCAAAAAGCCTCAAAAAATGAGCCCCTTGCCAGCTCTCCTGGCTGCAATTCCCTTCCCCAGTGCGGACTTACCTGCACTGGAGGTGGACTCTTTGGCAAGCAACCTTTGGTGTGTGAATCACATGAGTTCCAGTGGATTATTTGGCTTAGGCAGCTTATACAGTGCAGAAAGACACTTTGCAAGAAGGATAGACACAGCTTAAAAAGAACACGTGCTGATTAACTGAGACTTTGGAGCCCTTGTTCCCAGAGGCTATGTGTGTTTTTCATATGACTTTGTAAGTCATATACAGACCTTTGCTGGGGGCTGGGCTTTAAGAAACATAAGACCTCATCTTAGCTTTTGTTGTGTGGAGCTGTGATCTATGATATAAGAATATTTGCCTTCTCAAGCCTTGAAAAACTGTAGAAGTGTTGATGGGGTTGGGTGTTAATATTCAGCTGTAATACAGATGTGTCTGTGATGTCAACACCCCTGCCTTGCTTAGTAGTGCTGAAAACATCTCTCGAGTCCTGTGTTTGCTCTGCTTGGTGGGAATACTTGGGTTAGGCTGACCATGCTGTGTTGCACATGCGTGGACACCTGGGTGCAGTGGCCCTCTGGTTAGTGGCATGCCCACTGCAGGGGGATGGTCTGCTGGAAATGGAGGAAGAAATAGGCTATTGCTAAAAGGACTTTGCCAAGTGGCTATAGATTCAGTAGGGCGTGCACACACGCGTGTGCATGGACACACACACCACAACCCTCCCTAATAATTTGTATGTCGTGGTTTAGGCCAAATTTGCCTATGAGGGCGACAGATGCTCTTCCTCCACATCTCACTCCCAGGAGAAAAGGAAGAGAGATAAAGAGATTTATGAGTTTAGAAGGAACTAAACTACTTTAATGAAATAGTAATAATAAAAGTAAAAGGAAATAATGAAAGAGATACAGTATATACAAAACCATATCAGGCTCCCAGGACGATGTCACCGGCAGGCACTGGGGAAGTCCCAGACTGGACTCAGTGATGGGTGGGAACTGGGTTCCAGCTCTGGAGTCAGGAACACACGGATTGGGATCAAAGGCAGATGAACAATGATGCAATGATGAACAAAGGCAGATGAACAAGATGAGCAATAAGTCTAAGGGTCCTCCTCAGACATTGGCCATTGAAGAAAAAGAGTTGACCCTTTGATCCCTCAGCTTTTACACTGAGCATGGGGCAGATGGGATGGAATACCCTGTTGGTCGGGTTTGGGTCACCTCTCCTGTCCCCTCCTCCCCACAGGGGGGACCCCTCTACCCTTTTCTGTTTCTGACCCTCCAACGGGGCAAATAACGAAATGACCTGACCTTGGTTGTTACAGCAATAAGTCTAAGCAGGAGCCTCTCTGCACACCGTTCCTTGGCATGAAGTACAAACATTGGTCTTATCACTCTGAGAACGAGCAGTTTTCTCCACAACATGCTGTTAGTTTCAGAGAGTTAGAAGAGGCCCAGCTAAGAAGTAAAATTACTGAACAGAAAGATGGTTCTAGTTTGCCTCAAACCGGGACAGTATACTAAGAGCCATGAATTACAGATTGTGTTAAACACTACTACAACTCATTACAGCTATATAAACATCATTATACTCCCTTTCCCCAGAATAAATCTGCATACTGTAGTGCTGCTGTGGTCTATAATTATAAACAATTCAATTTAAGTCTTAATGGTTTTCAAAAACAATCTTATGTTTCAGCAGCCTGCAGCATACCCTGCTAGAGAATTGCTTCTAGGATGCAAAGGAATCTATATTGGAGTAGACAGCCTCTGTGTGTGTGTGTGTATATATGTGTATATGTAAACCACTTGGTCCCAGTTTCAAAAGTGACGTCAGGTGAAAAGCAAACTCTTTCGAAAAATTGGCGTGAATGGGGTTTCTGCATCCCCATCCTTCAGGCTCAGGAGTCTTTAGCCTCTTTCATTGCCACTTTTCGCTAGTTGTGGCTGAGACGCTTTGGGTTTGATTGTGCCACAGAGAAGTGGCAGTGATTTGCCACCAGCACACATTGTGCCCAGAGGGCATTGGATTGTGCCACTGCCAAAGAAAATAGAATAAACTATAGAAGTATTGTGTGTCTGTGGCTTCAAGATAAACTTGTGGTTATAAGTACTCCTTTGATTTATGATAGCTTGATACAAGCTGTGTTTATGTAAGGCTAATGTTTGGGTATTGATCAAATATTGACACTACACTGGTCCATAAATGTTCTCCTATTCCCTTTGCTTGCAAGTCCAATGTCTTTTGTAACACGGTGCATTATGACTTCTGCAGTCTTGTGGACTTTCTGCAAATGCTTCTGATGGGGCAAAGTATAATAATAGTTTTGTAATTCCATTCTTGTTCCATGGTGTAGTGCCAGCCTGAATAATCATAGCTCAGAAGCCAAGTCCTGTATGTGAATGCAGGTAACTGTGTACCATCAAGAACATGAAATGTGCTTGTTCCTAATCTGTCTGCTCCACAGTGGTTTCTAAAATCCATGTCAAAAAGTAATTGCAAAAAAGTGATTTAAAACAGGAGCTGGTGGCAACACTGGGTATGAAAATGTATTTGTCTCCTTGTTATGAGAAGTATGTTTTAATTCTGTTCCTGCTGGTGTGTCTTTCCCTTTGGCAAATAATTCTTTAGAAGACCCAAACTCTTGGGAACTTAATTGAAAGTTATGCTTAGCTATTTTTAGTTATACTGAAAATTTCCCAACCTGCTTCCTCACTTCCCCTCCCCAGTTCATGCAGTTTCTTGATGCTTATAGTATGATCAGTCTTGGAAAAAGACAGGTTTATCATGGGCCTAATAACACTGTGTACTTTAGAAGTAAGTAATAAAAGGTAATTATTTGCAAAAAGAATAATTATAATGCAAAATGTTATGGGTAAGTTGACTTTCATACGAAAATAAAGGTGGCTAGTTCATCATTCTCAACGGTCATGGCTCTCATGAAATGGAAGGAAACAATATTTATTTGAAAAGAAAACTTCTGAACATGTGCTTCACAGACAAAATAGAAGAGCTGTGGCAATGAAAATGAAGATCTAGGTGAATATTTCCATGCCATGTGAGTGTAAGTACAGCTAAAATCTGTTTTTTACTTTTTGGTTATTTTTCCCCTGTTCCTTCCGCAGTAAGCTGATGTTAAAATTATTTGAGTGGAAATGGCTTTCTCTAAGCTTTGACTTCCCAACCAGCTCTTATTTCACCTTTAAGTACGTTTGAAAGTAATGGGATGTCCTAATAGTAATGGTTTATGTTAAACATAAGTGAATAGTAGTAATTGGACTTACTGTATAAACCACAGACAGTAACTAATCTAATGCTGTTAGGACTTCTTAAAATAATATACTTAAAAACTCTCCCCCAGCTGAAACCAAAGCTCACAAAACAAATAATTGAACTGAAAGGCCAGACGCAGTTATTTTGCAGCACCTTTTTGTGCCACTTGTGTGTGTAGGAGAAAAGCTTCCTTCCCTTTTTTTTTTTTTTTTTTCTTTTCAGGACAAATAAGTGACGTGGAAAAGACAAGACTTGCACAGTTATTTACCTATTTGTTTTGGAAAGGCACCCTGCATGAGGCTGCATGAACTCAATATGCTGCAGCCTGCATGGGTACCTACAGCATATAACCTATTTTTAAAACAGGAGAGAGAGGGGGTTTTTTGCAGCTCTGGAGAGATCCTGGAGCGTTGGTTGAAATAAAGCTGTTCAATAGCACATGGACCTCGGCACCTGGGTTCTACAACAGGTGTAAATTCAGGATCCTGGTAGGATCCTCAGGAGCTTGTCTTAGGACAAAGGTTCAAACAAGGGGAAATGACCCAAGCAGCACACCATAGCTTGAAACAGCCATTGCCAGATGTTACAAACCAAAGCAAAAAAATGCAGCTTGTTGATGTGTCCAAGGGAGGAGAATGGAAAGTATAAATTTATCCATGTGGCTATAAACCCTCCTAAGGAAAAAGACATTTCTAGGGACAAATAATATGCCATTGAATGAGGTTTTTTTGTTCTGTTTGGAGCAAGAAATTTCTCATTAAATACTGCAGCTATCTCCTGGTCCTCCTGTGAGCCTGTGTGATGGTGTATATCTCTTTCAGGCACAAACTGGCAGGAGTTAGCTGGGAGCTGAGGAGTTGGCAATATTAACATCAATCCAAAATCCTACTTAGTAAGGGAAAGCGGCTGGTGAAAGGGAAATCTCCCTGTGGTTGGATGTAGGTGTAAAGAAGACAGGGTCAATGCCACTGTTCTAGTTTTTTTGGAGGGGGCAAATAGTGAACTAAGCACGTTGAATAGACAAGGTAGGAAAAGTGATATTGATCTTGGGATATAAGGGCATTGATAAGAGAAATGGTAACAATTTGCATAAAATACTAGGCAAGTCTAGGTAGGAGAGATAAGACGGGAATAAGATTTGGAGGAATTTTTATTTATTTTTATATATAAATATAACGTTAAAAAATAAAAATACTTTGATGGGCCTTGGAGACTTTTATTCTGCTGGGAGACCAGGGGAGAAAATCAGATCTTACTCTTTTTTTAAGGAGCAGGTTGGCACTTGTAAGCCAGACCTATCCACTAAGCTGAGTCTTCTGCCTCTTCTGAGCTTTGGCCACCTGGGGGAGGCAAGAGCAAATAATTTGGAATGCTGTTTTCTTCCATGTGGCTTTTGCTTTTTTCCACTTATGTTTTTCTTCAAAGACCATTTCATAACTCCTGTGTCAGCCCGGTGAATGCAGGCATGTGGAATATTTCCCAATTCAGTCCAGTAGTCATGTTCCACGACTCGTTGTACTTTTCTAATATGTAATAACTTACTTCAGAAAAGTGTTTCTGTAGCACACTGAATTAAGGCATGCTATATTATGTTGTGGTGTTGCAGAAAAGCACATGGGACATTCTGATATCATTGAAGCATCAAATACAAAAGCTTATAAAACAGGAACAGAATCGTCACCAGTGATTCAGCATGAAATCACACCCGTGATAGGCTTTGGTGTCCTGGCTTGGGCTTTGTAAGTCCCTGGTTTATCAATTCATTGAGAAATAGAAGGAAAGTGCCCTGTTGTAGAGTGAAGGAAAGAACAGTCAGTGGGAAGCATCATTTAACCTCACAGCATGTTGCACCAGGAAGGATGACTGTGGCTCAGCTATTTCTCTGCAGAAGGGGCAAAATTATTTGCTTGGGTATGTGTTTGATAATGCCCATCAAACTAGGGGTGAGCCTAATCCAAACACCAAGGTAAACACCTGCCCAGTAATTAGCCAGTAGGATAGAGAAGCAAGTAAAAAATGGGGATGCTGAGTTTTCTTTGCATTGACACTGCTGTTGTGCTCCTGGTTTGCATTTTTGCAAGTGCCCAAGATCATACAAGAGAAAAAAAACAGCAGGTGAAACTACACATCTATTCTTATCTGGGAAATTTCTTGTGAGGTTCCTGCAGTGTAATTGTGGCCAGCCTTGTGTAGGACAGAGAGGATACTCTTCCTTGCATGAAGAGCCTGTTGCCACCTTTCCCTCATCTGTCACTGACTTCCCTAGTGGCAGGAAAAAATGAATCGAGGTTCACTCTGGCTGTTCTTGTTGAGGCAGAAGTGTTGTGGAGTAGGTCAGGACTGTATGGTCTGTCCCTTGCTGTGTGTCCACAGCCTGTGGCAAATCCTCATAGGGATGAAAGAGGGGAGGAAAAGGGTATGAGAACTGCAAAATAAAGTTTAAAAAGTTCCTGTGACCCCCAAGGATATGAGAAATAACAAGTGGGTACTGAGTATCACGGGGAAAGGAAAGCACAGAGCTGCGAACAGGAGATCAACTCCTCAAGCTCTGTAGGTACATGAAAAATTATTCACCTATACAAATCGGAGAGATGCCGAACTGCATTAAGTACTACTCTGGCCCCATTGCCCCACAAAATACGGTCATCTCAGTGCTGGAAACCGAGATACCTATCTCTGGTTCAGCAGTCTTAAAGTGCTGAGAACCAGAATTACTGCTGGCCCTGAAATGTGTTTCTTAAAATATTTCTCTACATCTTGCTCTTCTCTTTTTCCTCTCTCTTTTCGTACTCTCAGTGGTTTGCCAGGTGGTCTGTTTTCCGGTGCATTGGTTTTGATCATGGGTGGTCTTGAGCCTGAAGGTGTAGGGCTCTCCTTGCAGAGGCTGGGGTAGAGTTGGCTTGTTGGGTATGAGACATGACTGGAGCCCAGGTCAGAAGTGGTATGGCTTGTTTCTTCTTTGGGAGGTTACAAAAAGTCGATCAGGTCCAAGCCATGAGGCTTGGCCCCTCTGCCTGGTCTAAATGTGAACTTCCCTGAGGGTGTAGGTTTGGACCCAGCCAGCAAAATCATGGTAGTGTTGTTCAGCGGGGCTGCCAAGCTGTCCCTGAGTTCAGGTGGGTGGCTGGGCTGGTCCTCTGTGTCAGACCAAATCTGAACAAAACAGGGTCTGTGATGCAAGGTAGTGGTGTTTATTTTTGGATGTGTGACTACTGACCGCTAACAGAGTAAATATTTAATAAATAGAATGGAAAAATAGACTGATCGAGTAGTTCAAACAGGGTTGTGTCACTTCAACGTAGGTTTAAGGGGTATTTTTTTTTGTCCTTAGAAGCATTTATTTTATTTAATTTGTTTTTTTTCAAATGAATCTGGGACCCTGTTAGCTTTGGAGGTGTTGCAGTTTGCTTTGCTGTTTAAAATGAGCTCTACCAGCTGATAGGCTGCCAGCATGCTCCCTGAAGCTGTCCTGCATATGATGTATGGGAAATATATTCATCTTGAAGTGGTGTTTTTAAACAAACCCTTTTCAGCTGTGGCCAAGCTTAAACCTTCAAATATTTCCATGGTTAGAGAAACAGTGTTTCTTTAAAATAAATAAAAATTGATAACACCCCTCCAGAGTCTATTCCTAGCATTTTGTCTAAGCTGTGACCAAGAAAGAGGGATTGAGGTTATCTCTGCTTCAAGTTCACTGTAAACATACAACAACAGCTTACTGTTGTGAGCTGCATTTGGGAAGTAGGACAAAGCTGTGAGGATTTAAGAAGTGTTTGGGGGTTTGTGGGGCTTTTCCGAGGCCAGTGAATTTGGTATGGTCTAATGTGTGTCTGAATCCATTCCCCCCGAAAGTACTTGTTAATTGAGAGCTTGGCTTCTCCCTAGCAGAAAGTGCCTTTTCAGCTCTGTTTTTCCATATAACATCTCTGGCCCTTACAACTCTTTATCTCCTGGAGATAAATGCTGGGTGGTCCTCCTGGACAGGAGCATCCAGGTGTAGTAACAGGCTGGAGTGATGCAGGGGAAAAGCAAAGAGAAGCTCCGGTGTAAGCAGCATTGGAGACCCCTTCCCCTTTTTGCAACAGTGATGCAGGCTCCTTGCTCCACTGCAGCATCGTTTCAGATTCCTGCGGTGGAAGGGATGGGTAGGTATGATGTTGCTAGAAAAACTCAAACACATAAAAATAACATCCACCTTACAAGCTTTCCTGGCCACTTCACTTCTAGCCACTCCCATTGTGAGCAGAGACACCATCCTGCACTCAAGAAGTAACACCCTGAAGTTTTGACACTTTGAGAAAGTTTCAGCTTTGGCAACTTGTCGTTTTTCCAGTGGAAAAAGTGCCTTATCAGGCAGCTCCAGGCTTGCTTTCTGCTGGAGCTGTCAAAAGAGATGTCCACTCTTCCTGGCAAATCTTGCTAGCAATGTTTATGTAAGGTACTTCTTTTTTTTCCCCTTTGAAAGCAGCCAAACTTATCACAAACTTTTTGCAGCTGGAAATTGCTGAAGCCTTTCTAGTGCCCGGTAACAAATTTACAATTTTCAGATAATATGTAGCCCTGGGTATTGGTTAGGAATGGCATGTTCCAGATATTTTCATTACTAATTTGTATGTCCGGGGAAAAAAATGTTCAGATACCAAGCAATGTATATGTCAGTTCTGAATTGTAAACAAATATTCTCCATGGGACCATAAATTTTTGGCAGTTTACCAAAAAAAAAAAAAAGAGGTTTAAATGGGAATGCGTTCAGCTGCTCTAGGAAGCAGTCAAAATATCTCTGATATGTTGGGATGGGATGACAAAAACCGAAAAAAAAGCTGGTTAATCTAAATAGACCTGGACTAGCCCACAAGCTGTTAGACTCTTTCTGGATCAGCAACTAGAAAACGTCACTTTAACTCCAAATAATTTCTGGGACGTCTGCTTCAAAGCAGTCACCGAACAGGGTCTTGAGCACTCATGTGCCCCTTGGTGCAATAAGCAGAATAACTTTATGTTTAAAGTATGGTTGGGGCTAACTCCACTGATGACATCCCAAAGAATGGAAGGATTTGCTGCTGCTCTGGGTGATGCGTGTAGAGTTTTTATAGGGTGTGAGCACAGAGCCAAGGCAGCTGGCAGCATGCTGGCCACTCTTCTGCTTTACTCATCATCAAAAGAATTCAGCTCGCTTCCACTTGCAAACCTTGCCTTCGAGGACAGAGCTGGGTGGAAAACTTTGCTTTCTGGTTCAGCCAGCAAACAAAAAATGTGTACTTCTGGTCAACTGGAATAATTGTGTATGTGTTTTATTTTTTTTTTTCCCCTCCCCTTGTGGAATGAAGAAACCCAAAATTCCTTTTGGGTTGACTCAACTGTTGGGAGAGTTTCAAGATAAAACATTGTATTTTTATAAAATATTTTTTTGAAAAAGTTTTAATCAATTTTAGTCAATGCTGGATGATTATATTTTTCCCTTTTTTTTCCTTTTTTTCTCCTTGTCAAGAAGGTCTTCAGGGCATGTTGTGGTGGCCTAATTTAATTTTTTTTTTAATGTAAGTCAAGCTGGAAACTTAATTGAGGTTTTTTTTTGAAGGAGGGGGAACCTGATTTCTGACAAACGAATGTGCTCTCTAAAGATTTTACTCCTCTGTAACTGCACCACCACCAGTCCAAAGACTGACTTGTGGATATGGAAAGAAACCATCAACTCTGAGCTGAAAATGGCTGTGAAGTCACAGCTCAAGTTCCAGGGTTTCATTTTTGTCATATTCTCAGAATCATAGAATGGTTTGGGTTGGAAGAGACCTGAAGATCA
This sequence comes from Numenius arquata, assembly GCF_964106895.1. NCBI lineage: Eukaryota > Metazoa > Chordata > Aves > Charadriiformes > Scolopacidae > Numenius > Numenius arquata. The sequence continues at coordinate 22,204,894 of NC_133585.1, read as the reverse complement.
TCGAGTTCCAACCCTCCTGCTGTCAGCAGGGACACCTTCACTAGACCAGGTTGCTCAAAGCCCCATCCAGCCTGGCCTTGAACCCCTCCAGGGATGAGGCATCCACAACTTCTCTGGGCAACCTGTTCCAGTGTCTCACCACCCTCACAGGAAAGAATTTCTTTCTGGTATCTATTCTAAATTTCCCCTCCTTCAGTTTAAAACCATTACCCCTCATCCTATCACTACACTCTCCCCATCTCTCCTTTAGGCCCCACTCAGGTACTGCTATAAGGTCTCCCCGGAGCCTTCTCGTCTCCAGGCTGAACAACCCCAGCTCTCTCAGCCTGTCCTCACAGCAGAGGTGCTCCAGCCCTCTGATCATCTTCATGGTCTCCTCTGGACCCATTCCAACAGGTCCATGTCCTTCCTGTGCTGAGGACTCCAGAGCTGGACGCAGTACTCCATCCAGTGGGGTCTCACCAGAGCAGAGCAGAGTGGGAGAATCACCTCTCTCAAGCTGCTGGCCACCCTTCTTTTGATGCAGCCCAGGTTTGATTTTGTCGCAGTTTTATCTTTTCTTGTTAACAACACTGCCAACTCTTGCAGGTGAGAAATGTCACAAAAGTCACTGTAAAGGGGTAAATATCTTCTGCTTGTGCTTCTTGTGATGGACAGATGGCCTGACCTGTATTTCTGCCTTGTAATTAAATTCACCTGCGTTTTCCTATGGAATAGCCTCTTAGGAGTATGAATTAGCTTGTCTAGGTGTTATCGCTGGCAGTATCAGGGAGAGGTGGGCAGCAGACTTTCTATCCATGGAAGAACTGGAGACTCTATCTGTCGTTTACCATTAACTTTTCTACAGGCCATAATGTGCCATCCTTGTAACTAACTCACAATTACTGAAACCTTCTAGAGAATGTGCTGGTACAAAAATCCTACCAGAATATTCAAAATCAATGCTATTATAAAACTATATTTAACACAGTTGTGGGAACAATTTCAATATTTTTATTCATCTAGTAATTGTAAAAATCATGGGAAAGGGTAGGATCTTGCTCTTTCATACATGCTCTTTTCATAGCATGTATGACAACTTTTGAAGACCTTTTTAGTGTAAATGAAAATATAGCATGTACATTTATTGTAACTTTAGATCAGTCTAATGTATCCAAAAGCTGAACTTTTTTAAGAAGTTCCAATATTGTAAGAATTTAATGGGATCCCTAGGATTGATTCTGTGATTCTGTGTGATGTGGCTCCTTGCAAGTCCTCAGAAACTGTTGCTTTTCTGGGGCGCAGCACTGCCATCAGTTAAACGTCTTTTTTTTTTTCCCACTAGCTTTTTTTTCCTCTGGGCACTTTGAGCTTTGCAGAGCTAACCCCCATTGCAAAGGGTATGTGTTTCCCTTTGCGTCTGGCTCTCCATTCCTCTTGCTCAACAAACCCTTTTTCTTTTTTTATTACCTTTTCTGGAATCAACAAGTAATTATGTTCTAGAAATAGCACAGATTTTTTTTTTAATATGTAAGCAGGCTCATTCAGTTTGTACTGGATGAAAATTTTATGCTGTTGAATATAAAGTGTATATATAAGACAGAGCACAGAAAATAAAAGTGTTTATCTTGAAATTACAGAAGATTCCCTGGGTTTCTAAAAGTGGTCTTGCAGGAATGTCCTAAACAATAAACCAGGGAAAATATTCAAGGTATTCAGTAACTCTACCTGTTATTTGACATACCTGGCATGCTGGCATGCTGGTGGCAGGTGGGATGTGCCTGTCCCAGAGGGAGAAAAGAATTTTGGGACAGGAATTAGCAGGACTCGTTAACAGGGCTTTAAACTAGATATGAGGGGGGAGGGAGGGATAACTGGGCCTGTTAGGACTAAACTCAAGGGAAACATGCCAGGGCTTGAGGGATGGTGGACTAGCAAGACTCTTACTCTACCAATTCATTTCAGAGAAGTGATAGACACCTAGAAATTACGGAAACACCTGAGAGGGGCCTGGTAGGAAATGGGGCCCACACTCACAAAAAGATGTTGAAACCATTAGCTCGTCTGAAGTGCATCTATACCAATGCATGCAGTATGAACAACAAACAGGGGGAGCTTGAAGCCATGATGCACCAGGAAAACTATGTCATAGTGGCTATCACAGAAACGTGGTGGGATGCCTCACATGACTGGAGTGCCACAATCGAAGGCTACAAGCTCTTCAGGAGGGATAGACAGGAAAGGAGAGGTGGCGGAGTGGCTGTGTATGTTAGTGAATGCTATGAGAGCTCAGAAATTAAGTGTAGTGATAACAGGGTCGAGAGTGTTTGGATTAGGATAAGGGCAAATAAAGGTGATATCGCTGTGGGAGTCTGCTACAGACCTCCCAACCAAAGCAGTGAGGTGGATGAAGCCTTCTATAAGCAACTGGGAGAAATATCACAGTTGTTTGCCATTGTTCTTGTGGGGGACTTTAACCTCCCTGATATCTGCTGGGAATACAACACGGCAGACAGGGAACAATCCAGGAGGTTCCTGGAATGTGTGGAAGATAACTTCCTCATGCAGCTGGTAAGTGAGCCGACCAGGGAAAGTGCCCTCCTAGACCTGCTCCTTGTGAACAGGGAAGAACTTGTGGGGGAAGTAAAGGTTGGAGGCTGTCTAGGGCACAGTGATCATGAGATGATTGAGTTCTCTATCCTTGGAGAAACAAGGAGAAGGGTTACCAAAACTGCCACCTTAGACTTCCGGAGGGCAAACTTTGACCTGTTCAGAAGACTGCTAGACAAAATCTCTTGGGAGGATGCCCTTAAGGATACGGGAGTCCAGGAAGGATGGACGTACTTCAAAAAAGAAGTCTTAAAAGCACAGGATCAGGCTGTCCCCGTGTGCCGAAAAACAAGTAGGCGGGGTAGGAGGCCAGCCTGGCTAAACAGGGATCTCTTGCTGGATCTCAAAAACAAAAGGAGAGTTTACAACCTTTGGAAGAGGGGGCAGGCCTCTCACGAAAACTATAAAGAGGTAGTGAAGCTATACAGGGAGAAAATTAGGAGAGCCAAAGCACAGCTAGAGCTCAACCTAGCTACAGCTGTTAAGGATAATAAAAAATGTTTCTATAAATTCATTAACAACAAAAGGAGGATTAGGGAAAATCTCCCTCCTTTATTGGATGCAGAGGGAAACAGAGTCACCAAGGACGAGGAAAAGGCTGAGGTGCTCAACGCCTACTTCGCGTCAGTCTTTAGCAGTGGAACTAGCTGTTCCCTGGACACCCAGCCTCATGAGCTAGGAGGCAGGGAGGGGAAGCAGAATGAGAGCATCACAATTAAAGAGGAAGAGATCAGTGACCTGCTATGCCATTTGGACGCACACAAGTCTATGGGACCGGATGGGCTACACCCAAGAGTGCTGAAAGAGTCGGCAGACGTGCTTGCCAAACCGCTTTCCGTCATTTACAGGAAGTCATGGCTAACTGGGGAGGTCCCAATGGACTGGAGGGTGGCAAATGTAACACCCATCTACAAGAAAGGCAAAAAGGAGGATCCAGGAAACTATAGACCTGTCAGTCTAACCTCGATACCAGGGAAGGTCATGGAGCAGGTCATCTTGAGTGCCATCAAAACCCACATAATGGGCAACCAGGGGATCAGGCCTAGTCAGCATGGGTTTATAGAAGGCAGGTCCTGCCAGACGAACCTGATCTCCTTCTATAACAAGATAACCAGATTATTGGACGAGGGATAGGCTGTTGATATTGTATACCTGGACTTTCGAAAAGCATTCGATACTGTCCCCCATACAATTCTTGTGGAAAAACTGGCTTCACACGGTCTGGATGAGCATACAATCTGCTGGGTCAAGCAATGGCTGACTGGAAGGTCCCAAAGAGTGGTGCTCAATGGATTTAAATCCAGCTGGCGGCCGGTCACAAGTGGTGTGCCTCAGGGCTCAGTGTTAGGACCATTTCTGTTTAATGTCTTTATTGATGATCTCCACAAGGACATAGGGTGTATCATCAGCAGGTTCGCAGATGACACCAAGCTAAGCAGGAGTGTTGATTCCCAGGAGGATAGGGAAGCTCTACAGAGAGACCTAGATAGATTGGAGCATTGGGCCAACATCAATGGTATGAGTTTCGACAAGGGCAAGTGCCAGGTTCTGCACTTGGGTCACAATAACCCCAAGCAGCGCTACAGGCTTGGGGAAGTGTGGCTGGAAAGCTGCCTGGAAGAAAGAGACCTGGGGGTTCTAATTGACAAGAGGCTGAATATGAGCCAGCAGTGTGCCCAGGTGGCCAAGAAAGCCAACGGCATCCTGGCTTGTATTAGAAATAGTGTGACCAGCAGAAGTAGGGAGGTGATTGTGCCCCTGTACTCAGCACTGGTGAGGCCACACCTGGAGTGTTGTGTCCAGTTTTGGGCACCTCAATACAAGAGAGATATCAAGGTGCTGGAGCAAGTGCAGAGGAGGGCAACAAAGCTGGTGAAGGGCCTGGAAAACAAATCCTATGAAGAGCGGTTGAAGGACCTGGGACTGTTTAGTATGAGGAAGAAGAGGCTGAGGGGAGACCTCGTCACTCTCTACAACCACTTGAAAGGACACTGTAGAGAGGTTGGTGTGGGTCTCTTCGCACAGGTAATTAATGACAGAACAAGAGGGAATGGCTTCAAGCTCCAACAGGGTAGGTTTAGACTGAACATTAGGAAAGAATTTTTCACAGAATGAGTGGTCGGGCATTGGAACAGGCTGCCCAGGGAGGTGGTTGAGTCACCATCCCTGGATGTGTTTAAGAGACGTTTAGATGTGGTGTTGGGGGATATGGTGTAGGGGAGAACTTTGTAGTGTAGGGTAGATGGTTGGACTCGATGATCCCAAGGGTCTCTTCCAACCTGGATGATTCTATGATTCTATTTATCAGTATCAAAATTCCGTTGCACTTCTCATCCCTGACTGAATAGTTGAGCCATGCTGCATTTGCCTCTCTGGTCTTATGGAGATGCAAGCAGACTTGAATCCGGGGGTGGGGAAGTCATTATGTTAATTATGGAAATAGGAAATGCACGCAGCAAAGCATCACTGGTTACCAGGCTGCAATGGGCTGTGCTGGGTAAAGCCACTGCTCACTCTTCTGAAATAACTTGCTTTTAGCCATCTATAAACTTGCCAGACTTAGGCTGGATGCCTAAGCCTTAGATGGAGTTATTTCCACAGCCTTAGATGGAGTTACTCTCTGGAAGGATTTGGTTTGAGAGGGGTTGGAGGGAAAAAAGAAAAGCCAGAGAGAAGCAACCTTGTCCACTGTCAGCCACGCTTATTATGCTTCTACCCAGCAGCTGTGCAGCACCTCTGAGCTTCGAAACAAACTGGCCACACGGGTGGTGGCTGATTCTTTAAAGTTTACAGGCTGCACCACCAAATCTCCCAGGATGCTGTGATTCAACTGACTTTTTTTTTTTCTGTCTGATGTATTCAGCAATTTGCGTACGTCCCTCTCTTGTCCCTAAGCTCCTCTCAAGCTTTTTTAAAGTTTTGCTGGGGCAGAGAAATAGAAGACATGCTCAATGTGCTACTGCTGGATGGGGCTGAACAAGCTGCTTTTAAGGTGCTGCTGTAGGCAGTAGGAGAATATGAACCTGTCTGGGAAGAGTGAAGCTTTGTGACGTTTCTTGTTTGCAGGGAAACCAAGGCGGCAGAAAAGCTCCTGAGCAGGACACAAGGGCTCTGAGATTTTTTATTTTTTTTTTTGAGTTAGAGAGGTGTCTTCTGATGAACTACTCCAAACTAAAGCTGAGAAAAGGCAGTAAGAAGGTCGTTCCTTGAATATAGAAGAAGCCAAAAAAATGTGTGAAATTGAAGGGTGAGGTGAGAATAGTTCAGTCTGTTTCCTCCACCAACATTTGCAATTCCCTTCCCAGAGAGAATCAGGGAATAGCAGGCCCCCAGTAACTTACAGGGGCAGAACAAAAGCAAAAAGTACAAGGGTCTAGCTGCAAGGCAGAGAAGTGTGCCCAGGTGGCCAAGAAGGCCACCAGCATCCTGGCCTGTCTCAGGAACAGCGTGGCCAGCAGGAGTAGGGCAGTGATGGTCCCCCTGTACTGGGCACTGGTGAGGCCTCACCTCAAGTGCTGTGTCCAGTTCTGGGCCCCTCACTACAGGAAGGACATTGAGCTGCTGGAGCGTGTCCAGAGGAGAGCCACCAAGCTGGTGAGGGGTCTGGAGAACAAGTCATAGGAGGAGAGGCTGAGGGAACTGGGCATGTTTAGTTTGGAGAAGAGGAGGCTGAGGGGGGACCTCATTGCCCTCTCCAACTCCCTGAAAGGAGGGTGTAGAGAGGTGGATGTTGGCCTCTTCTCCCAAGGGAATAATGGCAGGACCAGAGGAAATGGTCTGAAGTTGGGGCAGGGGAGGTTTAGATTAGATATTAGGAAGAATGACTTTCCTGAGAGAGTGGTCAGGCACTGGAACAGCCTGCCCAGGGAGGTGGTGGAGTCGCCATCCCTGGAGGTATTTAAGAAATGTGTAGACGTGGCACTTCAGGGCATGCTCTAGTGCCCGAGATTGTTGGGTTGGTTCTTTTTGTGTGTGTATGGTTGGACTTGATGATCTCAGAGGTCCCCTCCAACCATGAAGATTCTGTGATTCTGTGTGTTTGCAGGAGGCAGCACTGGTGGTGCATCGAGCAGGAGCAAGCCCAGATGGAAGCAATGTCAAACTTTAGCTGGAGTTGCCACATTTGCAAGGAGCTGAAGCCAAAGCACAGATACAGGATGGTGTACCCCCATAAAGAAGTAAAGTCTATGATATAGCGCAGAGAGTAGAAAAAATTAGCAGCCTGCCATGGGGAGAATACATAACAATAGTTGTTCCTCTCGAGACTTGCTCCAGGAGAGGACACACCTGGAAGGTGATTGGGACCCTCATGGCCTGGACATGGGATGCTGATGGGCATGTTCTTCTCAAATCAGAAGTTACACTACAGGGTTTAGAGTGGGAGTGCATGAGCTGGATGCAGTATATGCATCATACAGCACAAGTCAGCTCTAATACAGAATCCTGCAAAGATCCCGTTTTTTCAAAGATGCAGTGGACAGCACGTTGGACATCTCATTAAAATGTGAGTGCAGAGGTGCTGGCAAAACCGTGATCACGCTAACTGTTTGGCACTATGTAAATGCACTTTGATTTTTAGCTAAAATCAGGGTATTTTAGATGTTGAAAGAATTTCAGCTGCATGTAAATGACCTCTGGAAAAAAATGAGGCTGTACTAGACATCTAAGATGCAGCATTTCAAGTGATTTAGAACTGGAAACTCTGCAGAAAGATATTATAAGCATCAATGCAAAAATGCCAACTAGGCTGAGGACTTCTCAGACTTCTTTAATGCAGGTACCATTTAGAGTAGCACATACCCTCCTCGTGTGACCACAGTCTAAGCAGAATTAACATAATGGAGATCTTTCATGTGGGCAACAAGTCCATTCTGCCTAACACTTACTTTTATGGCTAGTGGGAAATTTCAGTGGGAAAAGGAATTTCATGGTGTCTTTTAAAAGTAGATGCAGAATATAGCTCAGCGTGTGCACCTTCAAGTGTAGGTTCACTCAGAGTGTTGTTTTCTATGCTTCAAACTTACATGTGAGGAACTTATGATGTAGGGGAAAAAATACTTTTTTTTTTTAAGTGGCAAGAGTCCAGTTACAATAGGAAAAATGTCTGCCAGAGACCTGAAGTCGGTTTGAAGTCTGCTTTGTAGATGTCAGTAATTTGTTTTTAATGGGCTCTGATTTCAGTGGAGAAAGGGGTATGAAGAAATTTTATACCCAGCCTTGAGCAGTCACTGAAGACTGACTGTAAAACCCCTTCCCAGGTGAGTTGCTGCAAGCTTTTCTGGAGCCTACAGGGCTCAGAAAGTTCAGCCAAGTTCAGCTGAGTGGACCAGGCTTTCATACTGGCAAGAGACTGTTTTGCATGTGGAACTGAGCCTGTAAAGGGGGGAAAAATAAGATTTCTAAAGATTTCTAAAATAATACAGCTGGGTCCATCATCTTGGTAATTTTTTTCTTAATATATGCATAAGCACAACTGACTGAATAGCAATTCTCCCCTGTCCTTTTACTTTTAAAAACAGACAGTGTTGTCTCTTGGCTGATGCATAAGGTGGTTCATGGGAGCAAAGCGTGCTTATCTAGCTGTTTTCAGGCTCTAATATGGGAAGCAGGTGATGCATAAAATGCTCAAATGAAGAACAAATTGACCAGAGGAAAAATACTAACTTATACTTAAAAAAAAGGCATCTGGTTTTGTTGGTTTTGCTCCCCTCACTGAGCTGGTCTATACTACAGATGCTCCGTTGGTGTTAGGTACCTCTTGCTGAACTTTGTTTTCACATCTTTAACAGAAAGTATAAAAAAGGTCATAAATATAGCTTTGACGTTCAGATAAAAAAACGTAGAAAACATTGCTTCTGAAGACAGTGACAACTATAGCAAGGTGTTTCAGTAGTAATTTCAGTAGCATCAATAACTCTTCATTTTTTCAGCATAAATATTTACTAGACAAAAAAAAGAAAAGATCCCCAACTGTAACACATCCCTTATCCATTTATCAATTTGTACCTAATGAGAAGAATTTTCATTAATTTGTTTGACCTGCTCTGCCTGAAATACATAAGGTTTTGCTGCTAAGGTCAGTGTTGACCTTCTAGGTTGCATTCTTCATAGTGCCTTTGCAAATCAGGGCGGGGTTTAATTATTTCTCCACCCAAGACAGTATGAATGTTTGCGGTGAGCAGTGCATGGCGTTATTAGTCAAAAAGTATTTAATCATTAAAAAAAACACCTGTTTCTAAGGAAGATTTGATGAAAACTTGTGTTGGAAGAGTTTGCTGGCATCTAAGGATCTCTCTTCTTTGAATGGTTTCTCTGGTCAGTGGCTTCCAAAAGGAAAGGGTATAGAAGCTGAACGTTGCTTGGGATTTTAAAATGAAAACATATTTAGAAAGCATAGAGCCCTCAAGGGAAACAAGGTAAAAATAGCTGCAAATCAAGGCAAAACTGAGGTGGAAAGGAACATTAACATTCAGTATATTAATTTCTCACAGTCAGAAATTGACGTTAACAGCTCTGTCAGGAAATTACATTATTATTGTTAAAATGCTGTGGAAATCCAAATAAAGGCTAGGAAGCTACGGGATGTTCTCTGAGAATGCATGCTTTGCTGAAAGAAAATAAAACAAGCAGTTAATCTAAAACACCTAAATATTGATATAAAGATGTAAAAGTTAAAAGGCTTCACAAAACTGCACGTGGCAGGGATGTCCCAGGGTGATAGTCGGTCTCATGAAGTCAAATATTCTCAGTGTATTTGTGAAGTAGTTGAAGCTCCTATGGTGTCCTAGAAAAGCAGATTGCAAGCCAAGTAATAAAAGAATAATAAGAATAATAAATAATGGAGCTAATGACAGCACTGTCCATGAGTCAGACTTCAGTAGCAAAGTGAGGAACAGGGGCTGTTTCTGTAGTCTAAAACCAGCCTCACTGATGGATGAAGAGTCTCCTGGAAGAGCATCCCTGGGACAGGGTGGGGAATCCCCATCCTTAGGGACTGACCTAATGCACCCAGATGCTGCCCTGAGCAACCTGCTGTAGCTGCGAACAGGGTCAGGCTGGAGATCCCCACCCCAGTGCCTCCAGCTGGAGCTTGGTGGGATTGCTCATTGATGTGGGTGATGCCGGGCATGAATGACCGCACATGTTGCCACGTCATGAAAGTATCTGTTGATGATGTTTTTAAGCCGGAATAGCACAAAGCAAGAGTCATTTGTGAGAAAATAAACATGGAGTTCAAGGCTCTGTCATTGCTTCCCCTGCAGTCGTTGCTTGAAATTTATATACACATCCCATAGGCCCATTTTTGGCCCAGGACCAGCTCGCATTTGGCGTTACTGTTGCTGAATGTTCCCTTTATAGCAAAACAGGCAATGGTCATTTTCCATTTTCGTTGTCACCTTCCTAATTTTAAAGAGCCATTTTTGACATCTCAAGTGAGTTAATTCATGCTGTTTACGTTTGAGTTATCATCTCTAGTGCTATGTTCGAAGGCAAGAGATTAGCAGACCTCAGGAAGGAAAAGATGGATTATACCCTAAAGTAGGCTTCCACAAATATCTCCAGCCATAGCACAGCCTGGTTTGGGAGCTGATCAAATATAAACGTGGAGGGTGCTCAGGAAAAGCAGCTTTTTGTGGTCAGGCCTGGTGTTATTTTCCCAAGATAACCGTCAGTTGTCCCATGAAGCACACTGCTTTTAATTTGGCACTTGAACATGATTGTAAGGAGCAGAGAGCTTTTTAGATTTGTCACAGATGAGATGCTGAGCATTTTACAGAAATGTTTCTGTCTCCAAATAGACCATCGGTGGCTTAATGTATTTGTGGCTGGCCAGGTGGCTGCCAGCAGCTGTGCTGAGCTGCTGGATGTTGCCCTCCGACACCAATGTTATCAGGCATGATACAGCACACAGCGCAGAAAGGATGAAGGTGCTCTGTTCTCTGACTGTTGACTCTGACTGCAGCATATTGGGAAATGTTAAACCTGGACTTAGTGCTTTGGAAAATGAAGCTGTGGATGCGAGGGCTGTGATGCACCTTGTCAACTCCCAGGGAGAGGAGGTGACTTTGGAGCAGAGCTCTGCTCTGTGTCCAGTGGACTTGGGTTTGGAAACCTCTTCTGTGCCTCTTGCATTGCAGCCCATGGCATGGTCACTTCATGTTACAAGGTACTGAAAAGTCTTCAGTTTCTCCATTGAGCTGCTTCTCTTGCTGTTTGTCAAGTGTAGGCAATGTTAGCAGTATCAGCACTGCCATTGGGTAGTGACAGATTTGGCCATATAAGGGGACATCGTCTTCCAGATCTCTAATCCCTAAAGGGGCTGTTCTTAGATCCTGATCTCCTGATTTCTCCTAATCCAATGTGAGAATAAATATGATAATTTTCTCCCCACCAAAAAAGCAGTGGGGTGTATCCATTCTTGAGACCAAGATGCCCTGACTTGCCAGGACACAGCCATGAGCAACCTGCAGCATTGAGCCGGCTGGAAGTGGGGGTGGGCCAGGGACAGCAACCTTGGTGCCTCCAGCCTGAGCCTGCAGTGGTTGTAGGACTGGGTGCCTGCACCAGCCTCCATGAAAAGACCCTAAAACCTTCAGAGGCATCCATGTCTCTTGGGAGACGTACTAGTGGAAGTAACACAATGTCTTGTGGTCCACCTATCTAGGAGTGATAGGTGGACCCTCAGGCAATCTTCAGTCATCTGCAAGGTGGCAAACAAAGAAGCATCTTGACTGCTATGATTTATGACCTGTTGTTTTCTTGACTTCAGAGGCTTTGCTTTTAAGAGCCCCAAGTGCATTGAACTTTAATATGTTTCTAGTCTGTATCAACAGCACTTCAGAAAGGAGACAAAAGAAAAATTAGTGAGTCTTTCCGTGGCAATAGTTGAGCAATGAAGGGCTCTTAACCAGAAGTAAATAGGAGTATTTTGCTCATCTTGAGAGCATCACCATGCAACGAAAGGAGATGGAAATATTTAAGATCTGAAACTATACTTTTTGCCTGCAAAAGTATGGAAAGTGGCTCAGAGCGCTCATCTGGGAACCACCTGGTTGGTTCAAGAGAAACGAAGGACGTAGTTATTGCTCAATGTGGTAACATGTTGCAGGAAGTCAGGAGACTTTGGTCAATTGTGTCATTTCCCATCAGGAACTGCAGAGCAGCCATTTTATCACGAACTTGACTCTTCTTACTGTGTGTCTTTTCCTGTCTGTTTTAGAAGAATGAGGCATTGGGATTTAATATTTGGGATTAAATATTTTCCACGTGTCACAACCCCGTTTCACAGCAATAATGCCATTCGCGGGCCATGCTGCTCATGCTGGGGAAATGTAACTACCAAGTTACCATGCTCATTTTTGGAGAATTTTTTTTTTTTTTTTCCTTTTTGGACAGAGTAGCAAGTGATTGTGAAGGCTCTTTCATTCCTGTGGTTTTGCAAGAACGAGAAAGTGCTGTGATTGGTCTCATGGCAGAAAAATGTATATTCTCAGGCTTGAATTCCTACAACTCCTGAAGTTGTTCTCCTCCTCTCCCCACAGGGTGACCCTCCATGTGTGTGCTGGAGCTGGCTTTGTCAAGTTTTGGGTTATGAATGTGCTGTTTTACATGTGTCTTGGACAGCACTCCTCAACAATTCCTCCTTCTTGCACGGTCTCAGTGCTTTTCTGAGTTATACTGGTCCGATTTCTTCCTTCTGCCTTTGAAGAAATTGGAAGATGTTTCACTGACATTCCGGATGAGGGCTGCAGAAAAGCTGAAATGCTCTGGAGGATGAGTTTTCTTGAAAGGTGAAGGGATTTTTATTATCCATTTACAATTATTTTTATTTTTTAATTATGTATTTTTACAAATCTTTACAGGAAAGACACTTAGTTCAGAAAAGCCTGTGCCTAGATTTGTAATAAGATCCAGTGATGGAAGGTGATAAAAAAGGAAGTTATTACCTGTTCGAAAGGTAAGGAAGGGACACAAGTCTGGCAGAGAGTGACTTTTTTTACTGAGTTATGACAAAGCTCTCAATTTTTCTGCACGTTCAACATTCTGCAAAAATTGCCACATGCGGAATGGGAGTGAGGATACAGCCTCAAAAACCACAAACACAGAGAGGGAAACTCTTCTGGGACAGTACAGAGAGGGAAAAAAAATTCCCACATCTGAAATTCAGGCATAGACATTCAGAACATCTATATTTGGATGCCGGATTATTGTAGCCCCAAGAGGTCTCGCTTGCGCTGTTTAATTTTTCTTTTTACCTTCTCAATATTAAAAAGAAAAGTGCTCCTTGTAGTCTTTATACTGGCAAAAATGTGTTGGGTTGCAGTGGGATGGGGAAGGAGGAGAAAGCGAGCCCGCTGTGTGTCACGGGTGCCTGAAGAACGAAAGGGAGCGCGTCTGAGAGCATGTGCAGCCGCGCAGAGGGGAGAGTCAATATTATTTATATAATGACATGCCAAAACCCACACGGGGCCTGGGGGATCAGACTGGATAAAACTAGAATGAAATCCCTGCTATCCCTGGAGTTGCTGGAGACTCCTTCTCTTTTTCCCCCACTAGCCTCTGGTGCTGTTGAGCAGTCGCAGTGAGAGCTTGGCAATAAGAGCATGTATGCAGTGATATCGATGCATCCAAATAAATATTTTCAGCTTTCTACTTCTCCTTAAATTAAGGAAAATAACATCCTGCCTGTGACATTCTGACGATGATTTTAATTTATATGAGAAGAAATTAAGCCGATGGGACTGTATGCAAAGCAATAAGTCATAAGCAACAGTGAGAAAATGTGCCAAAAAGCAAGAGGAGAAGACTACAAGGAAATATTTCCAGCTTATCACTGCAAGAAAAATACTTCCTGTGGGACATCACTATACTTCCGTGAGCTAACGAAATTTCGTAAGCCAAAATCCTAGTTATCAGTGATCAGAATAGCTTTCTCCAACTCATGGTATCTGTAATCTCATTTTGCTGGAAGTTTTGATGGGTTGTAACTAATAGCGGGGGGGACACACACAAATTCAATCCAGTTCAATGGAAATGCTTAAGCTTTTGAGGTGCTTTCTGTGATCCAAAGTAGCAATGTATTTCTTGCACACTTTAGTAGCTGCAGGACTTACGGCTGTAAGCCACGCCGCACCTACATCCTCACACGCTGCTCTCTGTCCAAAGCCAACTCAAAGGTGCTTTTTGAAGGTGTCAGGCAGTGAAAAAGACTGTAAGAAGCTCCGCAAAGAGCTTAGCATGCAGGCTCCTCTGTAGTGCCAGCTGCTACGGGATTGAGGAGGCTGATTCTGATTTTTTAATATAAATATCTCTTTTGCATTTCCCCATGCAAAGAAAACTGTGTTTGGATGCCTTCTACTTCCCATTTGGGGGTGGTGCCCAAATGGGCCTTATAACTGTTAGTGAATTAGACACTGAGGAGGTGACACAGTTTATTAAATTACCCAGTGAAGTAGGGACTAAAATGATGTTCATTGAAGATGGAAACAGCACAAAATTAATCCTTCCTCCTTGTAATCTTAAAATGCCTTCCCATAACAAGTTATCTTGTGTGTGATAAGAAAAACAATTAAAAAACAAACCTGGAAGAAGGCAAGGAGTGCCGGGGCTCCATCCAAATTCAATTAGCACTTGATCTGGTACCACCCTGCTCTTGGCATTGCACTTATTCCCAAGGGGTGATTTACCAAATAAAGCCGAAAGGTGAAGGGAGAGCAGGGTTGTGTGAACAAGTCAGGGCTGGGAGATGCTGCAATGATGTGACTGATGGCCAGCAAGGGCCACCAGTGTCACACCTGGGACTTAGGGCACCACATCCCATAGGACACGGTGGCCACATCTTTTCTTGCACTGCACCCATGCGTGTGAAGAGAGACCCTCCAGATAGACATACATGAGATACCTGCTGCCCTTTAAAACAGAAATGCCTTTGATGGATTTTTCTTTTTTAATCTCTGGCTTTATTAAAGCTGTGCCTCTATAAATGCAAGTGTAAACCCCTTTAATAAATATTGTAGAGTCCTACCTAGTGCTCCTTCTGTGTCATCTGGTCCCTAAGACAGCTGCATCCCTTAAGAAGCTGCCACAAAACTTTAGCTGATGTCAAGGTGCGGTGGGGGACGACATGCTAAATATGTTTAGAGTTTTGTCACTATTTAAATAGATCATAAATACTGATTTTTAATTTTTTTTAGTATTTTTTTTAACATGGTGTGAGTTACTGACTTCATATGGCTCCTCCAAAACACATAGTGCTGTGACCTCAAGTCCACTCTGTTGCTGCAGAGGCTCATTGTTTGCAAAAGTGAGTTTGAAAGAGAAATGGTGGGGGCTGTAGAGGCAGAATAAAAGCCAGGCTATTGATTTTATAAAAATCCAGCATCAACTTTGATACTCTCTTAGAAGTTGCACTAAGGGATAGCTGGCACGGCTTCCAGGGGGATAATTACAGCCCCAGTCTGAGTAATGTCTGTGTGCTTCGGGCTTGCAAAGTGATCTGCCTTTATTAGAAGGAGCTTGAATGAGAAATGAAGGCGCTGATCCTTCCTGGGTTTGATAGCTGGCACATTTTACATCTACTTCCTGTAAATGGTTTTCTATAGTGCTTCATAACAGAAAAGCTGCCGGGAGCCAAGAAAATAAGCTCTGGCAGTGCTGGCCACAGCCATCAGGGTTACTTCCAACAGCACATTGCATTTTGCCTCTTTTGTACATGAAAAGTTGTCACTGTGGATGTTCACCCATAGTTTGGAGCTAGTCATGGGAATGGTGGGACTCACTCCTTCGGGATGCTCTGGGACCGACATACCTGGCAAAACATTGCCCTTTCTTGTAGGTGGTATCCTTGGATACCACCTTGGACAAACTATAATCCCTTGGGGTATCACCACATTTTTAAGAAGTGCTAATAGAAGGCACTAGTAATTTGGTGGTTGTAAAACTCTTTGCCGACTCTTGTAAGAGCTACAACCAGTTTTTGCCCCCATCCTTATCACTGGCAAGAACTGCAACTGTCCCCATCTCAAAAGCAAAATATTAATTCTGGGGGCTATCTAGGATAAAAGGGAATCCAGGATAAATGGGACTGGCTGCGTTGTTATTTTCTGCAGCTGCCTGGTGAATTTGCAGGGAAGGTGGGACAGGTAGGTAACCTTTCCCTCCTGGGAAGAAGATGGGGTAACGCTGAATCCCCTCATTGCTGCAAGGTCACTGGCTGCGTTGCTCCAAACCCACTTGCCCCAAAGGGTTTCCAGTTAAGAGCTGCCTTGATCCCTGCCTGGTTTTTCATATATATAAAAATATATATATATACACATATGGGATGTCTGGAGGACTTAAGAGGGTTGAAGCCAATTAAGATGTCTGTCCCTACTCAGTGCCCTAATTCTTCTTGCTGCTGCTTCGTTGCAGGTTGTATTTTATCTCTTCACTTTTTGAAAAATGCTCATCTTTAGGTAAAAACACAGATGTTTTATGCTAAATCCAGATACTGCACCAAGTGTGCTCCTGGAAGGGCTGATGGATGCTGAAGGTGACTTTGGCCTGATGTAGGCACAGAGGGCAGGCTGCGATTTCACAGGCTTCATGAACTGAGGATAACTCTTATTTGGGCTTCCCCAGGAGCTGACCTTGAAGCTGCAGCAGTTGCTGGCTGTAAAATTGGTAACGCTCCTTGGTGAATTGCTGTGGCTGTCAGTAAATTCACAGATTCAATCCAGTGTCTGTTCTTAGTGGCATGTACATTATATATATATATCCCTTAATTTAGATCCAAAGTAGACGACTGAATGTGTTTTCCCTTCTGTCTCTCCCAAGAAACCAAAGCCAGATGGGACATTAATAACGATCACATGCTGGACTACTCATATACTTAAACCCGAGGTTGCATGGGCAAGAAGGCAGGTTGGGACCTGCTTCTGCTGTCCTCTGCTCCAGAGATTTTATTTCTTTTAGGCAAAAACCCCATCTATCAAAAGAGAGAGAGAGTCATAGGCAGCATCTGTACCTGGGGTCCAGTAAGGTACTGGTGAAGACTGGAGAGCCTGTCAGTGCATGGTGGCAATGACAAGATCTTAGCTGTTGTTTTAATTCACAGTAAATATATAATTATACTTAATTCACAGTATGCTTGGAGTTTTCTCTTTGTGCTGCTGGCCCTTAGGGCTGCAAAATGACTCAAACCCAAAAATGCTATTACTGGGGTAGAAACATGGAATTGCACAGTTCTGATTAAAAAAAAAAAAATATGTTCAGCTGGTTTTTAAAAATATCTCTGGAGAAAGTTGCCTCCTTCTGATGCACCTGTGATCATTGTAGGACAAAAGATGCAAATGTTACGTTTGGGAACTGTCTTGTGGCTGCTACTTGTTGGAAGTCCCTGCTGGCATGTTGCCCTCCCTCTGCTTTCCTTGGTCAGGAAAGAAAGAGGGTTGGGGAACGGCAGCAGCACGGCCAATATGAGTGAGTGCTAAACCCCTCTCCTTGCTCCCCAAATCTACTTGAGCTGAGTATTTTAGGGTTTGGTTGTTTACATGTATTCTGTTGGTTTTCTGGCAATGCTTCCAGGTTGGTCTTGGCAACTACTGAAGTGAGGAGTTACTTCTGAAGTTATTAGATATTGAAATTCTCTAGGAGCCCTGTACCTTGGGGACTGGGGCTTTCAGCACCACTAGAGACCCCAGGGAACACGGGAGGCACCTTCCTGACCATGTGTGGAGGAGCAACCCACACCCTGTGTCCTGCTGTCCGTTGCAGGTCATTTTGATGTTCCTGGGGACTGAGGACTACATCCACCTCAAATTAAAACCATATTACACTTATTACCATATTACACATAGACTTATCTGGTATGAAGCACTTGTGTGTTGCTTGTTATAATCTCTCTTTAAATTTTGGTTATTTCAGTGTTTATCCCGGTTCTTGTTTTCTGTGTGGAGGCCAAAGCTTATAGGCCCTCCTTAAATATAAGTAACGAGCAGTGAGTTGAAAATGTAACTCTGAAAAGCCTGGTTTGCTATTGGTGAAATCTGACTGCTTGATTATGTATTTTATAAGGAAATAGTGTATTTTCTGCTGTGTTTCTTTCTCTACTTCCCCAGCAACAATTGCTTTCACAAAAGCCCTGAGGATTGCAGGGACAGTGCATTTTTTTTTAAGCAACAAGATTTTCACACTATATCATGAAGGTACCGAGCATCAGTGTGTAGCCGAGCTCCCACTGTCCCTCCCCAGCACCACCCCATCCCCAGCGGTGTGTGGAGGGTCCGTCTGGAAATCTCTGCCCCGAGCTACATGATGATTTTCTACACGAGATGGCGCTCTTTGCCTTTCAATAAAGCAAAATGCAATTAATATTTTTTACTTATTTCCCCCCCACATCCCAGTGCTTGCCCCCCTCAGCCCTGCTTGAGCCCTTGGCCCCAGGGATGCTCCTGGGCTGAGGATGGGAACTGGGAGCAGCTCTTACCCCAGTGGTTTCCAACCACGCATTAAAGGCTGGAGGGATGGATACGTGTGCAAATACACCCCACCACCTCCAACTCGTTAAAACAGAGGCTGCTAATTGACTTTTCCACCTTAATTTAAAACTCCTTTGATAAAGCCTTGTCCTTCAAGCCCAGCTCGGATGCTGTGTCCCGTCCTTGCCCTGCCCTAGAAGGCTTGTGAACCCTAAACCCAGGGGACGAGACCCCATGGCTGCCCCAGGTTGGGGTATGGGCCCCGTGGGGTTCCTGGGCTCCTTTTGGGCCTGAGGCCTGGTTGTGGGGCTAGGCCAGCTCCCCGCTTTTTGCCTGCAGTAAGGGGCTCCTGCCCTCCTTCCTGGAAGCGAGGGTGGTTGGGGAGGGATATGTGATAGGGGAAATGATGGTGCCCTTTGCCAGCCAGCGTTAAAAATTCATGTTCATGATAGACTCTTCCAAATAAGTCCAGGAAGGGTAAGTTCCTGCCTCCTCAGAGCTGCTGGCCAGCACTCAGGCTGCCTGCCCTCCCCGGCCTGCATCTCCCCTGGGGGACCAGGTGCCACCGAGGCTCCCGTGTCTGTGTGCCCAGTGATGGGTTCCGCTCCCTCATGGCATGGGGTGCAGGCTTGGATGAGGGGTACCTGGTGTGTGGGAAGTTGGGTGCCCACAGGGTGATAGGGGTGGGTGGGGTGACCTGGAGAGCAGGCATGTGGGGCACCTGGAGGAGGGCAGGGAACCCTGGTGGGAAGGGATGAGCCCTCCTCGATGGGGAGGGACGCAGGTGCCCAGGAGGGGTGGGATGTGGTGTGTCCCAGTGGGGAGGTACGCAGCCTGTCCTGGCCAGGAGGGATGCGGGGAGGCACGTAGGGTGCCCCGGCAAGGACAGAGGTCGGGTACTCCAGGGATGGGGGTACCCGGGGAGGGACCGGGAGGCAACGTGGGGTAAGGCAGCAGCATGGGACGTGGGGTGATGCGGGGGGTGGGATGGGGAGCGAGGGAGGGACGGGCGGGCGGGGCCGGGGGCGGCTCCACGTGGCTCATTAGCAGAAGGCAATTTAATATTTATGCAGTGCTCTTGTTTGAATCCCAAGTCTTCGGCTCCAGTTACAAGGAGCTGCGTCACTCTCCGATCACATGGTAATTGTTGCTATTTCCAGGATCCCAGCCTCGCACAAAAGCTCTTTGCCCTTTTCTTGCCTCTTTTTTTTTTTTTTTTTCCCTTTTCCCTTCTTTCTTTCTGTTTTTTAGTTTGAGGGGGGTGTGTGTGTTTCCCCCCCGCCTCCTCCTCCCGCTTTCCCGCCCGCCGGCGGAGCGCAGGGCAGCCTTCGGGGATGCCGGGGCCGCTGCCCTGACCCGGGGCGGGCAGGAGCCGTCCCGTCCCCCCCCCCGCCCCTCTCCCGAAGAGCGGATCCAGCCGCTTCCAGCGGTTCCTCGATGAGAGCTGCCCGCCCCGGACCGGGACCGGCTCGGCATTAGCGCCGGGGTGGGGGTGGAGACCGCCCCCAAAAATGACCGAGCTGGAAGGGGACTTCACCAAGCTGCTGCTGCTGAAGGAAGAGCGGATCAAGGAGCTGGAGCGGCGCTTGGGGGAGAAGGACGAGGAGATCCAGGAGCTGCGCCGGCGGCTGCACAAATGCCAGTCGGTGCTGCCGGCCCCCAGCCCGCACATCGGGCCCCGCACCACCCGGGCGCAGGGCATCTCGGCGGAGCCCCAGACCTACCGCTCCTTCCACGACCTCCGCCAGGCTTTCCGCAAGTTCACCAAGGCCGAGAGGTAGGAACGGGCACCCCCAGACACACACACACCGCCCCCCGCACAAAACCCCTTCCTGAGTGGGGTGGCCGGAGGGAGGGAGGCGGCGGGATATCGCACCCCCTTACCTCAGGTCCCTTGAGAAGCGGCATCGATCGTGCCCCGAGGCGGGGCGGGGGGGGAGGAGAGGAAGCTCCGGGCGCATTAAGGGCTTTCAGCCGCCGGGAAGAAACCCTGCGGGGGATCGGATAACCCATTACCAAGCCCCGCTTCACCTCCCTTCCCCGCCGCGGCTCCTCTCCGGCTCCCCGGGGGATGCTCGGCCGCGGGGGCGGCGGTGGGGCTGCGCTGGGAGGACCCGGCGGGGCGGGAGGCGGCGGTGCCTCCTCGGCGCTGGGAAAAGTTTGCAGCGGGGCCGGGAAGTTGTTTGGCCGCTGCCCGAGAGCCGGGCCCGGGCGGGCAGCACCCACTCGCCTCCCTCCCCCCATCCTCGGGGCAGGTGTTGCCCCCCCTTTCCCGACCCCACCCTCCCAAAGCGCTCCCCAAAACTAAAGCCCGCGCTCCTCCGCCCTGAGGGCTTTGCTCCTCCCGTTATCCCCCTGTGCCGGCGCCGGGCACCCACGGAGGGTTTTTGGAGGGGGGGGTTTGGATCTGCATCACTCAGCCTGGGGGCTCTGGGAGTTTCAGTTGTGCGGCTCTCTTGCCTTCATACACGGTGTGAAAAGGGGGGAGCACGGCGCTGCTCCGGCTCCCAGGGGATTTTGAGCGGGACAGGGAAGTTGCTGTGGGAGCACACAAGTTCTGTGTGACCACAGCACACGGGACTCAGCGTCACCCAGCCTTCGGCAGAAGCTGTCAGAGGTGTTCGCTGAGTGAGAGACGGTCTGATTTCTTCCCAGCCTGGCCATTTCGGCAAAATCATTTATTGCTATTTTTCATAGCTGGGTGTATTTGAGTGCGGATCCATACTGCTCTCCCTTTTATAATTTGAGTCTTCTCACAAAATGTACCTTGCCGTCATCCAGACCAAACTCCTGCCCTTTCCTCCTCCTCCCCTTGCCCTTCGTTAACGAGACTATTACTCATTTAAAAATAAATGAGGAGCACTTCACTTTGGGCTTTTTTTAATTATTCTTTTTCCTGACTGTATGGGCTGATTCAATAATACAAACCAATATGCCCAGGGAGGTGTGTGACTGCTGGCCGTGCCAGCGGCGCATACCAGTGTGTCCTTCCCCAGGTTAGCACATTGCTTCGCACCCACTGCCTGAAGCCGAGGCCCTGTGTTGTGGCCAGAGGAGACCCGGGTCGAAACCCGGGTCGAACTTTTTTCTTTGTCGTTGCTTTTCTTGAAGGCTGGGATCGTCCCGAGCCTCGACTGCCACAGGGGAAGGTGACAGTGACCCAGCACCTGCGGTAACTGGAGGGACCTCGATGTCCACCCGTGTTTAATAACTCAATTAGGAGGTATTAAACCTTCTCAAGGCTCCAGCAAGGTTTAATCCTCCCCTGAGACTTTCCCCTGCTGTTCCCAGCTTGGGTTGGCAGGCCAGTGCCAGAAAACACCGTGTCTGTGTGATGTTGAGAAGGTCATTTACCCCATCCTGCATCGCTACTGTCACCCAGAAATGTTGTTTCAGTGTGCAGGAAAAACTCTCGGTGAGGCCCACAGGCATTTCCCGTCACCCTCCAGGCTGGCACTTCATCCCCCGGCATCTTCCCGTACCTTGGCCTCGCTTGTGGTAGCCATGACAATGGTAACCAAGCCAGTTTGGGATTGCTCTGGGTTTTTAATTAGGATCCACTTAATTCTTCTCCCATCTCATTGTTGGAAGAGTGATGGGCAGTGTACGGAACACGCTGCACCTGCAACCTGCCTTTTTTTACCTTTACTGTCCCCAAATTAATACCCACCAGTGGGTTAAATAAAGGTGTGTTTTCACGGGCGGTATCTGGCCCATTGATGCGGTTCCGTGTTGCTGCTGTGGCTCCTGGGTGCCAGGGGTAAAGGGCTTAGCTACAGTCGGTGTCTGCCAAGAGGATGACGATGTTTCCCAGTTTTCGATGCCGACCAGAGGTATAAGTGGGTCGGTCTGGTGCCAGCTCCCTTTAATGTCTGTGTGGGTTCCTCTGGCTTTCTCGTCTAAAAACTGCTGACAGTATTTTGGCTGATTTACTTATGGGGGTAACTTACAGACCTGTAACAGTCTCCTGCCTGTGTTTTAGCAACAGCCCCTGATAGCATCATCTAAACTGGTCATGCCACAAGCCTTCAGGTCCCTGAGAGGTTGGAGGCAGGTAATAACTCTTTTCTAAAACACAGAGACAGCTCCCATACCATAAAACCCCCAATATGATGTTTAGATCCGTCTGTTTTGTGCGTTGATTTCAAATTAATGTTGACAGAAACGTTTTCATCCGGGTCCGAGATCAACCTTCAGAGGCTTTTTCATCTCTGAAGATAAAGATATAGCTATCAACAGTGTAATTCATTTTATTTATTATCTGTAATATACACTGACATTTAAAATCCTCAAGAAGTTGAAACTAGTAAATGGGATGATAGAAACTCAAAAAGTAGTTAAAACCCAGCTGGAAGCAGTAAATAGAGTTTGTCTCTGGCAATATGTTGTGCCTCTTGTAACCCATCCCTGTAAGTGTAGCAGGGTCAAAGTTGTTAAGACTTGCAAAGATCCAAAGAAAGGGCTGTGAAAACAGAAAGATGTTGAAAGACATGTTATCTTTTGTCTGGAAGTATGTTTTTATGCTCTTATTCCTTCCAATACCTTAAATTGTATAGGTTTTAATGGAAGAAAGCCTTTCTTTGCAAATGGTCAGGTGTATGGAGCTATCCTGGTATAAAGCAGATTTTCTTTCAGAATAGTCCGGACACTGCCACTTTCTATGTCTGTTTTTCAAAATATAATTTTTCCCTGCTGTTTCCTTGACTCATTCCTGCTAGCAGAGATTTGCATTGAGGAGAGAGACACACTTCTTGTAAATGATTCATTAGTTTTGGTTTGTTCAGTGAGTTTTTGTTCACTTGTACCTAAACCTTATAAGTGTTTTGGATCATACGCGGATTCGATGCTGTCTGATACAGCATTGGTAGTTGCTTACTGCAATATAATGAAGGAAAAACGATTTGTCGTTGTTTTTTCTAGTGTGGTAAGAGCCATCCATGGTGTGACTGGATGATACAGCAATCGAGGCACTTTGCTGATGCCTAGGAAAGTGGTTCCAAGGAAGCGATCCCCAGTTGCTAAGCAGAGGCTCTGCCACAGTTCAAGCACTGTAAATGATATATGATGCAAAAAGTAAATGCCAAGGTGTACTCAGAGCCCTTGGCTAGGACTAACAGCTGGATAAGGACCATGGGGATTTTCAAAACTGCCTCATTCCTGTGGCAAGGTGCTCTCTGAACACCCGAGGGGTGCTAATCTGTGGACTTTCAGCATCCGAAGGTGCTTCACGCTATGTGAATGATCGATGTGAGCCATAATCCCCATCTTTTAAATTGTCCTCTTGGTAAATTCCAGCAGCTGCATTCTTTAATTCAGAAGTGCAGTATCTAATTCCAGCTTAAACCTTCTTATTGGTGTCAACAAGCCTTATTCAAACCAATGTGATGCTAAATTACTTTGAAAACCGTTAAACTTTTTGAAACAGCGACTAAATCTTTGCTGATATTGATGTGCCAGAGCCATGACCAAAAGGCAGTGATGGCTGTACAAAGAATTATACTTTGTGTGTGACAATATATCCTCAACTTCGCAAATTTGTTTTGGGTCATCCTGTCTCTGTGGTTTTTCCACATCAGTTTGTCCCTGGCACAGTGCTATAGATTCAGTCTCAGCATCGTTTCAGAAAAGCAATCGGTTTCCCCAACCGGTGCCCAATTACTTGCCCATCCTTGCTAGCTACACCAGCTAACTTTGCAACTTTTTAACGGGTTTTCCCTTTTCACTTTCTTTTGGGAAGCATTTGCCACAAGATGGCAGTGGGGTCTAACATTTAAGGCATGGTATTGGGGTGTATTGTGGTTTCAGCTTCGTGTGCCGCTCAGGACCAACTACACAGAGGGTAAAAACTGGGTAATCTAGTCCAAAACTCAAGGCAAAGTCATCTTCAAAGCTGACTAGGCTTCTTGGATTGCTCCAGCCTAAAGCAAAGGGATGTCCTGCATGACCCTGTGTTTTTCCATCACTTCTTCCTCCCCCGTAACACAGTTTTGGCTTACAGCTCACCCACCATGGCCATCTCCACCACCCCTGGAGCTGATCTGTTGATGGCTTCACCCAGCCTCCAACCACCCTGAGCACGGCAAGAGAGAGTTTCTCCCTCCCTAGGGCAGCTGGGGCTGTGCCCTTCCTCCCCCAGCCCTCTTTCTGGGAACTCAGCTCTCAGCCGGGCGGCTGAGTTGTGTTAATTTAGACATGATCTCATCATCTGCCAGCCGCTAAAGCAATATTGATCCTGCATTCAGCCTCCATGTGAAAAACAACCCGACTGCTTCCCCGGTACCTGTAACCACCATCCCTCAAGGCCTTGGGAGGCTGGAAAATGAGCATTTGCCTTATTTTTTGACCATCAGGGACAAATGCATAACCTGCTGCAAAGGTGTAACATTTCTGTTCCGTTAAGGACAGCCTTTAAGCTAAGGAAAGGGACCATAGCTCATCTAATATTTGATATTGCTAAGCAGCTGTGCCTTAAATAGTTTAAACAGGTGGGTTTTGCTATCTCTGAGTCCTCTCTGTGTCTGCTGTTTCTCTTTAGCAATATCTCTGTAAGAATCGGCATCGCTTTTCAAAGGGTACAGGGAACAGAAGTAATTTTGACGTTAATTACTATCCTAAAAAATGCCTCTCTTCCCTCATTTACACATCACCAGTCAGCTCCCTGTCTGCTGCCAGTGTGCTGCAACAGCACGTTCTTTGGATGCTTCATCCCTGGGTGATTGACACTGAAGATCATAAGGATTATATTAGATTAAATAATGTCAGCATAGGAAGATTAATGCTGCTCTCATTGCTTGTGGTGTCAGTAGCGCATCGTTGGCCTAAAAAGAGAGGAAAATACAAAGGAGGGAAGTTTGATCAGGTGTTATTTAACTTGAGGACAGGTGGAAAACATCGCAAAGGGAGCAATTGAAATGGGAACTAGACTCTTTGCTTGGTCAATCTCCTCTCTAATTATTTGGCTGGAGCAAGTCTTAGTCTGTGGCATGAAGCAGTGAAGGATATCGAGTGAGGTTTGGAGCCAAGCAGGTTGTTGCACGCCATAAGAAGAGGTACAGCATGGGTCACTGGGTCCCTTGAGAGGTCGAAAGTCAATAAGATAAGCGGAAGGGGTTTAGAGGGAGAAAGAGAGAGAAGCAGATGTTTATGGTTAATCAATTGAAACCATTCCCCTTCTTTCCATTTTTAATGGGCTGAAGTTACTGCTCCCCCTCTCCCTGGGCGTTGCTTTCCTTTGGCTCATAGGAGACCTGAAAAGTGAGCCACAACATGGGGAAATCACACTCCTGAAGGGCATCGGATGGCACCTCTCTGCCGGGCATGGTTAGGCGTCTGTCTGTCTGTCTGTCTGTCGCCAGCAGCTCTGGTGAGCGACGCTGCCTTTTCCATCGTGTCGGTTCGGCACTTTGTCACAAGCAGAACAGCATCACCGCTATGACAGCACATCAAAAGCAGCTACATTGAGCTTTGCCTTCCACCTCCTGCAAAAATAGTATCCAATGTATATTGATTTATATATAAGATAAATTTTTAAAAAAAAGCAGATAATTTTATATGATCTCTTGTGAAAAAGGACAGGCAAGATGGCAGAATTAAAAATTTTCCAGGTGGATTTTAATGAAAACTTGAAATACTTGGTTTCAGTATTTATTGCTTGGTTTTGCACCAAGGGAAGCCTATCACATTGTGACACGACATCCCAAACCTGACCGTCACCATTGTGGCTAAGGGTTGGTGCATCATCTGCTGAGTCTCAGCACCCTGGTACTGACACCGTGCCACGCAGGGGGGTGACGGCGTGGTCCTCGGGGGCAGGATTGGGCCCTGGCTGACTCAGAGCTGTTCCCAGCGGCGTCATCGCAAATTCTTCCTTCTGCCTATTTTTAAATGCCTCAAGTCATGAGGCTTTCAGTGCCTCCCTTGGGGGGGACTAAACCACAGGCAGAGGAATTTTCAGGCAGCTGCCAGATTACCACGTAACCCACCTTCCGCCTGCGCTGAGCCTGTCTGCTTTGGTTACGAATCCCTGAAAATGTGATTACATACAAGCTTTAAACCGATAGCTACACTCCCAGGCAAGGTCATGATAAACTCCTTTTCTCCCTCAGATTCTTTGATGCAAGTTCATTTTGAAAAATTATAAAAGGGAGACAAGATCTAGCAAATGCCTTGTGTTATTTTTCCGCAGCAGCTTGTGGATGTTGCTCAGTTCGGAGGAGAAAAAGGGTCCTGTGTCTCACTTGCCACTGTAGTTTTAAAAGCAGCATGTAGGTGTGGACATGCATAGTAAACTGCTTGGCCACAGCCACTCTTTATTTGGCTGGATTTTAGTCACAGCAAGTGTCATTTTTGTCAGAACTGTACCATGGAAAAGGTAATTCTCTAGTGGAAGTCCCCTGGGTGGTGAAGTGTAGCAAAGTAAAATAAGGTAGAAAGGACTAAAATAAGACTGCGAAGTCCCTCTTTGCAGCTTTACTAATGAGGAACTTTGAGGGGAAAAAGCCTTCCCAAGATATCTACTTGGTTGCCTGCAGGGTTGATGCAGGTCCTAGAAAATATCTAGCAGAGCTTGGCAAGTGGCTTCTTAAAGAGCTTTACTCTCCGCTGTGACTTCCAGGCTGGAAAAACAAGCTGTAAAGGATGAGGACTCTTCTTTTTTTTTATATATAGGGTTTTTCTACATTTTGCTCATGGATGTTCTTTGAGCATATTTGTTCCATTAGTAATAAACCGCTGTAGTCACAAATGAGGCATGTGCACACATAGGAGATGCTAAAAAAGCCAGAGGGAGGGAGGCTGAGCTCCAGACCACGCGTGCCATAGGAGGACCCAGCCATGGGGATCTGCAAGCACAAATGGCAATGCTTATATTTTTTGATCAATACCACGTGGAACAAAGCCCAAGCTTTGTGCAAAATACTACAGGAGATGGGGACGAACCTGTCCAGTAGCACAACCTAAGCTCTTGGCTATGTCCAGTGGGGTCTTGAGAGGTGGAAAGAGCAGGTGGTGGTCACGTACCTGAGTAAGGAAAGGGACTTCGTGAGTCGGTGCCCAAATCTGTCCCACTGATGCTGTGGCTTGTGGGCTCTCCATCCTCAGGGGCCGCCCCAACTTGCCTGGACACAGCAACCTGCTGCAGCTGCAGTGTTGGCCATGCTTGGAGCAGACCAGAAACCCTCCAAGGGAAATCTTTCTGGGCTTTCTGAGACGCTGATGGCTTTGTGCTCCCGAGTGATGAGCTCTTTGAAATCAGATCTGGCAAGAAGGTGGCTGTAGCTGTACGTAGACCTCATGGCAAGAGGATTAACCAGGGAGGGACAGCCCTGGATTCAGCACAGGCTTGAGTGGCATCATGTGAGCAGGAGTAGGTCTGCTGTCCCCACTAACCTCACAGAATCACGGAATGGTCAGAGTTGGAAGGGACCTCTAGAGATCACCTAGTCCAACTCCCCTGCTAAAGCAGGGTTGCCCAGAGCACATCACTCAGGACGGCATCCAACCTCCCGCTCTGCTGCCTCCACCAGCTTCAGGTTTGATTGCTGCTCGATGATTAGATTCATGAGATCTGCTTCATTATCAAACGGCTTCCTCGCTTTTCAGGTAGAAGTTTGAATAAATCCCAGAAAACTTGTGTCAAGGGAAAATGTTTCACTGTAGCACAAATTAACTGACCTAAACCACGTCGGGCTAAATAAAAATGCCCGTTTGAATCCCTCTCTGCCGTTGAGCCTAGCTGATAAAGACACCCGTTGGGTTGGGGGGGGCTTTGCACTGCACTCCAATGTATTTGATTCCAGTGCCACATAGCAGGTATAACTTTTCATTTAGTTTAAATGTCAATTAGAACAGGAAATTACATATAGTCCAAAAATACAGCCGATGGCGTTCCTGAAAGTTGCTGAGCTGTGAAGGACATGCTGAAGCAGCTTCATGTTGCGTTTCCCCTCCCAAGAGACGCTGCTGTATCTCTGACAGAGTGAGGGTCCATTAAAATTGTCCATTAAAGATGTGAGGAGCATTGTATGCTGTTATACACGCTGGAGCAAGACTGCCTGCTCTCTCTAGGGGTTGGAAACCTTTCTGTATTTTACAGCGGGAATATATCAAGTGATGCTTTAATAGAGGCATGTTATGGATGCTGGTACAGGAGCAGGCAAACGTGATATTAAAGTCTTCCTCACCCGCAGTGATGTACAATTTGAGTACAATTTGATGGTAGAAAAACAAAAGCTGAAGATGTAACTAACTATAAAGAAAGTTGTGCCCCAAAACTTTCTTTAAATCAGTTTTATTTTGCGCTCCTTTGGCATTAGATTGTTTGGTGCATTTGTGGTTTTGAGACTTGTTGGTATGTAGGATGGGGTACAAACACATACCTGTGATGTCCTTGTAGCAGTGAATTAATTACAAGCTGATCGTGTGACTGTAAGATTACAACAGCATACAGGCACACTGGTAGAAAACAAAGTAATAATTCACATAAAAGGCCCAGAAGGTAACTGTGCAGGTGGGAAACAGGTTCAGGACATTGCTATCTTAATATTTGGGTTTTCTGGTGTGCAGTGTGCAGTGAAGGAGTACAGTGTGAGGCTGTGATTGATCCCAGCGAGTGCAACGGGATGGGAATTTTCAGTTATTGTCATTTGCATTTTGCTCTTTGTTGTGTCTATAAAATCCTCCAAGATAAAAATCACCACCAGGATTTTAAATGACCAATCAGTGTATAAATTCTATTTAAAAAAATAATATTCTGTTGAGTTGTTTATAATAAGGGGTCAGGTCCTAAATCTTGCAGTTCCACTTTCTGCTTATGTATCTGCATGCGATATTGTCAGTATTTAATTTCTTTAAACTCTTTAATGCTTTGTATGCTGAGGATTGGCCCAAGAGCCAATTTATTATTTATCCTGCTGTGTATGAAAGGGAAAAGGATAACTAGGGATAATTTCTTGAGCAACTAATGTGCTCAATCCCAAACAAACATACCCAAATCCTCTGAGTGGCTTAGCACGTTGGGTGTATGGTAGAAGTCTTTGGCATAATTATTAAGCCAAAATGCAACGTTAATAACTGGAATCAGTGGGCGTAGCTGGAAGGGGTACCTTAAGAAATGTATCCTGAAAGGTGGCTTCTAGCCGGGCTGCTTTTAATGGTTTGAAGGCACGTCAGAAACTACTATTGTGCAAAGAAAGATGTGAGGGTAGTATGCTTTGAGTAAGGCTGGCAGGGAGTCGCTAGACTTAAAAAAATTATCTAAAAAAGAAAAAAAAAGCTAGAAAGAGCAAATATATCAAATGTCCCCTCTTGCTAAAGTCCACGGTTTTCTTGAAAGTTGAAAGAAAATAAATCTGCGCACTGGGAGATTCTTGTGGAAATATGGCGAGCACGGAAAAGTTAGCTCTGAAGTAATTTGGAAAGGCGGCACTGTGAAAAGCTGCGAAGGAGCAAACAGCTCTTGAGGGGCTTGGCTGGGTAACTCTGCTTTATAAAATTGCTCTGCAGTTATTAGAAGGCAGTTTTGTCCCGTGTCTATAAGAATGTACCCAGCACTTCTGGGCTGCGATGGACTTTAATATGACTCAGTGGCAAGAAAACCTTTAATTTTTGTGGTCAGGGGGAAGTGGCTCCCAGCTGGGTTGGGATCGTTACTACAGTCACGAGCAGAAGGAAATGCAAGCTGCACCGTGGCAGAGGGTATTTTTGGTAAAATAACTTGAAAGTTGCGTTAGTCTGGCGGACACGGGGGAAAATGTTGGCAATAACAAGGCTGTGTCTCCAAGGGTACTCCGAGGCACGTCATGTCATGTCCCAGCACTTATCACTGGAGGGCAGTAGTGTCTGAGAAGATGACTAGAAGAAAACCACAGATAAAGAACATGGCATAGCTCCTGGGCGAACAGTACAACACATGCTCAGGACATTAAGCCTGTCATTGAAGACTAGAGAGAGGATTTTATTATTTAAGGGGATTTCCTTGTCTTGCATTGCCTTAAAGTCAGGTCTCGCAACTGGGTGATGTTGGGTATGTTGTTCCTCTCCCCATCACAACAGACAGCACCGCGCAAGGCTGTGCTGACTGTATCAACAATGCCACGGAAGGTGGGTTGCAGCACCCCCTCTGCCTCAGTTTCCCTGCCGGGACACCCCAAGGGCTCAAGTGGCCCAGACACATGAAAATAAGAAAAATAAGGTGATTTGTTAAGTAGGTGTAAGTTGGGTGGATGGTGATAAGCATAGGCAAGTGGGACAAGCTCGCCTTGATGAACCATACTTTGGCACGCAGAAATGTGGGATATCTCCAACCCACCCACATCCATTTAATGAAAGCATTTCATGGTGCAGCCCTGAAGTTGTCCATACCGAGATCACCCAAGCATGAAGAAAGCAGAGACAACCTGGGCATTTCAGTCCAACACCTTCATCTCTGTTTGCAAAATCTGGGCTTGTTCACTGCAATCAAGGGAGAATATGCTATTTTGGGGTAATTTGGGGTGCATTCAGCATGGACTGTATCTACAGGCTTCATGTCTCCAGTGTGCAGTGGGGACTGGGATGCTTAGTGTTCCTGTGGGCTCTTTTAAACCTTGCAGTGTAGGAGTCTCCACCACTGGGAGCTCCACCAGTGTCACAGAGGAAGACCAAGAAGGTGGATGAAGAGCAGTATTCACACACCATTGCAGATGGCAGCTTGGCTGTTTGTAGATGATCATCAGAGAGCAACTAGAAATGGTTTTTTGGTTGGTTTGTTTGTGTTTTTTTTAAATAGAAAACAGAACTAGAGTCAAGGCAAGCGTGACCATTTGGCTTTCTCAGTAAGGGGCTGAGCTCTAGGCAGCTGAGCACAGCAAATTCGGTGCACCTATATTTTGGGGGTGCTGCTCACTGGGAGTGGCTCAGCTTCCCTATAGAAAAATAACGAGCTATCTCGGTGAGTCAGAGCTGAAATCAGTCTCATTTTTGGCTAGAGACAAAACTTGAAAGCCTTCCTCTGCTGACCCAAGTGAAATCCATGGGGAGCTGGGCATCGTGACATCCGAACAAGAACTGTGAAGATGGCTAGCCATAAAACAGGCATTTGCAAACAAGCAAATGGCAGCGTATTTTGTTTGCCCCCCCTTTTTTTATTATCCCATTGTGTTTTATTAAGAAAGTAGCAGTCATCCTATAGTTATCCAAAGACAACTCTAATTTTTCCTAAAAAAAAAAAAAAAAAAAAAAAAAGAGACTGTTTTCCTGTTCCTCAAATTCCAAATTACTTTGGAAGACTGGGAAAAAAATCTTGGAACTTTTGAAAAAAAAAAAAAAACACCAAAACCAGAAGTTGTTAACTTTTCATTTTATTTTTCTGTAAAAATAATACTGGGCAAGATGTATCTAAAGAAGCACATCCCATAGATTTCTAACAAGCAGATTTCTAACATGCTTGTCTCAATTCAGGTCCTTTTCAAAGACAGAACTGGGTGCAAAATAATAGCAGGAGATCTTTCCTTTACTGACATAGAATCACAGAATGCTATGGGGTTGGAAGGGACCTCTGCAGATCATCTAGTCCAACCCCCTGCCAAAGCAGGTCCACCCACAGCAGGTCCCACAGGAACGTGTCCAGGTGGGTTTGAATGTCTCCAGAGAAGGAGACTCCACCACCTCTCTGGGCAGCCTCTTCCAGGGCTCTGCCACCCTCACAGGAAAGAAGTTCCTCCTCATGTTTAGATGGAACTTCTTATGTTCAAGTTTGTGCCCATTTCCTCTTGTCCTGTCCCTGGGCACCACTGAAAAAAGACTGGCCCCATCCTCCTGACACCCTCCCTTTAAGTATTTATAGGCGTTGATCAGATCCCCCCTCAGGCTGCTCTTCTCCAGACTAAACAGACCCAAGTCCCTCAGCCTTTCCTCGTAAGGGAGATGCTCCAGGCCCCTCATCATCTTTGTAGCCCTCTGCTGTCCCCTCTCCAGCAGTTCCCTGTCCTTCTGGAACTGGGGAGCCCAGAACTGGACCCAGTGCTCCAGATGGGGCCTCCCCAGGGCAGAGTGTTGGTTTATTTTGCAACTTGATCACTGATAGAATAAAGTTGTTTAGAAGAGGATAATGGGATAGTTATCTCCTCAAAATAAGTATCTCCTGGTTTAAGCATCTTACCTGGGTATTTACCTGGCAGAAATGCATTTTCCTTTGCCATGGTGCTCACCTACTGGTAAGGAGCAGCATTTGTGCACAGCACTGGAGAGCCCTTCTTTGCAACCGGATATTTGATCCCAGCTACTGTAACCTACAATTAAAGAATTCTATTCCCAAGTCCATATTGGATCTCCTGAAAAAGCCCTCAGGAATAACCAGCTTTCTGCTGGGTCTGATTTTCCTGCTTGCTTGGCCCACGCAGCTTGAATGGCTCTTAGGTATGAAATTCAATTTTCCGGCAGAGGGGTTTCTCCTCATAGGCTGTGTATTTACTGTGTAATTGGCGGCACACGGGGGAAAAATGCCCTGCATTTAATGCAGCACAACAGTATTAACATGTTGATGCTAAACGCAGGGAATCTTGGTGGTAATTCACATTTTGTCCCTCTGGAGACAAGGGACAAACAATGAGCACTTGAAGAAATAAGAAGCCTGAGTGTGGCAGACAGCAACTAACCAGCACTTGATTTGGTGCAGAAAAGAAGAAACAAGGCATAATTAAGCTCAGTGAAGATGGGGGAAAAACATGTTTTATGATACTGGGGTACATCATGTTTGTTTAACCAGAATGATTTACGTGAACGTTTCCACCACAATGAGGGGCATGATGGAAGATGCTACCGTCTTGGAGAAATTGCTCGCTCCTTTTTGCTGCATTTGCTTTTAGACCATTGAATTTAGCTTTGCAACCAGCAAAAACTCAGACAGGTGCAATAGTACCAGGTTACAAAAGATCTCCAGATCCCAAAAAAGTATTCGCCAGGAGGATGGGTGTGAAGACAGAGCTGTAGAGCTTGTGCAAAGGGGAATAGCAGCAGTGATGGAGCACGGCAGCGATGTATGCAGATAATGAAAGAGGATGGGGGAATAAGTATGTGTATGATAATTGAATTCAGTATGGCGAGGGTCAATAATGTTATATACATATGGGCAGTGGCTTAATGATTTAGTAAATGGGCAAGATGACTTGTTTCTTTTAGTAAATGGGAAAGCATCAGCTTATTAAAAAATAATGTGTTAGTGTCAGCAAAGGAATTTAATCAAGGATGAGGCTCAGACAGTAAATAAGGACAAATAAAGGCCGTTTGTTGATGCAGCACAGCTAGACATTTTCCATTTCAGGTGAAATCTTCCATTTTGCTATGATGGACGGATGGGGATGCAGCACTCAGCTGGAGGCTGGTACTTGGCTGGGGGCACCATGAGGGTTAGGTTTACCCTTTTCACAAAGTCTTCTGGATGGTTCTGATGCCATCTTAGCCTGAATGGAGGGAGAAAAAAAATCCCAAGATCAGCTTCTATAGGAGAAATTTTCATAGCACACCACCACAGGCGTTAAGAGTCTTTTATCAGTAGGTTTGAAAGCGCTTTCCTTTGGAAGCGAGCCTTACCCCCATTTTGCGGATGGGGAATGGGAGCACCTTACCCAGGGTGAATGCACTGGCTATAGTAGCAGGGTCAGGAGGAAACTTGAGGTATTAACCACATTTATAGCCATTGCTCAAAAACGGAGCATCCCCCCTAGCTGGGAAATCTGCATTTGCCCCATTTTGCATCCTTTTTGTGCTTCCTTCTGCTGGTGGCAGTGTGTAGAGCGGGATTGCACAGTAACTTTAACCATTTATTTCAAATCTTTCCAAGTAATTTCTGATGCCCTGTTCTCCTTTGGTATGGGCATCCGTGAGGTGACATCTATTCCCATGTAAGCCCAGAAGAAAGGCTTGGGCTTGCTTTCTGGGCTCTGCAGAGGTGAGATGTGTACCCTGTCACAGCTCATGAACCAGCATAGCAAGGAGTCGGTTCTTTGGGGAGCAGGCTGTGTGAAGGCCCAGGGAGATGATATACCAGCTGCTTCTTGGCAATTTTGTTTCAGTCTTAAGCAGCCACTGTAGCCTGGGAAAAGATTGAATATTAAAAAAAAAAAAAAAAAAGAAAGATAATACCAAAGCAGCATAAAAGGTTGTTTGGCGTCGTTCCTCCCTCCCATTGATTTTTCACGCTACTTTACAGAATCTGTGTCAAGGTAAAGGGTGAAATCTTTAGGCTCTCCCTGCCAGCAATATGTTTCTTGCTTTGATCTGCAGTTTTATTATCAGTTGCCTGATTGTGGGAAAGGACTGGATTGCCTTTTTGGAAACCCAGACCAGAGCAATTGGTCTCCCTTGCAGAAACCCTGATGTTTTGCATCTTCCCTTCCCTGCATAGCACAGCCCTGCTGGAGCAGAGAGAGTTGAAGCAAAACTGAAATTTATCCCTACCCTCCATGGCATTAAAATAATCACTTAAAAAAAAATAATTTCAAAGCGAATGTTTTATCTTTTGATGGGAGATTGCCTGTGGCAGCTTCAACCAGAAGCTCATTCCTCTGGGGGAAGATGCTGGAAAAAAATGGGTTGAGCTGGTGCAGGGATTATGAATATGAAATTTCTTACTCCATAAAACCATATGTTTGGGAGCAGAAGAGCAAAAATGCGTGGGAAAGGGAAGTGGAAATGGTGTCATGGGTCAACTGAAGGCCACTTCTAAGGAAATTTTGGTGCCCAATTAATCTCTGTGCAGTAAACATCCTACAGGATCAGTGAAGATAATCAGCTCATTGCAGAGACTATTTGCATCCAGAAGATGTTGAATCACTTGTGTCTCTCCTCCCCAGCTCCTTCTGCTGCAGCTTATTATCAATTCTTTCACCTTTTTGATTGGATTTACCCATAACTTGTAGTTGCTACTCCGATATTCGAGAGCAGGTCCAACTGATTTCCATCTTTCACATTGGGTTGGTTGACTTCTGTGTTGGGAAGGCTTCTTCCCCTCTTTCACTCAGTTGCTAAATGTTAAGGAGCTAAAAATCAGCTCTCTTTAAAAGGCCTTAAATAAAATGTGAGAACATGAGGGGAAAAATTCACATGAATACATCAGCTAGTTGTCTGCAGAAGTTATGTCATTAATCTCCCCAACCAGTGTTTCTTTGATAGCTCTTGCCCAAGCAAACATGTGAAACAGTCCACTTGAGCATTGTTTTTTTTCCCACAATGACTATTATTCTGACCCTGTTCTGGCTCTGTGATTCATTAGGAACTGGAAACAGCAGTTATTTGCGTGGGTGTTGGATTTACTCATCATGCAATCATTTTCACATTGTGAGGCATAATATAGAACCGATAAAGTCCATACATCTGTATTCTGCATGCGTTTCCGGACTGAGAAGTCGGCAGGATGTTGGGCTGACAGCATTTGGAAATTCAGTGCATAACCTTGATTTAGAGAAAGAGGCTTTACAATTATATTTATATCCACTTTTCAGCCCTTCTAGTGTGTCTGAAAGATGTCGGATGGCAGAAGGATAAATGAAAACTACTTTAGTTTTCATAAATGGGTATCTTATAAGGCCAGTGAGGCCAGCTGTGCTTATCTAGTCTGATTTGCAGAAGACGAGCTATTAGTCTTTTCGAAGGTTTTGTTTTCACTAGTGTATCTCTGTCTTAAAAAAAAAAAAAATTAAAAAATATTCCAATTGTGGCTTAAAAAATTACCGGTGACTGAGAAAGCACCACAGTCCCTTGCAAACTGTTGAAAAGATTAATTGCCCTAATTGCTCTGCCTTAAATACTTGTTCCACATTTCAAGCCTGAACTCATCTAACTTCATGGTCCTGATGTTAAATCCTGCCCTTGCTGTTTTGGGGCGGATTAGCCCTCCTTTCTCACGCTTCTCCCGAGTGCTTTTCCGACAGCAGCTCCTTGCTTTTAACCTCCCCTCCACTGAGACAAAAACCCCTGGAGCTGGAGACATGCTCAACAAGCTCAAGTTTGTAAGCCAGCCGGTTTACAGCAGCCTAATTACATTACGTCGCTGCAAATGCTTTTTCAACCCAATTTGCAGGTGGTTTAATAAAACTTGCTAAGTTCATTTCATGACCTCTGTTTTCCATAGAGACACATAGATGGGTATTCGTTATATTGCCTTAATTTCTTCAGCAATTAAATTGAGAATTGTACATCCCAAAGGATGGGCGGGATCGATGTCAAGCTGACACAATTATCTGTGTGATTCCATTTACCTGCTAAGAATCTTTGTGAAGCCCTTGCTTTCCTCTGGCCTTCCAAAATATTTTTCTTGGTATTTCAAAACTTGCTGAAGATCATCAGCGGAGAAAATGTAATGACCCTTTGGCCCCCCCCTTTTTTTTTTTTAAATTTGAAAAACCAGTGTGTAAAGACCTGATCCACTCTATTTTCCAATATCTTGGCTGTCTGTAGCACGTGTCCCACTCTCTGTTTTATCTGTTAAGGTGTTGCTCTGTAAGACCATTTTTTTATCTGGAAACTTGCCCAATAATGAGATTTTGCCTTCCTAAGGAAGCTATGACCATTGAGTTTACCATCCCAATCACGCAACCGTTCCTGCCTCTTCAATTGAAATGTGAATTAAGTGGAATTTGAGTGATTCCAGTGTTTATAGCCAGGCTGCGCTGTTGATGGGCAGGAGACTTTTCTGTCCAGTCCGTGGTAACTTGGCAGAGCCATGCTAACACTTCCATTTTACTTTACAGAAGCCTTCCTTTCCCTCTCCTTTAAGCACCTTTCTTCTTAGCCTACCATGCCTGATCCCAAAAGCAGAGGTGTTTTTTCACCTGGAGACCATCACCATTGCCACAGCTCCCTTGCAACAGGTGGACTTGAGGTGGCTGAAGATGTCTTCATTGCTTTAGAGATGGGGGCTACTGCTGCTGTACAGCTCTCCTACATGCTAACTCGTATACATAAAATATATAGCTCCTATATATACTAGTACATGCTGTATAGGTCTTCAGGTGTGTTATTTGCAGCTGCCACACTGCAAACATGAGGATGGGTTTGATCTCGTGTGATTTCTTCTGCTCCTCTTCTCTCTGGTGGTCCCATCACAAGCGTTTCTCTCCCTAACATGTACTGTAAGAGGTGGTGTTC
This sequence comes from Numenius arquata, assembly GCF_964106895.1. Taxonomy (NCBI): domain Eukaryota; kingdom Metazoa; phylum Chordata; class Aves; order Charadriiformes; family Scolopacidae; genus Numenius; species Numenius arquata. The sequence goes on along the minus strand of NC_133585.1, from coordinate 22,167,725 downwards.
AGTACACAGGCTTCGAGGGAACAGCTGAGATGCTGTTTCAGGCTGTTTCTGGTGTCTGAGTGCCTGTTTGCAGCAGAAGCTGCTTGAGCCTAATACTCAGCTAATGAAACTATTGAGGTAATGATTTCCCAGTGTGGTGGAAACATTTTCCGCTGACATTATCTTGGTCTAGCCTTCAGACCCACACAATGATAATGGAATAATTATGACCCAATTTCATGTGCTTAGACGTTGCTTTCATTACGGACAAATGTTCCCAAAGAAGTGTCATCCTGTTACTGGCTGATCTTTAAACCCTTTAGGTGGTCTCTCATTTTTACCTTTACAAATAGAGTTTCCGCTCGTATACATTCAAAGATACATTCAGCATAAAGTAATTGCTGTGTTTATCAGCGTGGTAAAGCAGGCTTGGCACGCTAAAATACATGACAGTTACTGATCTTTAACCAATAAAAGCATCCAGGAGGTTAAACACAGGTTTTTCTTTCTAAGTGTCTCATTTAAGAGCACTAAAGCAAAATTCAGGATTGAAATGAGAAACGATGCAGGACTTGCATCGTTGGCATCTCTGAAATAAGATCAAGCGCTGCATGGAAGATGTACCACTGGTTCCAGCTCAGGGGCTCCAGTGGATTTACCTTTTGAGAAGTAGTAGGATAAGAAGATGAAATTCAGGACAGCTTGTGACATGTCGTTTGGTGGAGGTGAACGCTGGCCATGTTGCCTATGGACCCATGTTGCCTTCCCCAGGAGAGAGGAGGTGAAGGTACTGGTTTGGCAGGAGAACGATGGTGTGCGGCGCCACAGAAAGGGCCCATCACTGACAGGAGATGTTAAGTGAAAGGTGGGGTACTTACAGACTGCAAAGTATGTGTGCTTTTTTAATAGGTAATTAAATGGCATGTACTCATGTGGATGTTATTTATAGGCTTGGAGATTTGCAGCTACCGGCCTCAAGAAATTGTAACACCCTTTCCAACTTATTGCATGGCCACAATTGACTAACAGAAAGAGGAAAGCAAAAATCCTAAATTAAAAAATCCCTGTGACCAGAAGTATATGTTGAAAAGGGACAGTACTTCAACTATGAAGAGCTTCAGAAGCGTATCATTATTTAAAAATACCAAGTCTAAGCTGAAAATAGTGGCTAAAGCAGGAGCTTTTGCATTTGAACTGCAATATGCCCCAGTCTAATAAGGATCTGGCTTTGCAATCAAATAAGAAAACTGAAGTTATGTTTAACTTGTGGCACTGCTTAGAGCCAGGAGATGGACAGAGAACCTTGAACAATGGGGAGAAGGGAAGAAAATGGTTACCATATGTTTCTCCATATTGATAGCTTTTGTGGATGCACCTTGAAATGGAGTCTGAGCTCTGAAAACCCAAATGACTCTTGGCCCAATAGTAAAAGGTCTATTAAAACCAGGCTATTTGTTCTGCCTTTTCACACAGCCAATCTCTCCTAATTTTTTCACTGTTCTTTAGCTCAGCTGAGCTTGGCAGAATCACAGAATCACAGAATCTTCTAGGTTGGAAGGGACCTTCAAGATCATCTTGTCCAACCATCAACCTAACTGACAAAAATAAACACCCACAAAACAACAAAATACAACACCATCACTAAACCATGTCTCCCAGCACCACGTCAACCTGTCTTTTGAACACTTCCAGGGATGGTGCCTCAACCACCTCCCTGGGCAGCCCATTCCAATGTCTGATAACCCTTTCAGTGAAAAAATTTTTCCTAATATCCAGCCTGAACCTCCCATAGAATAGTTGGTAGTGCAAGGAAAAAAGGGTTTTGGTACCACTATGAGGGAGAACGAAGGGTGGGTTAGAGTCTGGACAGAGCATTAATTTAAATCAGATTTAAGGCTGGGGTTGAACAGATGGATGCTATGTCATCTCCTTCCTGGCCACGGTGTCTTATGGACAGATGGGAGAAAAGAGCACATACAATTGTATGATATGCAGCAATATTCACAAGCACCAGGTATGAAGGGTAGCAGCACTATCCATGGTCTTTGGTCGCTGTGGAGGATGAGGGCATCACATACGTTAGGGGCTGCCAGGCTGGGTTGTATTCTTAGAGCTGGCTTAACACCTCTGATAAGGGATGTAACATTGCTGAACAGTGTTACCCTAGACTGATACGGAATATTAAGACCATAGCATGTTATCTCCCTTTAGTCATAAATCACATTACAAAGTTTATTGCAGTCCCAAAATGCCTGGTCTTCCACTACATCCTCTGCTGCCGTGGTTATTTAATCCAGTGGGGAGAGGGTGACAATTGTCTTGCAGAGGGGGAGAAGGGCTGGGTGACCTGGGTGCCCTCTCTCCATGTGTGTGCAGAGGGGTGACTGATGGGGAGAGGCTGACAAGTCTCTGGATACCCTCCATGCAGTGGTAGAGGACAGGAGCATTTTGAAACACCGGCTGAGGTTACTAGGTGGTCTTTTATCGCTGGAGACTAAACACATACGGATTACTTCAGCATTACCTTCCATGTGATGGGAAATGTTTGATGATTAAGGCAATGACAGACCCACGTCTCATAGACTTTGACTTCAGGTTATGCATCCCTCAAGACCCCAGTGATAGAGGTGAAATGTAGAGGACGACCCTTAGCTTAATGCCGGGAAGTGGTTAAAAACGATCAAAACCCATGATGCTTCAGTTGCTGGGTAATGGAGGGAGGTTGCTGCAGAGGGAAAAGCTGGAGGGCTGCACAGACCCCAAGCTTTCCCAGGAATGAAAAAAATGCTTTCAGGTCTGCATCCCCACCCTCTGCTCTTGTAAAAGGACTCATAGACCAGAAATCTTTAAACAGATGGTTTGAATAAGGTAAAGTACATAGCCAGCGGTGCCCTCGGGTACGTCTGGGTAACCACACCGCCCTCCAAGGAGCTCCACAGATGCAACCACAGGTTGCGCTGGCCCGGTGGGACTCGGGGAGGTTGAGAGGCTGCATTGTTCGGACACTGGTATTTTTATCAGTTAAACTCTGGGGAAGAATTCCTGGGTGGAAGCTGCCAAACCCGCAAAAGCAACTGTTAGGTGGGAAGAAGCGTCTCCTGTGTGCTGGCACGCGTGGCTTGGCCATGCGAAATATTTTCCCGTCAGCACGGCTCTTTGCAGCAACTGTAAATGGAGGGGACGTCAGATGGCTGCAAAGTCCTCCACACCAGCAACAGCAGTGTGTGAGTCTGAGGTGGAGAGCGAGAGGGAAGATTTGGGAATAAATATGGTTGGGCAGGGAAAAAGCTGGCTGGTATGGGGCTTTTATAACATAAATCTGCTCAGCTGTGGTTGTGATAGGCACCTCAGAGCTCCCCAGAGGAGCAGAGGAGAAGGTGGCTGAGGTGGCACTGCTAACCTCAAGTTGCAGGTGGAGATATATGTGATCTACCACTTTGTTAGGGAGTTTGTTCTCATGGTTATCTGCCTTTCATGTTCAAAATAGGTGCCTCATTTTTCATTTGAATTTACCTGTCTTCCAGTCCTTGTAATGCCTTTCCCTGCTACTCCGAAAATGCCACTAAATACTGAACACTTCCTCTATGTTAGGGTCTATATAATTAAATTTTCTCTTAGTCTTAGTTCTTTTCCCCATACGCTAAACAAATCAAGCCCTTTCTGTCCTTGTTAAAGATTTTTTTTTCCATCTCGCCAATATTTGCTTGCCTTCTTCAACACCATCTCCAGCTGCTCAGTGTCCTCTCCTGCAGCAGGGATCATAGCAGTCTGAAAAGCAGTTCGGCCTCAGCCACCAATAGACACGTGTTGTTATTGGTCGCTAGTCATTATTTCTCCGTTTAGTTAGCTGTTTTCTACTTACATAGATAGCTGGTCATAACTTCACCCTCCACATTCATATGGAGCCACTTGTTCACCGAGACCCCCCCGGAAGCAAAGAGGAAGGTGGAGAGGTTCTTCCTAGCAGGAGGAGATCCCCAGGAAAGCCCCCTGGGTTTTTTTGGCAGCTTGCAGTCGGTGAGATGGGCCCACATAAAGCTGTGGGTGGTTGACGTTCAACAGACACACCTCCTCCCCCTTTTTTTGATGTTCTGTTGACCATGTCACGGCTATATGATCTTTCCCTAGCTAGAAACCAGCACTTTGATTCCTGGAAGAGAAACTTATTGCAAAGATTATGGGGGAAGGATGGCTGCTGACTTGCAGTCTTGCCTCTTAAAATGTATTATATTGATTAGCCAAAAGAGAAAGGTGCTTAGCAGGGAGATGCATCTTCTTTGGTTTCCTTTGAACTCGCTGGCATCATCTATAAATCCAGCACTGGACACAGGGCGATTTAATGCATGATGCTTTTTGGTGGCTAAATGCAACCCTTCCCATTTCCCTTCTGTATCTCCAGGGATAAAGCAGGCACGACGGGGGATAAAGCGGCCCCTCGTGGGGCAGCGCTTGGCTTTGTCTGCCAAGTCTAATAACTGGCATTGACTCTGAACAACTCCTTTGAAAGAGCAATCAGGTATAAATAATTAATACCTGTTAAATTATTAAAGCTGGAAATACAGTACATGGGTTCAGCCAGCTGACCAGGAGATGAATGAGTAATTATGTTAATTAACCCTTGCAGCTAGCAGGATCTGCAATTAGTCCACATTTTACGCTGCTTTGTGTTTTTTAGTAACAGGAATGAGCTAAAAATAAACAGAAATAAACTAAAGCTATAGTTAAAAAATATGGGTTAAACAAAGGGGTTTGAATGATCAAATGGCCCTTCTTTCTCTCAGGGTGGAAGCGGGTGCATTTTTTAAAGCTTTAACCAATGCTCTCTGTGAGGATTTGAAGATGTTTTTGAAAAGTGTTGGTAACGCAATGCAGGAAGTTATCCTCTGGACTCTCGCCTCCAGGCTCTGCACATTTCTACCATCCCTTTCCTATGTGTTGCTGAAGAGGTAAAGAGATAGGGGAAAAAAAAAAATCAAGTATATATTTTTTAAACCCATTAGCATCATGGAAGGACTCCTAATAATGACGTACAAATCAAAAGTCTAGTTTTGCAAAGATGTAACTTGCCATTCAATGGGCAGTAAAGCCTGAATGTACAGAAAAAGGCTTTTCCAGTAAAAAGAAAAAAAAAGTATTTAGTAGTTACAAGTGGAAAATACTGCATTAATTCAAAGCTTAGAGTTCAACTAATTACTATCAACTGAGATTTTATGACTGGAAATGGTCATTGTCCAAATGCTCTGTCTGCATTACTCGGGTGGATGAATAATGCCTAGCCTCGGGAAAAAAGGTCTTTTTTTCCAGAATGTTGGAACTGGTTGCATTGTAGACAGATAATCGATTTACACTATAGGTCTTCTCTGTTGAAAAACACCCTCTCTTACTCTTCCTACTTATTAATATGAGTGAATATATTCAGATTTGGTTTTCTTTTTGTGTGGTTTTTATTTTCCCTAAAGGCATCGTGCTGAAAACGTGTCTAAGACTCCTTATTTACATGAGGAGGTATCTGCCATCCTGATTCTTTGAAGGATGTTTCAATGAGTCTGTCTGGGTCTAAAGGAAAATCTCCCGGAGGATTCCTGTTTTCCTCCTGCTCCTATTTTGTTAATAAGTATTGCTTTTCACTGTGATATTGAATTAAATGGATACATTTAATTATGGAATTGGAAGAAACCTGCTAGAATGGGTCAATGAGAGAGCAATTTAAGAAATCTTTTCCATTTCCCAAGATGAAATGGAAAGGTTTGGCATTTACCTCTGCTCTGAGCGTTCCATTTCATCAAGGAATTACCCAAGTGAAGCAAATTCTTCACTGGGAATCTCAAAACTTGCTTTGGCTCTAATGGCTTTGGTGAAAGTTTTTAATGGGATGCATCAATATGCAGATTTTATTTGAACGTTTGTGGTGACTGCAAAGAATGCCTCTTATTCAAAGTAAGAGAAGAAGCAACAGGTGAGAAACGGGCTCGTTTCCATCAATGAATGTGTAAGAATATTTTTTGAGCAGAGGGTTGTGTTGCAAAGTGGAGATGATGGGTGTAGTTCCCGCTGCCCTCGTGCATGCAGGTTCATGGAGATGCTTTAATACTCCCTGGGATTTCAAATTCAGCTCAGGCTCTAGGAATTTGCAGACAAGAAATTATTATGGTGTATCGGTTGTTGCTCATGCCTTCAAAAGAGCACAGATTGCAGAGTTTTGATGATTTGTAGGCTGCATATCAGACATAGGGTGCACATCCCCAACTTCATCTTCTGGTAGATGTTTTGTGGCTTATTTCATACAGATATCACAAATACATTTGGCGGCTTAGCCTTGAAATCATGCCTCTTTCTTCCAGCATCATTGGGCAAATGTTTTACCTCTCTCTACAGTGTAAGCTGGGACATGCTTTAACTTAGACTCAGCTTAGACTAAGGGGCTAGACTAGACTCTGGGCTCACCTTGCTTTGCCACCAAAGAATTGGTACCTTTTCAGCCTGAGGATAAATGTGTTTCCCTGAATCTCCTAATCTGTTTGGGTTTAATTTGCATCTTAAAAACATTATTTACTCTGTCTCCTGAGTTTTCCCTACAAAAATATAGAGAAACTTGAGGGGAAAAAGCCACGTCTATTTAAATCTTTTGTTCTAGAGGGGTTTCTGTATTGATTCTTTCCCCATAATGTAGACCTGTGTGCTCAACACTTGCTGGTCGGCTGCCCAATCAGTACCCATTCCATCTGGAAATTACATAAGAGTTTGTTTGCAAAGTTTAACTTTGCATCTGAGGAGCATAGAAAGTTGTTGAGGTTTTTTTTGAGGTGATGGATTAATTACAATTGCAGTGATATATGTATATAAGTATATTAGCATGAGCTATTTTAATTTAATAGATTTTTCTGAGAGTTTACAAGAGAATATAAATGGAAAGAAAAAAGATTCAGACTCCTGAAAATGGAATAATTTAAAATCTAAAGAAATGAGACTACATATGGAATTGTGGTATATAGTGAAAATGACACATCTTCCTTACTCGGATTGGTCATTCAATTGGTCGTTATTACTAAAAGATACAGATTCTTAGGTTTATGTGTCCTGACTTCTGCGTGTGTGCTCAGAGTTGTATGTTATCGTAGTGGCAGCACATACCGGGTGTTGAGCCAAGAGCCAGGAATTGGTGCACATCAGTGACCTAAGGGCTCCCCTATAATGTCTATTACTGAATCAAATCATTGATTCAGACCTTCAACAAATCAGCTCATCTTTTTCCTCTCTTTCAGGGAAACACACACAGGTGTGGTAAAGAAAACCCACATAAATGTGATGTCTGGTCTGCTGGGACTTGCTGGTAGAGTTATTATATCTCTGAAATAATTTGCTTATCAAGTAAACTGAATGTTAAGCAGGAAGAAGGCTGTGAGTTTGTCTATTATAATGGACATAGAGAGAGACAGTACTGTGGTTTTATAAATGCTCACTTTTATATAAATATGCCCCTTAAAATGCCACACATTCACTTCTTTAGTGTTGTAGTTGCTAACTTGAGAAAAATTTATAGTATTAATCCTGTGCTTTTGCTGAGAAATAGAATATATGAATATTGATGGGAACTTAAAGCTGAGTTGGAGCAACGCTCTTGGCCCTCATGGTCTCTTTTTTTCCCCAATGCATGCATATTTTTGTTTCTACATTGCCTTTTGATTGAGTGTTTTGGCGTTTTTTTGATGTTTTGTTGTTTTTTTGTGATGGTGGTGGTGGTGATTCAAACATATTTGGTGTGAAGGTTTGCAGCCGTGCACCTCAAGCTGGGAGAGCAGGGCAGTAGAGGGCGGCATTACTCCTTGTGTTTTGTGTTTTCTCCTCCTAAAAGAAAAGAGAATTATAAAGCAGGGGAAAAAACAGAAGAATGTGGAGAATGCCGTGCCTGCCAGAGCTGCAGGCCATGTAAGGGAACAGAGTGGGGCCAAACACCCACCGCGTGGGGAGGTGGCACACAGCACTTCGCACTATGTCGTACCCAAATCATGAGCTGGAAACAGTTGTTTTGCTGATAGTCATGGCTTTTAAACAAAAAAGAAAAAGGAAAAGAGCAGGTTTAAAAAAACAAACAACAAAAAAAACCCCCACAAATTGGTGTTTGTGTTTCTGAAACAGAGCAGGGGGATTTTTGAAGCAGCTGTGAATTTGCACCCTTGTTCTAGGAAGCAGAAGTACAAAACACATTGCCTTCCTGTCTGCCACATGCAGGTTTTTATGCTGCGTACCAATATCAATCCCTCCTATTCTAACAACACGAGACCCTTTCACAGCGTGTCAGATGCTTTGGAGATGAGTTTGTACGCTGAGCTTTGTGTATACAGATTGCTTAAATAAGGCTATAAAGAAATTGCCCTGTCCAAACGACAGGGGCCAAGACACTCAAGTGAAAACATAGACGATAAAGCTTCGACAGAAATAGTTCTTGCAGAGAAGTAGCCTAATAAAAGGTTGATACTAACCTAGAAATTTTTCTTGTTAGAGCACAGAGAAGCAGACACAAAGTGCATGCATGCCTTTGCAGCATCATCACTTCCAAAGGATTTTTTCCTTCTAGGTTTGAGGAAGCCCCCATGAGTTGGTATCATAATTCCCCAGGAGTGAAAATTGTGCTGTCCTCCACCCAGATCAAAGATGAGGAGGTGGTGGGGAAGGCAAACCTTCCCAGCATTTTTTTTATGGTGGGGAAGAGTTGCATAGGTGAACTCCCCCATGCATGTTTCAGTACTAAGCCAGGGAGAGGAGCCGGGGGGAGAGGAGAACCAGCCGGAGCTGGAGTCAGAAAGGGCAGCGCAGCCCCGGGTTCGCACAGCCCCACTTGCCTGTGGCTGATGAGGAGCTGCGGTTGCGCATCCTCCTCCAAGATGGGGTAGTGGCCACGCAGCGGCGAGAGCCCGGAGGGAACCCTGCACCTTACCCAGGAGTTTAGCTGCTGATTTGAAGCACAAATTGTGCAAAGGTGAGAATAAAAGCGCTGCCCATCCTCTGATCCACCCAAGGCAGCAAGGCAGTCAGTTGAAAGATGTTGGCAACGCTTCGGAAATCAGGCGAACGCTGGCCTCTAATGCTCTGATGAGTAGGGCAATCAGTTTGAGCAAACACTGACAAAGAGAAAACTGTGAGCATAAACATTTTTACACACTCAGAGAGCCCAACCTGATGAAGTTTCCCCAAGCATAAACAAGAAATAGCTGTAGAAGCCAGTGGAGGGCTGTAAAACCTTTGTGAAACCCGACATGAGCCCCTGTTTGCAGAATGTGCCAGGATTATTCATGGCTTTTTCTTTGGTACCTGAACGAGCCGGGTCCTCTGTGGTATGCAGCCGTTTATTCTGAGCCTTAAATGATCATGGGGATCAACTTTGAGTACAAACCTTTTCTGGAAACGTTTTCTGCAAGAGAAGGTTTAGCATTGCTAGAATTGCAGACATGAACATTTCCAGATACTTAAATAAAAGACTGGTACTTCAGTACAATTTTTCTAGTTGCTCAGGACATGCAGATGTGAGAAAAAGACTTCAGGATTAAATTCGCACGCAAATCTTTTTCTAAAAAGGAAAACAACTTTCAGTGCAACTCATATTTATCTTTAAGAAACACCAGTCTGTTGTCCAGTCGTGTAAAACACAGGCTGAAAGTCTACGTTCTGTGCTTATTGTTATAAATATCTGAAACTTTCAAATAATAGTTTTTAAAAAGCAGAGGAATTAATTTGGTTACATAAAGAGATGGTGCACTTGTTCACGATGCATTCCTCATAAAATAATGGTAACGCACTGGTTATTTTCATATTGGTGGTAGCGGAATATGCGCTTATTTCTAATCCAATTTCAAATACAAACGAATAAATGGATAAATCAGCCCAACAGGCCAAGGCAATTATGGTGGGTGAGTGGTGCATTACTGGCAAGGAGAGATAAGAAACACTGCAAGGTCCGGGAGGAATTGCACCCGAAATTGCAAACGCTTGGGGCTGGCAAGTGGTTTGCTAACACTGAACTGGGAAAGCTAAGAAATGGCATCAAGCAGCTGCAAAATGAGGCTGTAGAAATGAGCTGCTGCTATCAACCAAAATAATTTGGGGGGGGGAAACAAGTCTCTTGCTGTTCATACCTTCCTGAGTACTTTGCTTTCCACCTCTTGCAGCCAGAGAACTGTGATTTAAAAAAATCAGCACGTTGCAGAAGGCAATGGAGGTTGGAGAGAGCAAAAGAATGTAACTGCATGGTAACAACTGATGAGCTTAGCCGGGTTTATGTAGTGTTATGAAAGTATACCATGAAGAATTGCAGGCTGGCTCACAAGGCAAACCTCACTTTTGGTCAAGGCAAGTTTTTACCAGCGTACTACTGAATACTGACGCAAGAATCACTACTCCAAAGCGCACCCCTAGAAGCCGTTGTTGCTAGTCAGAATCCCACATGAAGACAAAAGAAGAGATGACCTCACACGCAGAAGGTTAGTAGGAGCAAATGAAGTCAGAAACAAAGGCAGAAAGCTGGGATTTGACCCCAGATGTCCTGACACCCCATCGAGTTCCTGATTGCCTGGACCGTGGAGCATGGTAAGCTCAGATCTATATTCTGCCCGAGTGCCTTTCCTCAGCAATGCAATACAAAGGTGACGTGGGATGTGTGTTAGGCAGCTGTAAGGTTTCTGGCTGTGTCAATGGCTCTGTAAGGGTCTTGCCTCTGAAAAGTGAAGTTTGGGAAACTTTTGGTAACCTCTACATGTTGATCACTCAGTGACCAAATGACATTGAAGAGCTCTGTTGTATGATCAGACTGTTTCTGTCCTCAGGCAGCAACCCCATGTCCTTTGGTGCATGGGCTGAATGATGGATGAGTCGCTGAGCTCTCCCACCCCTTCACCATGACACTGAGATAACGTACAGCGGGAGGAGGAACGCTATCTTGAATAGTGAAGATAAAAGGGTCACTGAGCGTAGGCTGTCCTGAGCAGTTAAACTCTGATTGACGAGAAGTGCGAGGAAGCTGGCCTGGCTATCCCAGCTGTGTCTCCCATGAAAATCAGTGGCCTTAGATCCAACACGTGGCTCCCATTTTCCTTCAAATGTTTCAGCTTCTCCCAGTCTCACAGATATGTGCATGAGAGCCAGAATGAATCTGTTTTTCCAACTACGTCAATTGAGTTGAAGTTTTCTACAAACGTCACCTCCATTATATCCTGTATCTCACGGCTCCAAGACTAGATCTGCATCCTTACGTTTAGTTTAATTGGTCCCTGGGTTCATTTGCCAGTAGCTTAAGGCTGAAAGCAAAAGAAAACTAAATTTCCATGGCTCTCCTTGTCTAAATGCTGCTTTTTGCTCTACATAGTCAGTGCCCTGGGACTGCTGAGAAAAGCAGGAGCACAGTCAGTGTCTAATTGTAGTAACTGCAAAACAGTACTAAGTATTTATGTTGGCAGTTTTCAGAACAAGTTGCTGCTTAACATGAGCCTAAAGAGACCTCGTAAGGCAGCTGAATCTTTTTGAAACTGCTTCTGGTTTAATCCAGCCCATGGGAAGACGTGTCTAAGCTCTGCTTGTGTCTGACCTGGCTGGGCACTCCAGTCCTTCCTGGAGTGGGAAAAAAAATGACCCAGTCACTTGAGGTGTGTATGGACAGGAGGGATAGGGATCAGGGATGGTGGTTCCCACGCCTGACCTGCCTGGAGATCTGCTGCTATTTGCAGCTTCTATCTAGAGGTGCAGAGAAAATGTGTTTACTCTTTCTTGGAGAAAGCCCAGCCCCAAAGATTTAATTTAGGCTAAGGATCTGAGAAGGTGCTGCCAGGAACCTACCCCACAGGGACTCATGAGTGGTTGAACCAACGCTGAAGCAAAGGGGTGCAGAGAGCCACTGCCATGACATGCAGCCATCTGATGGGGTGAGCTGTTGAAAATCCAGCTTCCTATGAGATCATGGGAGAAAGACATCTCTGAACTGAAGTGTGTCAGACGCTTTTGGAGGGCAGAGGATCTGTGGTTTCTGTAGGCACACAGGCAGGGCTGGCTCGAATAGGGTCTTGTTAGCGGGGAAAAGAAGTCAGAGGCACTGTTTTGGTTGCTCTAATGGAAGGAAAAAGCTTTGAAGGGCTTGTTGAATGTGTATTCAACTTCTGGATACTGAGAATAATTAATTGTGCCATTTTTATGTAAAACTCATGTTCCTCCCATAAAGATGACTGATACCCTTCTACTTCTCCAGCTCTGCAGCCCACCCAGCAGGAGCCACAGGTACAGGCTTTCCTCCAGCCTGGAAAAACGACAAGGGGAGGGTTATCTCTTACCTTGCCAGGATGCTAGGTCCTTCATGCCATCCATTTTTCTGGGCAAAGGACCCATGAAGGAGAACAGGAAACTTGAGTCTTAAATCTGATTCTGGCGTGCAAGGGGAGGGGGGCTTGAAAACCACCGTGTTACATGGATAATTCTGTTCTATTATACACCCATAATATCTCATCCTTTTGCTTTGCATGACACAAATATTCATTTTGTGTTATTATGTATGTCCCTAATGTGATATAAAAAGCTAAGCATATTACCAATTGCAGTACAGCACATTAATAGCTTTTCTTGTCTCTGTAGTGACCATTTTTTTGGTACCATTAATAGGTCTTGGGGTATTTATTTTCTCGTGCACTCTACTCCAAATGATCCTCATCCTGGAAGGGTTCCTTAGGGCAGGCTGGAGCAGTTGCATGGTCTTCTCGAGTGCTACTTCTCAGTGTTTCTTACTGATAATGGAAAGAATCTACATACTAAAGGAAAGTCCTCGAGATAATCCAGTTGAGATGTCGATTTGTCTTTCAGTGCTCCAGTCAGTGGGGTTTGAAAGACAGCACTCACTGCAAGAGTGCCCAGCCCTGGGTATCTCTGTTCCTTCCACGGGGAGCAACAAACCAGTTTCAGCTTCATTTTTAGAGGCTCCAGAAAGGACCAAAATAAGTGTGAAAGTCCAATGTCGTAAGACAATAGGAACTTATTTTTGGAGATAGATGGGGCTGAAGCAGTCCCCAAACACTGCCAGTTCCTGTTCCTTTGTCTTGGTGAGGCTGCTTTTACATAGTACTTCCAGCGTCATCCCTGTCCTTGGGGGTTGAATTATTTTTCAGCTGCACCCTGCAAATCTGTAGGGCACTGTGGCCCCAGAAGGAGCTACCGGAGGCACTCTGTTTGGGGCAAAAGGCGAAAAGAATGGCCAAATGTGCCCTAGGGAGGCATCTGAAACATCTGTTCATGTTTCAGTAGGTGGCACTCCTTCCTCTGCCTCAGAAACTGGTGTGAATTTTGGGTGTATGGTGGAATAGAGGGGGGGTAGCATCCCACAAATGAGACATGATGACTCTCCAGGGTGAACTGTAGCTTGAGTTGGTTATAGCACACTTCCTGCAAGAGTTCATCTCATGTACGTGCTGCTTTCCTCTAGATCTTCCTGTATTTTTAGTCTCTCCTTCACATCGTAAAGGTGTTGCTGTGAATATCACATAGGGAATGCATTTGGCTTTGCAACCAGCTGTGTGCCATTGGCAGGTAGAGTCCTGCGGGTCACACACCTTCCCAAACCTGCACAAAGCCCCAATCAGCAGAGAAATGCATTGCAAAATCCAAGCAGTTCAGCTTTCTACCACAGGCTGAGCTGCTCCCGTAGATATTTTGGGAAAAGAGTAAGGATGGGCATTGGAGTGGATTAGGCAGGGGAAAAAAAGGCTTCCAGAAGAAGAAAAATGTTTATGTATGCACTCAGTGATGCATCTCCAGCTTCTCCATCCACGCTGTACTTGCTGGCCAGCGGTAGCAAGGTGACATTTGCCTGTCAGTGATTCTGCTTGCTACCTGAGCTTTGACTGGTGAGCCCAGGGAGATGTTTGCAGAATAGAGAGCTTTCAAATATGTTTTTAGCTTGGAAGATGGCAGCTGAGTGGGTGCATTTGGTGACAGATGATCCTTGAAAGGTTTAGTAGCAAAAGCTATTAAAACCTAGGAGCCGTGTAGAGAAGAAATATTGTGATTATAACAGAGCCTGTTCAAAGAGAAGAAACATCCCTGTTTCATGTGATTCCCAACAGCAAGCCCCAGCATGCAGTGTTTTGGGGCAGGGAGGATGCCCTCTGCAGATGCTCTTTTTTTTTCGGCTTCCTGCTTACTTGACATCCAGGCACAGTGTCAGAGCGTCCAGATCAGAAAAAGGCCTTGGGGCGACCATAGCCAAAGGCTCGCTTAACAAACTGCAAGAAGCTTCACCCCGTCCTCCTGAAACCTAAGCCAGTTGGTGCATTCCTGGCATTCTTCTCCCTGAAGCTGTTTCTTTCCCATTCACTGGATCAAGAAGACAAAGCAGCTGCTCTGAGACTCTGACTTTTCTTTTTTTTATTATTGGGAACTTTAAGTTGAAAGGAATCAGAAGATAATCTGAAAGGGATCAGAGGATTTATTTTTATTGGAGTGGGGTGGGACCCTGGGATCCCTGAGATTACACACCATCCGGTACCAGGAAAGCCTGAAGTATGAGCTGCAGGGAGGAGATCTGCACCCGCACAACAGTTTCTTTGGGAGAGCAATGAATAGTTGAAAATACGTAACTGCCGGCTGTCTTCCGGTGGCAGAATGGGTTTGAAGCCCTTTGGGCTGCTCTGGCCTCATTCTTAAATCAGGGAAGACCAGCCTTAGACTTGCTAGCTGCTGATTATAATCCCAAATCTAAAACCAAGCCATAAAATCTCTCTTTAGACCTCACAGGCCTTATGAAAATCTGCTTCCCACCTGTAAATAAGTATTTTGTTTAGATATACTCAGCTAAATTTCTTGCCAGTTTTATTTCCCGTAATTTCTCTTGCTTTTCTCCAGATCCTTTCTGATCTAGGCACTGTTGTCTCAGTCCCAGGCTGTGCACCTCTAATAGAAACCAAGCAATGTGGCTTTACTGCTTGTCATCGAAAAATTATGCACAAGTTTCCCCCCAGAGCTGTTATTCTTTGAAGCCTGGTAGGCTTCAGTTAACCTATCGCTGTCTCCCTCCTCCAGAAGTTGGTTTCACTTCTGTAGGGAGGAAAACAATAAAACTTTAAGCATGTCAGCTGAAGGCTATTAAAATATTTTATTTATCATTGATTTCTAGTTTGTAGGCAGCAGGAGTGCATCTATTTAACACCGGTCTTCTTTAAAATGGGAATGTTCAGAGGATATTTGGTACTTTTGTTCCCAGTGAGTTATGCATGTTTGAAATGGAGGGAATATACAGGAAAAAATGCCATCTGAACTTACAGCCCTTTGGCACCCCGTGAAAACAACCAGAGGACTTTGCTTTTGTGCCTGGCACAGATGCATCAAGGGGACTGAAAACTGAAGCATTTTAGATTCATGTAATTTTTTTTTTCACGGGCATCTCAAAAAATGCAGGAGGTATTAAATACGTTGGAGAACCTGCAAGGCCTCATGCTTATGAACAGAGGCCAGGCCCTTTCAAACCACAGCACCGAACAACTGAACGGGGAGCTGTTGTAATTCCTTACCCGTTCTTTCTTTTTTTTTTTTTTTTAATTTATTTTATAAAGAACATCTGCAGGTTGAAAGCAGGAACTTTGGACTCAGCCAGTATGTAACAGTAAAAAAAACCCAAACCACCCAACCACAAAAGCTCAATGCCACAAACATAGTCTGGATGCCTCCCATTTCCAGCTCGTGCCCGAATGGAAGGTGTAGGCACACTGCTAACAGCAGATACAAACACCTAGGTACCACCCACCTCCAAAAAAAATGTATACATGGCTGCATCCTCCCTCTCTCCCCAAACCAACCTCTCAGAGAGGGAACCGAAGCAGCTGCTTCTGCTGCCCTGAAAACAGCTGAGCATGAAACTGTGCCGGTGCCCCAGGGCTGCAGAAGCTCTTGCGGGGTATCTGTGTTTAGCTGGGCTGTGGGGATTTTTACCCCCAACGCCTCCAGACTGTGCAATCTTACCAGGAAACCCTCAAACTGGCTATTTTCTTGCCCACAGATCCCTCATTCTGCCCTGGAAGGCCAAGCCCAGGAGCTGCGTTGTCACCTTGTACATTGCTGTCCCTTCTGCGCCTGACAAACCCAGGGAAGACAAAAGAAAACAGAGCCATTTGGCACTGAGGGCTCAGCCAATGCGGCTCATTTATTTTATTTTGTTATTTTTGTGCTGCAGACCCGTGGACCGTATCGCATAGGTAGAACCAACGGGTAGCTGTTTGCTGGCACGCAGAAAATCCTAGTGCATGAGGCGTCACACTCGCACAACTGGGAAAATGCTATTGCATTTGGTATGGCATAGCTCACGCTTTCATCTGGGTATTGGGCTACACAGAAAGTCTATTTCCCCTATTTTAAGTTAGGTTTTGGTTTTTTTTTTTTTTTTCAGCGCTCTAAGACCCATATGCCCTGCCTCCAGGCTTTTGCAGTGCAGATATACTTGACCGATATTCATATTTAAATCTGGGTTTTTGGAGCCTGAAGCTTGCTCTGAGGCTGAGCAGGAGCCATGCCAGGCTCCTGGCTTGTGCTTTCACTCCGAGAACACAACAAAATCTGGCTGTTTAAAAAAAAGAAAAAAAGAAAAAAAAGAAAAAAAAAGGAAACGGGAGGTAAACCGGGCAAGTTCTGTGGGGGAAAAGTAGCACCCTTGATTGGAGCAGAGGAGGGGAAGGGAGAAGGTGCCACCCCGACAGCGGGACGGGCGATGGCAGGTTTGTGCAGCCATCTCCCAGGGTTTGGACCTTGTCTGATGGCCTCCTCCTGCAAAAGCAGAGGAGGGGAGGGCTCGGCGGAGGCTCCCGGCGGCGGAGCGCTCCCGCAGCCCCGGGGGGGAGCCGCCGGCCAGCCCCTTCCCCGCATCCCCCCGCCCGGGCGACCCCGGCGGGGCTGTGGGCGGTGCGGGGAGTCGGCGAAGGAGGGAGCGGGGAGGGCATGTGCATCCTCGCCGGCGCCCCTGCCTCCCCCCCCCGCCGCCTTCCCTCTCCCTTCCCTCCCCCTCCGCCTGTGTGTATGTGTGTGTCTCCCTCTCCCTTCTCCAGCCTAGCCTGACGCAGGCGGATCGAAATCCCCTAACAACCCGGCTCCGGAGCGCCGTGCCGGCGGCGGGGGTCCGGCTGCGGCGGGGGCCCCGGCGGGCAGCGGGGCCGCGCCGGGCCGGGCCGGGCCGGGGAGGGCGGAGGAGGGAAGGCGAAGTTGGCCCAAGTGCGGGGGAGGCGGCCCGGAGGGGGAAAGTTGCCGGGAGAGGCGAGGGGCGAGCGAGGCGGCAGGACCATGGGCACTTTGCGGGATTTACAGTACGCGCTGCAGGAGAAGATCGAGGAGCTGCGGCAACGGGATGCGCTCATCGACGAGCTGGAGCTGGAGTTGGACCAGAAGGACGAACTGATCCAGAAGCTGCAGAACGAGCTGGACAAGTACCGCTCCGTAATCCGGCCGGCCACCCAGCAGGCGCAGCAGCAGAGCGCCGGCACCTTGCAGGGGGAGCAGAGGACCAAGCGGCAGGCCATCTCGGCCGAGCCCACCGCCTTTGACATCCACGATCTCAGCCACGTCACCCTCCCCTTCTACCCCAAGAGTCCACAGTAAGCGGGGGTGGGGTGGGGTGTGTGTCACCCCGGGTACCCACCTCTCCATCCGCCGCTCTCGGCCCCCTTCGCCCCCTTCTTCTCCCCTCGCTGCCGGCGGGGCAGCCGGCGGACGGCTCTTCCCCTCCGTCCCCCCGTCCTCTCTGCCGCCGCCCGCCAGGGAGGGACCGGGGCTGGGGTGGGGGGGGCCGCGGAGCGGAGCCCCGAAGCTCGGCCGCCCCGTGTACCTGCGGGGTGGGAAAGTTGCCAGCTCCGGGCTCAGAGGGGTGGATGTGCGACAGGAGTGAAGCGCCGAGGTTGGGGCGGGGGGAGACGTCGGAGCCGGCCGCCCCCCCGCCATCCCGCACGGCGGAGAGCTCGGGCGGCCGCCGGCGGGGTGAAGGGAGCGCATGGCGGTCTCGGGGTGCTTTACCGCTGCGGAGGGGGGGGGGAACACGGAGGACGGGACGGGACACGACACACCACACGGTAGAAACCCGGGGGGGGGGTCTCTCCCCTGTGGGGAGGAACAGTGTCCTGCGGGGAGCGATTCGCGGCGGGGCGGAGAGGGAAAGTTGGGAGCCCGGCGGGGTGCTGTTCCCAGGTCTACAGCAGTCCCCTCGCCGCCCTGCCCGGTCTCCCTTTCCCGGTGGGTGCTGGCGTTTGGTTTCGGGAGGGGGGGGAGTAAGGAAGGCTCGCTGCAGTGTCCTAGTCCGGTGGAGGGTCTGCGGGGGTGTGCGGCGCGAAGGGAAAGTTGGGGAAAACCTCGGCTGCCAGCACTCCCGGGAGATGCTCTGCCCTGGTTTAATGGAGAAAACGGAGACCTTGCAGGAGAGGGATCGCTCTCCCCCCACCTTGGTATCTTTTTCTAGCAAATGCTCCTTAAGGGAAATAAAAAAAAAAAAAAGGAGATTACCCGCCGGTAAAGCGCCCTGTGGAAGGGCGGCGGGGCCGGCTCGGGGGTCGCCCCCCGCCCGCTGCTCCGGGCCGGGTCCCCCGGGGCTCGACCTGCCCATCGCCGCTGCCGGTCGGTGGGCGGATGGGCCGACAGCTTCCCCGGGAGCGCTGGGCAATGCGCGGAGGATGGTTCGAACCATGCTGGTAGTTGGGGTTGTTCCGGTTAATTTTGGGTTTCTCATCCCCCGGGGGGAGGGAAGGGGGGAGGGTCGGGATGCAGGGTCGGCCCCCGCCGGCCGTTTAGGGCAGATGGGGCCCTGGGCTCCTCCATGGGCTTACCGAGGGGATGGCGGGTGTGCAGGGGGCGGCTGTGAGGGACGGTGCCCAGGTGCTCCCCGTTGCCCTCACCGGGGATGTGCTCCCTCACTGGGAGCGGGACCTGCCCGCCCGCCGCCGGGACTCGCTCGGTTCCCGCGGTCGGTTAACGGGCTGGGGGGGGGTGAGGTTGGGCGATGCCGCCGGCCCGGCCCGGCCCGGCCCTTCCCGCCGTCATGGCAGGGCCCCGCCGTCTCCTGGCAACAGCCGCGCCGGGGCGGCCGCCATGGGTCGGCCCCGCCGCCGCCTCAGGACCGTCGGGAGGGCCCGGCCCGCTTCACCGCCCCCCCCTGCCCGCCGCCGTTTCTCCACAGATATTTTGCCCTTTTAAGGCGAACGGCCGCGGATTCAAAAGGGCGGCGGGGAGAAACTCCGGTGGACCAGAAAGAAAAAAAAAAAAGAAAACCTCCCCAAACCGAAAAACACCCCAAAAAGTGGAGACGGGGCCCCATCAGGCAGCAGGGATGCTTCCCCGCGAGCCGGTGGCGGGCTGAGGCATGGGTGGGTCTGGTAAACGACTTCAGGAGGGGTAAGGTGGCCCACAGGCATTACTTTCCTCAATTAAACTGTAGGGCAGCGCATTGCATGCAAAAAAATTTTTTTTCTGTCAGGGAGACGTGCTTTTCCCCTCGGTGGCCTGGAAGTGCAAGTGGAACGCCCCAGGGCTGGGGGAAGCGCTTCAGGTTTCAGCAGGGCCGGCCTGGAGCCCCTGCCCTGTCAAGTGAAATACATCAGCAGCCTGTTGAATTAACATTTTTCCAGCTTGGATTTTAATTGCCCATTGCCTATATGCCTTACCGCAGCCCCATGTGGGGCGCCACCAGCCCGAGGGAGTATTTTCTGTTCACCTTCCGTGGTCAATACTCTTAATACTATTTGCAATATTCAAGTCAACTTGCAGGTCCAGACCTTAATCGCTGAGCTGGAAAAGGTGCTTGCTTGCTGCTTCGGGAGCGCACATCTCTCTAGGAAGCATTTGCTCTGCTTATTTGAGCAACGGGGACATGAAACCTCAAAGCCTGATGCCCAGGGGTGGACACCTGCTGAGGCCAGGCAAAGTCTTCTTGGTGGTGGACAGTTATCTTGGGTGCTTGCCTAATTCCGTTACTGCACTGATGAGCACTTTTAATTTGAGGATCCCAACAGAAAGGAAGATTTGTCTTCCTGAACAAAGGAAAACGTGAGCTGTGTGTTTTGCTTACCTGTAGTTCTTATGACTCAAATACAATCCAGATGATCTACTCTGTTGGTAGTAGATGTACCTGGGACACTGAGTGAGGAGGCACAACTGGTTTAGTTTATTAATACATAAATTTTTATTTTTCTTACACTTTTCTATCTGCAGCCGCAAACATAGTTTACACAGAGGAGGTCCTTGTCTTGATTAAATGAATGTGACACAGTCTTGATGACATTTTGATGTTCAAGATAACTCGGCAGTGGTACTGGAGGTTAAGGTGGAGATGACCTGGAAGCAGAACAGGAACTACTAAAATACGCAAAGAAGGGTTGACTTTTTTGCCCCGTTCATGCCAAACCTCAGTGACCCTTGAAGTAGTGGTATCCAACCTTTGGCTTTGACAAGCCAACACAAAATATCAGCCTGCTTTCCAGGGTTATACAGGAGTAGGAGCACCAAGAGGACACACAGGAAATCTTCAGTTGTTTGGTGGCCTGGGGTTTTTTTTGCATTAAGTGGTGCTGGATCTGTCCTCTTGATCTGGTGGAGCACCTAAGGCGGCTGGAGATTGGTAGGATCAGTAGTAGTAGAAAGTCTGTTAGAGTGATCGTGAGGGTCACAGTGGACTTCTGATACCTGTGGGGCTGACTCCATGCAGGCTCATGAGTGTCTATGGAAGCTGCTGTGATGCCACGTGGAAGATTCTGGGTTATAAAATGGTTAAACTCTGAATGGCTTTCAAGCGTGAAAGTAAATTGAATTGTCTCATATGGAAAAGTATAATTAAATTTCCTGCACGCAAACCCCACGGTTTAAGATGCATGTAGTTAAAAAAAATATCCATTTCAGAGTTTAAAGAGTTTTAGTTGCTGTTGCAGGTTTGGGCTTATTTTGCTTCTAATTTTTTGTTTAAATGTGAAATGGGATTTTGTGGGTTCACATGAGGACTTTATAGCTAAAATCTGTGGAGGGACACATCTGTTTTCTTCCAAGTTATGAGACCAGTGAGAAAAGTCAGGCATTGGCATCTTTATCAGTCTTCCTATACAAGTAAGTAGAAGCCATTTGTCTAAAATAAGTGGCTTTTTCTTTCTCCCTCCAAAGGAAATAACTTGCAAGAAGTGACTGGAGTAAGTGGGCACGGACTGTGAAGAAAGCTGGATGGTTTTCCATGGTAGAATACCGCGACAAATCCTTATCGCCTCTTCATCTTCTAAAATTGCTGCTCTGTTTGTTTTTCCACACCTTTGACCTCTCGCAGGATATATCCTGGCTGCTAACAGCCTGTCGGCATGAAAAGAGTACTGCGAGACCAAGTTTCTACCAACTGTTGTTCCAATTAAGATTTTACAGAGCCGCAAACCAAAGAATAGCCTTTTCAACTAGAAAGTTGTAACCCTTGTCTCTTTGCTTTCGTTATTTGGTACTTGCCATGGGAAAATACCCAGGACTTTTATTTTAAAAGGCTGTTTCATTTGGTGATTGGCAACAGCTGTACGTTTTTTTGGAGGACTGTGTAATCAGCACATTTTGTTTTCCAGAAGGGACTCAAAAATTGTAGAAGCAGAATGTAAAACAAAGCGGAGAACTTGTGAGTGGGAAGGAAGGTGTACGTCCTGATCTTCTCTTCTCAGAGGTGGTGTGTGTCCTTGTCGTTGCCTTAACTGAGGTAACGGCAAAGTGCTGTGTCATTTATAGAAAATGTTGAGTAAGATGAAAAACGACTTGGTTTTGTGAGTTAACGGACTTAGGAATGTGTTGAATGTAAAGTTGGGAAATCTGCCAAATCCCAGAGATTCATTTCTGGGGGGAGGAGCACTCTGTGAGCCGTATTTAAGAGTTCTAGTTTAGAAAAAAAATAAAATACTTGGTTGCATAGCCTTAGGGAAAGTACAGCATACATACAAGAGCTGTAACAAAATCCCTTCAGTGGCCAAATTGGTTCTTTGAAGGCGAATGTGTACATTTTCTGTGGACCAGAGGCATATTTTAAAGTGATCATAATAGTAATAAACCCCCCAGAAATATTAGGAAAGCACTTCATATTTAGAGTGTTTGCATAAAATTATCCGCTGGTATTTGTAGATGGTATGTATGCTGCGCTACTCAGGAGCTGCTCCTGAATTAAAACTCTCAAACTGTAGTTCTAAAAAAACCAAAGCAACCAAAACCCCAACCTCTTTTCTTAAACCCCATGCTCTCCCCTTTCTAAAATAATTGGAAGGATGGTTTCAATGTAGTTTAACCATTAGAAACTGATGGTTAAGATGATTGAGGGACCTGTGGTCGGGAACTGAGACAACCCTCCCGCCGTGGTTGCTTCCTGAAATGTGGGACAGGAGCTGTGGAATCAGACGGGCGATAGTGGCCTCTTTAGTCCTGTTACCTTCTGGGTTTGGTGTCGTGCTGCAGAAAACATCATATCAAAAGCAGTCAGCAGCGACGGATATAACAGTGCAACCTTACATTTTTTTTTCGGTATCAAGATGTAATTCGGTATGATGTGTCCAGAGACCAGCTGAAATATGTTTATCATTTGTTCGAGCGTAATTAACTTCTGTGGTTGGTTTTATGTGCTACGTGATACAATGGTGAATCCACCTGAATGTAGTCTAGCATAGTTCTGAAGAAAGAATTTCTGTGCCTGGAAAGGGTTTGCTAATTCTTGATTAAATGCTGACATCCATTAACGTCAGTGGGTTTTTTTTCGGTATGCAGGATTTAGGGGGTTAGGACTTTAGGGTTAGGACTTTACTGGTAGGTGTCGAGTGGTGATGGGGCAGCATCTCTCCACTGGTAGGAGGTCTGTGAGAAAGGGTGACAGTGCCCAGAGATACAAGATGTGGCCAAGAGCATTGCCTTGGGAGATGATCTCCCTTAGGCCCACGCCGGTTAGCTTTCCACACGTCTTGGTGTCTATCGAGATGGACTTTGCTCCTTCTGTTCTAGCAGCGTGGTGCCACTCAAACCCTATCATGGTTTTTGCGTTTAGCTTCAGCTGGCTGATTTACATGGCTGAGCTCTCAGATGCTGTGGAGGACAGTCTGCTCCTCCAGCAAGGAGCAAGTGCTGCTGAATCTGGGTACGTGGCACTTGTTGCCTACCCAGCTGTCCAGTGCTAAACTCGTCTCATCTCTGCGGCTGGCCAAGGCAGCTTGGCAGGGTTGCCTCCTGAGCCGTCTTCTCCCTTGACTCCCCAAACACCCAACTTTCTCCACTTCTGTTGGCGCAGCAGGGCTGAGAGCAAAGCCTCCTCACGCTTCACAGGGACGAGGTTTATTGTGAAGGATGGTACGCTTCCTGACAGAAGTTTTAACATGCAGCGTGTCAAGGATAGCGGCGAATGCAAGTCAGTCAAATGTTATTTTACTGTGTTTTGACAGGTCTGGCTTGGCGGTGGTGGTGGTGGATGGGGCTTTCCTCCACGCAAGAGGCATATGTGTGACTCACGCCTCGGAGTCTGTGCTGCCTAATGCATGGTGAAGCAGCAAGCGTGAGATTGCTGGTAGTTTGGCTCTTTGTATAATTCAGCCTTCGGAGGCTTTGGTTACTAGTTGTGATAAGGAATAACTATATTGTATTTAGTTATTATAATATTTTTCTCATTTGGCAAATAATATTCTGGGTCATCTCTGAAGCGCACTTGTTTAGTCAGGAAATGTTTATGCTGAATGTAAACTCTAAGGACCGGAGGTGCTTTATTCAAAGGAATGTAAGAAACAATTCACTGGACAAAGCTATTAAAGCTACCTGTTTGTTTCATCATTGTCTGTCTGATTCTTGCTTTGATGAGTGACAGCAAGATTAAACGTCACTGCAATTTCAATTATTTTTAGTTCTACTAGTAGCAGTAAACAACACATACCTCTGAATGTCAGCTGCTTTCTGGTACCGATTTTAGCAATGTAGTGTAAATGCATTACGTTTTAAAGCAAGGTAGTTCAGAAACTATGTTGAAATCTTTATGGTGGTTATATGCAAAACAAAAGTATTCAGCAAGCTCAGTAGTTTTAAGCAAGCTCATAGCACTTAAATGAAGGCAGTCCGTAACATAGAAACTGTTTTTAAAATTGTAATACATCTCCATAAATTAATTTTCTACAGAACTCACTTTTTTCCTCTTATTTCTATTACTGGGTGAATGCTGCAGGTGGATAGTTTTGAAGTATATCAGCAGAAAATGAGGTCCCAGACCATGGACACAGATGCCTTCTCTCCAGTCTCGCTGGGAAAGTAATCCTGAGCTTTAGCATCCTGTGTCCCTAAACACAATATGCGTCTTACATGTATGAAATGAATCAACTCCTCCTACCCCTCTGATCAGTGTGCTGATATTGCGCAAAAATGTACTTAGTGGCCCAAAATTTAGGCTAACCAGCTGCTTGCAGCAACCTGTGTTGAAGACTTGCTGGGAGGGTGAGTGGACTCCATGCCCGCTGCCTCACTGAACAGCAGATACAAAATATGAGTCAAGGGGGAAAAATTGCTCCTTCAGAGAGTTAAAAGGGACATGGTGACTTGATATATACCTGTTTCTTTGGTTATCCTGCTCGGGATAGATACTGTGGGATGCTAAGATTTCCAAAGTAATTGAATCCAAATCTTATCTTAGGGTGCTGGAAAGCTGTACTTTTTGAACTGGAGGTGGTAAGTGGCATTTAAACCACTACGTAGTTTTTAATCTGCTGTTTGGCCATTTCTAGGGGGTACACGCAGGCAGAGAAGTCCCTGACATTCAAATTTTGTGTAGCTCATCTTTGTTTCGAAGGGCTGACAGAACAGGAAAAAACAAAAGGGCTTGCTACGTTGGAGCCTAAACCAACACAAATAATTCGTTTCTCTTTCTCTTGACACCTACCTACAGAAAGCGGTTTGGTTGCAAGTGTGGACATTGCTGGGATATGTACTGTGTATACCGACATCCTACACATCTGAAATTGCATGAAGGTCTTTTAGAAACAGTGGTAAAGCACCTACCTGGAGGGGGTGTCACGGAGATAGCTACAGTGTACTTGTGAAACAGCAAGCACAGGACTTGCATTTTGCAATGTTCACGCAGGCACTGGTTTCCTTGGAAACTAGAGTCTGAGCACATGTAGCCAAACTTGAGCACTGGTGCCTGGTTTCAAAGTAGAAAATGGTGTCCCAGGCTTTAAAATTGCAAAGTAGAGTTGGGATTATTTGGACTGTATTTGTTGCTTGTTTGTTAGGAGCAATCTTGAGGTAGGGTATCACTGAGGAAAAGCCCCCTCATCATACTGCAACACTTTTCCTGCCTGGAGCTGTGTTTCTTTCTCCAAAATTCCCTTTTTTCATTTGGTCTGTGAGCATATTTATTGGAAGTATTTCCTGTGAAACACACAAACCATGTCAGGAAAGCCGTGGACTGTCTCTGCAATGTGGGCTTGAAGCAGATTTGAAAACTACCCAGCCAGACCAGCTCATTTTGTTCACTTATTTAACGTTCTGTGAGGTGGCGGCCCCTTCTAAGAGGGCCAATGGCATCCTGGGCTGCGCAGGGAAGAGTGTGGCCATTCTCCCCCTCTGCTCTGCACTGGTGAGGCCACAACTGGAATACTGCGTCCAGTTCTGGGCTCCCCAGTTCCAGAGAGACAGGGAACTACTGGAGAGAGTCCAGCGTGGGGCAACAAAGATGATGGAGGGATTGGAGCATCTCCCTGATGAGGAAAGGCTGAGAGAGCTGGGGCTCTTCAGCCTGGAGAAGAGAAGGCTGAGGGGAGACCTTATCAATGCTTACAAGTATCTAAAGGGTGGGCTGAAGGAGGAGGGAGCCGGACTCTTTTCAGTGGTTCCCAGTGAGAGGACGAGGGGCAACGGGCACAAGCTGGAACATGGGAAGTTCCATTCAAATATGAGGAAGAACTTCTTTCCGGTGAGGGTGGCAGAGCCCTGGAACAGGCTGCCCAGGGAGGGTGTGGAGTCCCCTTCTCTGGAGATCTTCAAGCCCCGCCTGGATGCCGTCCTGAGTGATGTGCTCCGGGCAACCCTGCTTTAGCAGGGGAGTTGGACTGGATGATCTCTAGAGGTCCCTTCCAACTCTGACAATTCCATGATTCCTTGGTGACCGTGTGGGATCTGAACAAATAGGAGAAATCATAATGTAGCTGTCTGGGTTGACCAAAAATGAAACTGGGGTCTTGTAAATATACACATACTTTGTGTTAAATGTGCTATCCTAGTTTCAAGAGAAATACATATAATGACAATTGTCTATGTGCACATATACTTATCCATATGCATGAGAGTGTTGCATTAACAAAAATATACTATGACATGATCTTTTATTAGGATAGAGAGCAAGCAAGGTTTAACATCAGTGGAGTATACGGACTTTTTCCAGTATCAGCTGGGCTCTGGGAATGTCGAAATGCTGTTGCCTTCTCTGGCTTAGCAGCTGGAGAGTATCATTCAGATTCAGGAGCAAAAGAGCAAATAACTGGTGATGTGGATTTGATGGAAATCTAAAGTCATTGCTCCCTGCCCCTAGTGTAAGTGGGTATAGCTGGGATCTGTCAGTGCTTGTTACTATTTAAACTGCCTATTTGATGTCAATTGTGTGCAAAGATCCACCCGGTGAGGGGAATTCATTAGTGCTCTTGTAGTCCACAGGCTAAATGAGAAAAATAACTTTCTTGGTGGGTAACATTTCTGATGAATAGGAGAAATCAATCGCAATATGACTCAGGCAACAGAACATCAAAGCAATAGCCAAGCACTTAAAGAAGGTGTAGATAAACCAAATGTGATGCAAATATATGCCATTCAGCTATAGGTTTATTCTTGTTGGAAACAATAGCTATCTTAGTAGCTATAGAGATGCTTTGAAAATCATGACTCTTAAAAACCTGAGAAATTCCTCTAAGTAAAATGGAAGATCAGGCATCCGCCTTTCTGAGTTGGAAATACAGACCAGTGGAGGTGGTGTCCAGCCTTTGCCTGGAAGTTTCAGTATTTCTTAAATTGGTGAAAGTCTATAAGGGGTTACATGTGAGGTTTAACAGTGGCTAAACGTGGTCACCTAGAAAAGGTATGCATCTTTTAGCAACTACTGTGTTTTGTAGTTTGATATATATTTAATGAACGAAACAGGTAAATGATTTTGGCACCTGATAAACAACATGCTGTCTTCAGCAGGGCTTCTTTTCTCTTGTCTTCCTGCTTGAAGAACTGAGCGTTAAGCGCTGTGGAAGAGGAGGCTGTGGAGGGGAAATGAAACGATACTTCCTTTCCAGTTTTCCACGGTGACCTGCGGCTGGATACGAATCAGCAGAGTGGGATTGTACAATGCAGGACTATCGCGATTGGCAGTTTTTGTGGGCTGAATCCATTACATCTGTTCCCTTCATCTCTGTTGCCAGGTTCCCCCCAGGGTCCCCTGTGTGTCTTCTCTGTCCCCTTTGCGGCACGTGCTCTGGCGTTGTGTCCCCGGAGCCCTCTGCCTTCACACCACTGTCCTTTCTGCTCACATGGCAGGGCAGACTGCTCTTCCCAGGAAATGCCTCCTCATCCTCTTCTCCCTTCTCTTCTGAGCCCTCAGTTACTTCACTGGCTCTCTTGTTCCTGCTTCTCCTTCTGCCCAACATTTTTCTCTCTTTCTCTGGCTGTTTGCCCTTCTCTTCCCTCTCAACCCCAAAGCTCTTCCTTCTACAAAGCTGTCCCATCTGATAGGGTCCAGACTTTACACCTCCCTAAAAAAATCTGTCTTGTTTCCTCTATACATCAGGAGACAGAGAGCTTCCAGAGTCTGTAGCACAAGATGCTGTGGTAGGCTTGATTTTCCTGACAATCCAGCTTTTCTACTGTGCCAGTTTGTACAAAATCCGTCGACTCACAACCGATTGGATGTGATGTCCCGTGGGCCTCATGTTACAGGCAAGCTGCAGTTCTATCACACTGGCTGCCTGCACCTTGCTCGCCTCAGCCAAAAGACAGATAATGCACATCCCCTGCCCTAAAGCACTGGCACCCCAAAGGGCACAAAGCAAGAGAGCATGGGGTTCACTCTGCGTCGGGGTGTTTAGTGGTAATGGCTTTGAGTTGTATTGACAAAACATCACGGCGCGTGCCATGTGATGGCTGAATGCCATCCTGCAGTGGCTCGATACGTCTTTGTGTGCTGCTTGATGAAGTGCTGCTCCAGCTCCGGGAGACTGCATTTTTAGCGTTTATCGTTACTTGTCTTTATTACAGTCCTGGCTGTGGACCCTGTAACAGCAATGTCTCACTGGTGGGGAGCGTACAGACTGAAGAGGGGGCTAAATCTCAGTTAGAAAGGGGTGTGTGTGTACACCTTCATGCATCACTTGTGCCTGAGTGCTCAAATGATGCTATTTATCTAACTTTGCCAGGTATTTAGAAACTAGTTGAATTGGAGTATGTGTGTGTGTATATATATATGGATGTATATAGAAGGTTTTTTTTCCTTACACATCTTTGCACATTTAAAGCCTGTTAGCACAGCAATTGCACCAAGGGGAGAACACATCTGCTCATCAGATACTTGACTGCTTTCTGTTTTCCTAGTAGAAGCCTAAATTTGTGGGGCACATGAGAGAAATGAAGTGTGGCGAGGCGATGGCTTTTCTCTATTAGCAGCATACCCAGACACAGATATACTCAGATACCGTGATAACGAGTACGTTGGGAGAGCTCAAGGCAGATACCTTGGTTTTACTTGATGTTACCTTGATTCGAGGCATTGTTGAAAGGAAGACACAGCCTCTGACTCGCCACTTGAAGTTAGACTTGTTGCTGCAGGAAGATAATTGAAGTTTCATGATGCTTCTGCTCAGAGCAGGGACACAGGTGGTACAACTCTTTTATTTGCTGTTTCTTCCCTGACTCTGACAGGGTATCTCAGAGTCACAGCTTGTCTTGGCAGGAGGAGCTCACGTGGCCTTTTTTGGCAGTGGCGCAGCGATCTGTCGCAGGGTGGATATTGTATTGTGGCCCTAGCAGTCTTTCATTAGAGGAGCCCCAAGGGAACCCTAACTATCCATCTTATTTCCCTCCATTCATTTGCTAGATTTATTAATGTGCCTGCAGGAGCAGGCAGCAGTGTCAAGGAGTGTTTTCTGCCGGCATGGCAAGCCTGAATTCCAGAACACATTAGCCAGTCATGGCCAGCGCAGGTATGTTGTATGTGTCATTGCTGTTTGTTAGGGATTAGGCACTCTATGGGGGCAGACCTGACCTCTCCTCCTGTCATGCAGAAAGCAGCTGCTCTACCTTCTGCTTTGCAAGTAGTGGTGTTTTCTCATCAAGCATTGTGGCAGGTACTTCAAGAGCATATGTTGTCCATGACTAGGAGCAAATTATTACTTCCCCCTTAGATCTCCAACTTTTTTTTTCCTTCAGATCACTGTTACCATTATTTAGTTAGGCAAAGCAAGTCAGTCCGAAAGGGACATCATCAAGCAAATCTCAGCTTTTTGATTTTGTGCCATTGCTTTTGCACAGACACAACAGGTGGGTTTTTTGAAATTTTTATTTTCTTTTATTTAAAAGCCAAAAAGAGTTCAAGTAGGAAACCACTAGCCTGGTATTTAGAGCATCACTTAGGATGTATAAACCTGGGTGAAGACATGGAGGTTTAGATTGGATATTAGGAAGAATTTGTTCTCCAAAAGGGTTATCAAGCATTGAAACAGGCTGCCCGGGGAAGTGGTGGAGTCGCCGTCCCTGGAGGTATTTAAAAGATGAGTAGACGTGGTGCTGAGGGACATGGTTTAGTGGTGGTTTTGGCAGTGTTAGGTTGATGGTGAGACTTGATGATCTTAAAGGTCCCTTCCAACCTAGACTATACTATGATTCTGTGCCATTATTTGTAGGTACAAATGGACAGGCTTCCATAGAGAGTGAGGCTGCCCCATTAGCATAGTGAGGACAAAATGTGTGTGGGGACCTGACTGAAATTGGGCAGAGCCAGGGACATGAGTCCGTGTCCCTCACATTTCACCTCCGGAGCACAGTGCCTTGTTTCTCTATCCTTGTTGTGACTGGAAATTCTGTCCATGGGCTATAGAGGACACTTTCAGGTTTAATCAAAATGAACCTGTTTCCACTTGTTTTTTCAACTTTTTCCACCACAAAAGGTTCTCGAGGCAGTCTGTGAGGGGCAAATGTTATCAATTTGAGCCACATTATTTGATTAAGCTCACTGGATTCAGTGGCCAGGAAAATTTTGGCTGCAGGGCTAATACTGAAGAAGGATGCTGTTTAAAAATGGCTGAATAACCTTCCAGAGCGTTGTGGCAGAGTTGTTCAATTGATGCAAAATTTATGAGTATGTAACAAACAAAATGTAAAGCTTCACGCGCTTGTACTCTGTTAGCGTGGTATAGGGTCTGGAAGTGTAAGTTAGGACAACCTGACTTACGCACTGAAGTGAAGCAGATACTTTAAGGATGGTCAAGACAATAATCTAAAATATGGATGCTTGTGTAATATACCAGGAAGGTAGGATCTTTACAGGTATACAAAGTTTTAATGTATGCTGGAGGAGCCTTATAATGCTTAGATGCTAGTTCCTGTGTAGTGCCTGAAGTTTAAAAAAATTACACTTGCATAGTTGGAAGCCTTCCTCTCCATGACCTACTCTAATTTGGTTGTTCAGCAGTTGAAATATTTTTTGACTTTGTTCATACTGAAGAAATGCTATATCATGGGGATATAATATTCCACACTTTTTCTGAGCCTCTTAATGGAATTTTTATCAATTCAGTTGAAGAATATGATGCACAGAAAAGCTAATGATACCAGCTTGTTTGCTCTGTAGCTCCTTCAGAGTTGCCTCGGCTCTCCATTTGACTTCCCAATACGAAATGGGAGATATGAGAGGGGGTCATCACACATTAAGCCACAGGTGTCTGCAGCCTGACACGAAAGCCCTCAGGTCACCGAGAGACAGGCGAGGCAGAACTGAAGGCTCCCAGGTCCTGAGCGTGGAGCCCAGATATCGCCCAGATATATAATTGATGCTTCACATCCATTGCTGGGAGATGAGCAGTGCTTTGCCTCTCGTTCACATTGCCATACAGGTTTTCTTTCTTCCACCGACATCACCTGCTTCTTTTAAACCTTTCTTGTGCTCTGCACATTTTTGGAAGAGCTAAAAGTCTGGTTTTTTATCTATTTGTGTTGGCGATCCTGAGGTTGCTCGGACACGGCCATTCAGTCCCTTCATACCATTTTCTCTGGATTGCTTTGCAGGCTCAAGTGCACTGTCCTGCAGTACATACATTGAGAATAAAAGACAGCCACCTCAGCAAATTAGCATGAAAGCATGGGAGAAAAATCGTAGAATGTTTTTTCTGGAGTAAAAAGCTATCCTTTTGTTGCCCGTGGCCTACGCTTTTTTATAAAGTATCTGTTGCACACGGAGGGATTCTGAGGAGTTAAATCAATTGTCAATTTGTGCACTTATCTGAAGAGGTAAATCAGATGCCGCATTGACAGAGATGTGTCTCTATCATAAAACTTCATCAGGCAAGCTTTGATTTAAGTGATTATGGGAAAAAAATAATAAAAAAACCCATTCTAAGTAGCCCTAAGCCTATATGGCAATTTTCCTTGCAAAAAAAAGTTTTTCTCCACATGCTACAAGTATACAATCCTACTGGGAAAAAAAGAAAAAAAAAGACAGAAAAAAAGGCAAAGATGCTCTGGGGGTTATAGTGCTTTTTAAACAAGAATCTTGAAGTATCAAGACTTATTTTTGTTTACTATCTGGAAAAACTTTTCTTAGAAGCAGCCTCTGTTCTGAATGTAGTTGGTTGAAACCTGTCTTTTACTGGCAGCTGGGTCTTTCTGACTGAAATAACTAATCAACCGGTGGCTGATCTGGAATAGTAGCTTCACGATGTGTCCTCTCTGATTATTTTAGAGGCTTGGTTCACAGCCAGGCATAGCTGAGCAGAGCTCCTTTGTGTAAGGCTGAAGTTAAGAGCTCATCCTTACTGCTGGTGCTTCAGCTGAAAAGTTAATTTTTATACCCAAGACTCAGGTGAGTGGTCATGGTTACTTAACCGTAGAGATTTGTTCTGGGGAACAAAAGCAAATTCCCCATCACAGAATGTAATAAAATGGTGATGCTACAGCTGGTTCCTTACAGCCTCTAAATATAGACAAAGTAGCATGTAGTAGAGAAAAAATGTTTGCTGAGTTAACTGGGCTATATTTAGGTGCCAAATAAACAGATTTCAGCTTTTGACCCTCCCCCTCACACCCTCAAAACCGCCTTTTGTACTGTCTGCAAGTGTCTTGGCTGTTCAGGGCTTCTGTTCTTTGCAGAAAGAGTAATTCTGAGTGGTAGGGAAAGGACATCTGTCACAGCTGAAAACAAAAAAAAAGGCAAGCTCTTAGGCGCACACACAGCCTCTGTGTCCAGACTGGTTGTGTCTCCTCGGTCCTTCATTAGCACTACATCTGTAGGCTGTTCTAGTTACAAAACAGTGCTTTAAAAAACCTCAAAACTCTTCTCTGTGACCAAGGCCTTATTGATCTATATAAAAGTGTGAGCCAAAAAATAAGCATCCTTGTATGATGCGTTTTACATTATGTTTTTATCTTGCAGCAGGGTCTGTTCCTGGCACTATTATTGGTACTGTTTGTATGGTTAGCTTTTTATTCATATATGCATGGTGTTTTTTTTTTTTTTAAAGCAAGCAAATAACGTAGTTGTCTTGCCAGAAGAGATTAGGAGAGGGAGCCCGCAGATCCACAACAATCCTCTTCTGCGTTTGACCAGGAGGATTTCATCTGCCCACAGAAAGAGCGTCTTGCAGCCTCAAGGGTGGCCAGAATGCAGTATGAAGTTAGTTTATTCCTTTTTTATTTCTTTTTCAGATATACTTGTGCTGTTCATGCATTTTTGCCTCCTAATTTACAAGAGGTTGGGCAGCTTGGGGCACCTGGTACGTGAGAGGGAGAGAACCGATGCCAGCACAAGCCTTGGTCTGCCCCCGTCTTTGCAGGGTTCGATCTATCTGGCTTTCAGTGCTGATTAACCAGCATTTGTACAGTCTTAATTTTTGTATCCCAGAGAATATGTTAACTAGAATTCCTTCATAAGCATAAGCACTCAGTGATTAGAACTTAGGTTTCATTCCTAATTAAATAGCAAACTACAAGGCATAGTCTTTAACAAAACAGGACAAAATTCCACTGCTGTCATTTAAGGGACATAGATTTTCAGAAGCAGAGAAGCTTTCCCCAAGTTTCTACCTAAATAACAAAACTTAATACAGATATCAGTTAATGACAGATTTCTTTAAGGTTTTCTTTTCCTATTAACCTGAGAGTAAAACACACAGCAATCTTTAAAATTTGGTTTATGTCTATTAGAGAGATGCCAAGAGTGTGAAGAGCTGAAAGTTTTGAATAGTTAAAATTCAGGCTAGAAACTTTCTGTATGGTTTTTTTTCCTAGTGTAAAAGCTACGTGGAGCCCAGCTTGATTCTTGGAAGGTATAGCTGGTCACTTGGGATTTCTGCTGCTTAACTTCCAGCCGGGTGTGCTGGGCGTATCTGTCCAAAAAAATGAAATTAGAGCACCTGCAAGTAGTAATTCTGCCTGGCACGTCTTTGTTCTCCTTGACCTCTCTTGTCTCTACAGACTTCTTTGAACTGCTTGGGGGAGAAACATGACAACTGTAAAATTGAAGCTCTGGGAGATATCTTCCTCAGCTGAATTTTTGATTGCTCTCCTGTTCTTTGATGTTGGCTCTATGGCACAGGACAGCCCTCAGCTCTCAGGCGTTCACCAGACCTTAGAGGCCATAGTAGGAGAATATAAAAGATGAAATGTCATCCGGAATTCAATTTCCTAACCAGGTTCAGTTGAGGAATTTCTTATGTATTGTGGTTTCAGTGCAAGTCACTGCGTTTGACTGTAAATGCTGTAGTTGGGGTTGGTTTAGATGGGATTTCTGTGTTTGCTCATTCATTTGCTGCCTTCCTCAGAGTCCTGGATGGGCTTTTTGCAGCGCCAGCATCTCATCAGGTACTGTTAGCTGTGTCATGTAAGCAGTCTTACACACAGGCCTCTCTGCATTTTACTGTGGCGTAATCATCAGTCTGATCATAAAACCTGTTTATTTTAAAATTGTTCACTGGATAAAGATTAAAAAATGCCTAGGTGGTTCTAATGAAACTAAAGAAAATTTGAGCACTGTCAGCTTTCTATGTTGTTGAATCCTTGTCTGACCTCCTCAACAACTGGTGTGAAGGTATCGATCATTGGGGCATCATTTCAATCCAGGAGAATGGCAGAGGTATGGCTGAAGGCAACGATTTTGTCCCGGAGACCCAAATGACACACTTTAAACCCCGTTTAACCCCCTTCTAGCCCTCGACTCCCTTTGCTGTTCTTAGCAGTTTATTTCCTTGCCCACAGATAATGCAAAGCTTTCTCCTTCCTTGACAGCTGAGTAGGATTTATAGCTGTGGTTTATCCAAACAACCTGTAAAAATGTTATAGAGTGTTTAAGAAATAATAGTTGTTATAATTGAAGAGCAAATAAACACTTGTATTGCTGTTCTCCTCAGGGTACACAAAATTGTGTACATACCTTAACTCAGATTGGAGGGGGAAATACATTATTCTGAGATATTTTTTTTTCCCTCTCTGAAAGGGGCTGTCTAAATAAAATACTCTGTTTTAATAATATAGAGGTGTTAGGGCTCCACAGACTGCATACAATTTACTCGACCTTTATAAATAGAACAACATTGTATCTCTATTGCAAAAAACCCTGAAAGTAGTATGCTTCTTTATTAACCACCATATATAGGAATTGTTAGCTACTGTTCCTGGAGCAGAAAGACAGATTGTCCAAGCAGTTTTTGGACAGAATAGCACCCTATATATCATCTCTCTCCTATCGCTCCCAAAAAAATGCAGACACATATAGATGAAACCGGCAGATGAAAACTGGCTGTTGTGTTCCTAAAGTCTCTTGCCTCGGATTTGAGCAGGAGCTCTCGCGTGAGTTACAGTACGGCAGGAACAAAATGCTGTGGTCTGTTGAGCACCTTGTAAAGTTAATGCTGCCGACTTCTGAAATCATACAGGGGAACCCAAAACTTAGTGCTGCCTTTAGCATCCATTTAGGAACATTGCATCTAATAATTTAGAGAGCTTTAGTCTTAAGGGACGCCAGGGTTAAGGAAGAGTAAGTAACTGGATGTCTGTTCTCAGTGTTTCATAATTGAGAAACTTCAGGAGTTTTCATTTCTAGAGTGAATTTGTCTCATAGGGACACAGGTGACATTAAAGTGCATTTCCAAAGATCTGTCTGTATCATAGCTCGCTAAAAATGTTTTATTAGGTGAACAGAGGTATTTCATTTAAGATGGGTGAATGTTGCATGACCCAATGGCTGACCTACACAGTGCGTGTGTGCATAAGGGTAAATAAACAGAAGTCCTTTGACAATAAAGGATGTTTCAAAATTGGTGTAAAGGCAGACATGAAAGTGCAGTTCCCCAGACAAACAACAAAGTGCACAGAGATCGGCTGCTGCTCCGAGGAGCAGGTATTGTCACGGATTTTTCTTTTAGCTCTGGCTGCTGTTGCTGTTTGCTAGCCGAGAGGAGATAATAGGCTGAATTTAGATTTAAAATAAATAATACTCAAAGTTCTGCTATTTGCTCACTAACTTCAAAGGTTTGTATCTTTTTGTTCCATAAACTCACTGCAGAGAGGTGTTTTTTCAGGAGTTTCACCGCCGTTGCTCATTGGTTTAACACATGCTTGGGCTGATCTTTCTAATCATGTTCTGCTCATGAACATGGGGTGTATTAGCAAATATGCAAAGAGCTTGATCCGCTTTTGACTTTGGAGCAAAGAACTGTCTGAGCATCTTTAAAATGTGCTTAAATGTCTTTCAAGTAACACTCTTCAGGTCTGTCGGGGTTAAAATGGATCTGAAATTGTTTCAGCTCACTCCGTAGTTCCTGTTTCCTGTATCAAAATAACTTGGCTCCTTGGCACACACGTTTTCTCCATCTCGTTAGCTCTTTCTGTGTATGCCTTCATGTAAATATTTCCTAAACGCAGCCTGCGGAGCATGGAACAAACTCAAAATGTGAAAGAGTTGTAGCGGTACTTTTCAGAAAGTGAACAAAACTGCATTTGTAGTCCTGTAGTTCTGGGCCTTACCATGTGAGATTGTGTAAGGTGACCATCCCAGAGGCTTGAGGATTGCAGATACAATCCTTCCTGCGGCTTTTTCCTCCCGTTTCCAAGAAATAAGACATTTCCCCTTCAATATCCTTTCAGACTGAAACTCCTGGAAACATTTAAGTCCTCTGGAGGACGGTTACTTTGATCAAAGAAGGGCCATATCCTGAAGTCGTTAAAAGCTCTTAATCTCTTCCTTTCCTTCCATCTGAATTTGGTGCTCTTCTTCTGATGTCATATTTGTCATGATTATTCTTCAAAACAATTCTTTTAAGTTCTTTCTGACTTGTGTTTATACATGGCTGGATGGGGTGGAATAGGTTGCAGGTATCCCTGGAGTTTCTCTCGTATAGTTCAGGGGGATTAGGGAAATTTCTCTGAATCTCCAATGCATCTCCTCTTTCTTCCTGTAGATTGTTCTTTACTAGGTAGCCTAAGACTTTTTATGAACACTTTGCCCTGAGGCTGCAACTTTCCAAGCTTGGGGTGGTGGTGGCTTTTATGTGGGATGTCTGCTTCTCTGGAGGTGGTCACCTCGTGCTGCTCTCATACCTGCTTTGTAGCTGGGCATCCTTGCTGTGGCCATTGGACTGCAGTCCCACCCACAGTGCCCCTCTGTGAGGACAACACCGTAGTCTGTGTCCTTCTGCTTTGGAGTTTCTCTACCTTTTTTTTTGGTTACAGCTAAATGCAGCATCACAAGCCTGGGATTCTTAGTAGACTTCCGAAAACAAGATTTGCAAAAGCATGTCTGAACAAAAAAGCATCTTGTAAGAGGCAGTCACTGCTGGGATGTTCTTCAAAGCTCAGTGGGATAGCAATAGTCAATACTCATGCAGGGGAAATAAGAATTAGAAGATAATATTTTGAATGGGACAATCTCTCCCTGATCTGACTTTGAAGGGGAAGAAACTGTCAGTGGTACCACCCCACTACGAGCCCCAGCCCTCCCTGCTTTTCCACACACACCTTATGAGCTTCCTGCTGCTGTTCTTTCTCCATTTAAACGTTATCAAGTTGTATGGTTGTTGTCTGCCAAAAGGTGCTTGCCCAGCTATAATTTGGTTTATTAGCAGAATAGACAGAGCCTGCATGGTGGTGCTCCCACAACTCCACTCAGGATTGCTGTATCCCAAAGTCACCCTTCTGTAAGCAGGTACATCAGCAGTGCTTGCCTTTAAATCCCCACAGGCTCCTCCTTGGCTCTCAAGGGGGTGTGTGTTATTTAGATAATCCCATACTTCTTTCAAATATTTCAAATATTTATTTCTCAAAGCATGGCTGCTAACATCAGTCCTTTCACTGACTTGCAAAGCAGAAAGAAGTATTTCTCCCTAAAATCCCTAAGAATATTTGTTGAAAGACTAAGGCTCCAAGTGCTTGTCTGCATTCTGCTGTTGTACACCTGTGACATTTAAGCTGGGGACTTCTTCAGGCAGCAGAAAAGCAAAAGAGCTGAAGCAACCTTCTTAGTGACAGTAACATCCATCGGAAGTGTTAGGTGAATCAGAGTAAGTGATGTTAAATCTCCGTCACTTCTTTTTCCCGCCATACATCACATTTTCTGTGAAACCCTATCCTGAATTTACACTGGAAAAAGCTGTATTTATGCTGTCGTGACAGTGTTCACTTTTGATAATCTTATGCCAAGGAGGAACAGAGTGCTTTTGCAGAGCACATCCATTTCGCCTGGACAGCAGCACACTTAGAAAAGCTCGCAATGTGTTAGTAGCCTCTAACCTAAGAGATGAGAATGAGCTGTCTCTGCTCAGAGGATCCCTAATTGGATTTCTGCATCTATTTAAATTAGGTTATCATCCACTTGGCAGATTTCCTGCTTATTCCACCAGGGCGAAGGCCATCTCTGTAGCGGCTATCAGCAACTTTCTTCTCCAGGGCATCTGAATGCAGTTCTCTCTGCATGTTCATTTATCACTATGAAGCCACGCAGACCTCAAAATATGCTAATAAACTTGGGGGGAACTGTTTTAGTTGCCATTTAGCTAGACTCCTCATACCCGCCTCCAGTCAGAATTCAGTGTGTGGAGCTGCCAAGAGTGCGAGCTTTTGTAGATAATTGTTTGATTGGTGGAGAAACTCTTGCCTTTACTGCAAGTGGTTCTTTTGAAGATGCATTGTCATGACCCTTAAGATGTGTTGTCTGGATCTCCACGACTCAGTCTTGCTAACTGAACTCCTCATGGAGGAGCTTGGACTGTTTCTGGATCCCTTCGTGTTGTGACATATGGGTACATATGTTTTCTCTGCTATTTATATTGGTGCAAAAACTCTCCAGCTCAGTTGCACTGGATGTGAGCACCAAAACGGTGAGATGCATTGAATAACATCCTTCAAAAGACCGCTTTTTTTTTTGGCCAGGTGTCTCTCAGAGACACCCCGTTCCTCCTTCCTATGTGTTTTTACCTATAATTAGCTGCCCAAAAGCTTCTACTGTTTGCTTCAGTAATCAAGTAGCTGCTTCATCCTGTTTGGAGGTATTGGTAGTGGTTTCTCAAAATGAAGCTCATGTGGGAGTTCCTCGGAGGTGTCAGATATTTCAGAAGTATGTAAATTGTGTTGGCAAGAGCCAACTTTCTTTTTACTGAGCCTGCCAATGTTTCCAATATCTAAACCTGGAGTTTTGTAGGATGCAAAATACTAGCCTAGAAAAGGATGGTAAATTAAGATGTGTGGGGTGAGACACGTTAAAATGCAAGAGTTAACCAACTCTTGCCTGCAGTATATTTATACTAACAACAATTTTCAGCGTAGGTGAAAGAAGAGTTTAACATTTTTTTCTTAAATTATTTTGCTTTTTAAATGTCGAATGCCAAAATATGATATAATGAACAGCAGTGTAAATGAACTGCATGTTTTACTGATATAATTAGAAATCCTAAGTGGAGCTGTCTGATCGATGTATTCTTTACTGAGCTCCTTGATTCCGCTACTGTAAGTCGTGTTTAAGGACAAGCAAAATAGAAATGGAGGGGTTATTTTCCTTTTTCACAGTGTTAGATCAGGGCAGTTACTTTCCCTGTTGCTTGACTCTTTAATCAAAATGTCAGTTGAAAAAAATTTGTATGTATTCTTCTGAAGAACATATTCTTCCATCCAACTGTGCAATAACAGTCTCAGGTGAAGATGCTTAAGATCCTACTCAGAAATTTCCTCTTGCAACTTGAAGACGTGCTGACCATTGTATGTTGTGGGAAAGGCAAGCACTGAAAAGAGAATCAACAAGTATATTTAAGGGCCTTCATGTTATTCAGTCCTGGACTTGAATCCTACTCTTATTTCCAGTTAATGAGACAAGAATAGCTCTCTGGAGTTATATTTAAAATTCTCTTTAAGAAACACTTAAAGTGGTCTTTATCCATAGCCAAAACAAACAGCTAATGTAGAGTTATCAACTATTAATAGCATTACAGTCCAAACAAGACCCAGATTTTACTGAAAGGTCTGGGCTTTTCTGTACCAAGTAGTAAGTTGCAAAAGAAGATGCATTTGTTCGCTTGCAGGCTTTAGTATTTAAAGGCATTAGCTGGTATAATGCACTACAGAAAGCAACAGTTCCTATTGCATAGCTGTCATGCAAAAAGTATATACTGCCCTACGCTGTGGATGTTTGTTACTGCCTTTAATGCAAAACCTCCTGGAGCAGTTGGGGAGGACCCCTCCACCTTTCTGTGGTTGACTTGGCACAAATAATTTTTCTAACAACATAAACACTTTGGTTGCTTCCTGAGGGCTATGGACTTCATAGAGTTGGTGGTTGGGGGATCAAATAATCATCTTGGAACATTCTACTTTCTGCATCTATTTCTTCACAGAATCACAGAATGATACGGGGTTGGAAGGGACCTCTGGAGATCATCTCCTCCAACCCCCTGCCAAAGCAGGTCCACCCACAGCAGGTCCCACAGGAACGTGTCCAGGCGGGTATTGAATGTCTCCAGAGAAGGAGACTCCACCACCTCCCTGGAAAGCCTCTTCCAGGGCTCTGCCACCCTCACAGGAAAGAAATTCCTCCTCATGTTTAGGTGG
This sequence comes from Numenius arquata, assembly GCF_964106895.1. Lineage (NCBI taxonomy): Eukaryota > Metazoa > Chordata > Aves > Charadriiformes > Scolopacidae > Numenius > Numenius arquata. The sequence continues at coordinate 22,127,462 of NC_133585.1, read as the reverse complement.
AGCTTCTTATGTTCAAGTTCGTGCCTGTTTCCTCTTGTCCTGTCCCTGGGCACCACTGAAAAAAGACTGGCCCCATTCTCCTGACACCCTCCCTGCAAGTATTTCTAGGTGTTGATCAGATCCCCCCTCAGTCTTCTCTTCTCCAGACTAAACAGCCCCAAGTCCCTCAGCCTTTCCTCGTAAGGGAGATGCTCCAGGCCCCTCATCATCTTTGTAGCCCTCTGCTGTCCCCTCTCCAGCAGTTCCCTGTCCTTCTGGAACTGGGGAGCCCAGAACTGGACCCAGTGCTCCAGATGGGACCTCCCCAGGGCAGAGCAGAGGGGCACGATGACCTCCCTCCACCTGCTGGTCACACTCTTCCTGATGCACCCCAGGATGCCATTGGCCTTCTTGGCCGCAAGGGCACATTGTTGGCTTATGGTCATCCTGTTGTCCACCAGGACTCCCAGGTCTTTCTCCTCAGAGCTGCTCTCCAGCGGGTCAGCCCCCAACCTGTCCTGGTGCAGGGGGTTCTTCCTCCCCAGGTGCAGCACCCTACACTTGCTCTTGTTGAAGTTCATCAGGTTCCTCTCTGCCCAACTCTCCAGCCTGTCCAGGTCTCGCTGTATGGCAGCACAGCCTCCTGCTGTGTCAGCCACCCCTTCTTGTTTTGTGTCATCAGCAAACTGGCTGAGGGTACACTCTGTCCCCTCATCCAGGTCATTCTTATGTAGGAACCTGAGAGAAACCCACAGTACATAACGCAGCCTGTTGAGAAGGGATAAGTGCAAGGAACAGATTGCAACTTCTGTCTCTTGTTGACAGTCATTTTGAGATCACTGAAGGCTTTATGATTTTCGGCTGTTATTTTTGAACCTCCGTAAGTATGGGCAGGCCACAGTATTCATAAACAGAGCCAAGAAGATAAAGTATGCAGATACATATGTGTAGGATCTATGGGCCACTTGGTGCATTGAATAATTTTATGGTAAGCAATAGCAATTTTTAGTAAGGCTTCTGTATCTCTATATTTATTGCTTTTTAGAAGGTGGTAGTTTTTTTCTGTGTGGGAGAGTCTCTATAGAGAGCTTTTAAAACACCTTATTCAAATTATTTAACTTGTTCATTCTTGATGTCGCTGTCCTCAGTATTAAACATACGTCCTTCCATCAGAGTTTGTCTTTAGTTTTGTTGGTTAAAGAGATAAAAAGGCTCATAACTGGTAACTCCAGTGCTTTGGTGTTAACCAGACTGGGAACTGAAATGCTGAGATCCTATTCCAGAGCAGCGTGTGGGTTCTAGTCTTATACTTTTAAGTGCACAAGGGCTTGAGAACATAGTGAAAAGCCCCATGAATGTGGGCTTTCAGCAAAGAGCTTTCCCAAACCTCCTAGAAACTGCTTTTTGTGTTACTTGGAATGGATGCCCCTTTATGAAACGGAGGTATGTCTAGGTAGAACTTCATAAAATCTGTTTAACACTTTTTACAGTGTATTCATAACCCACTGAAGAGTTGCTGGAAATCTGGAGCAGGCATAATACTTGGCCATGTTTTCTCTTTTTAAAGAAGCATTTCTTTTTCCATAGCCACATTTTGTAGAAGTAAACACTTTAAAACATTTCACGCTGTGGATTTTAAACAGACAGTTGTTGTAGGGATTGTCTAGGCTCTTGTATTGCTTGTCATATTCTGGGTCTGAGGCTGCAGACTTTTTTCCATGTTTCTTATCTACTGAAATCAACTTTATTCCTTGTGGAGGCATATGGAAGCTCCCAAAAAGTAGTGCTGGGGCATGAGTTTCTACCAAAAGGCTTGTCAAGGTTTAGTTGGTGGATAGATGTAAAGGACGTACATGTGTAGTTAATTTGGATTTTTACAGCAATGATGAAACAGCATAAAAAAGACGCCACTGGTTGTAGTCGCTTTGGGCAAGGTTTATCACACAAGTAATTAAGGAGTTCTCATCTTTCAGGGAGCTGCACTTTTGCTGCTTTAAACTTCAGCCCCGGCAGTGAGCTCTGTCTGTCTCTGCTTGGTCTAATTCCTGTAGATGTTTCCCTCCTAAACACGGGGCTTTAGGTCATTAGTACTAGTTGGCAGACTCTTGATGGGGGAGGCTCTAGAAAAAATGCTCCTTTCCCCCCCATTAGTATTGACATAAAAGTTCCTATTGAAAAGTTTTACTTAAAATTTGGAGAGAGTAATAGCTCAAGAAAAGATCTTGTGTATTTTTTTTTCTTCTTCTTGACTATTAATACAAAATATACTTTTTCTTTCCCTTTTTGAGACATCTTGCAGCCTGTCTACCTAGTACATTGCTTTTCATTTTCCTTGCTAGTAGTTTAAAATGGTTTTGGTACATAGCCGTGGTGGTAGACTTGTGAACACCATAAAATTCACATCTGTTTCCACCTGCTTTCTGTCAGTGTTGTCTAAAATGAACTCTCAATTTATTTTATTCTTCTTGATCCACTTCTGTTCAATCAATTCTTGCCAGCAGTAATTACTTGGAGAACGATACCTCTGCAGCTGTCCCAGCTCCCTTTGAACCTCAGGTTCCTGCAAACCCCATTGCAAACTGGTGCTGCACCAGCCTGGTGTGTATCAAGGAGGGCTTTGCATTTCTGTAAGCATCCCTAGATGTATAGGGCAGTAGTTTTTTCCATCTGCACCTAAATTCTTCCCTTCCTTAAATTCAGCAAGTGGCTTTTCCGATGTTGAAATAAGACCTTTTGAGACAAAGATTAACTTTTTGTTTTAATATTTGTCTTACGTGCCGGAAAGTACAAATCTAGCATAGAGAATGTTGGGTTTTTTGCTGTGGACGAAGAGCCTTAGATGACTTTTCATTCTGCTCTTTGTAAAATGTAAATTACTGTCAGGATAACAACAGGCAGTAATACAGGGTTTGGTATTTTACTATGTACATTGCAAACCACTGCAGCATTAACTTTGCTTCTTATCTGGGGCTGCATAACATCTCGGGTTGTTTTTTCTCATCTGCTGCAAACCGAAATTTTTGGTTTAAAAGTGGCTTGTTTAAGCAGCCAGCGGATGTTAGCAGCAGGGTTTGGAGCAAGATGCTCGGCCAAATTCTGCATTTTATGGCTGCTGCAATAAGGCAAATCTTTAATACAAACCTTTTCCAGCACAGCTGAAGCATGGCTTCTGTGCAGAGCCCCTGTCTGCTGAGACAGAAAATGTGGCTGGATGTTTTTCCAGGCATTTTGCTGCTCCCGAGCTGTCACGCTGGTTTGTTGGGGGCTTGGTGGCTGGCTCTGATGTGGCTGGATGACCAGAGCATCCCCCAGTTTATACACACATTTATATCCTTTTCTTCTGATAGGTATGCGCAACCAGGCATCTAGGTTTTCATGTATTAAGTGTATTTTTAGCAAAGTTCTTAAGGTGCTTTTTGCATGACTTCTGCAAATTAGAATGCAATTAGCTTGTTCCTACTGTTGCCTTATTAATTACTGTGATGGACTTAAACTGATTTGGGAAAGGATGTATCGCAGAGGATTGTGCCCTTTTTTATTTCTTTTTTTTTTTTTTTTTTTTTTTTTTCCCCTTCCAAACTGTTCATCAAGTCTCCATTGCATTGGATCATTAATCTTTCAGAAAAATAGTGATGGCTTAGTGCCAGGTTCTTACCTCTGGAGAGTAAAGATGACAACAACTGCTTTCTGCTCTAAATAACTCTCTGAATTAGGAGCCGTTCAATTCAGCGCTAGGTAAATATTCATGAAAATGCCCCCTTCTTAAAACAGGGTCATTTGGAAATAGTCATGTTCTCTTGCAAATATTGTAGTTGATTTTGTTTGCAGATTATTTCTATTTGAAACTTGAATCAGAAAATAGAGAGTAAATACTATTTGAAAATAAGAAGTAATGAAACAGCTCTATCTTGTTTAAACCATTTACAATAGCAGGAGTGTGTCCCATTTTAAATTCATTTTTTGTATTACTGGGTAGATTACTGGGATAGATGCTCTTTTAAAATACTAATGATGAAGATTATAGAATGGTGTGGTTTAGAAAAGCATTTGTAATGGAATAATTGTGAACTATGAGTTGATTTATATGCTTTGAGTTTCATTTCATATAAAAATAAATGTAAAAGAACAAAAAATCTGTTTACCTGCAATCACACCTGTGAATTATATTGAAAGAAAACTGCGTAATAAAATAATGTAGAAGTTGCTGAGAGCCTGGCATGTGCAGGTATGTGGGAATGGGAATCTGCATGAATAATTTTTTTGAATTATTAGAGTGAGGAATATCCTCTTGCAGGGAACAACAGAGTAACATTGTAGCCACGACGAAGTATTTTTAGTATCGACTCATTTTCAAATGTTACAAACGAAGCTTTTTTAACTTTTTTTTTTAAAAATGGATGTAATATTTCCTGATGCAAAGGTGTGTTGCTTACAAACTACAGAGCGTGGTTTAGTCTGGTGCAAATGCACTCATCAATGCGCAGTTTGGGTTGCAAGGGGCTTGCTCCTGCAGCCAGCACTGTCGATGGGCAGCTGGAGGTGCTTTTCTCTCATGCTATGCTCTTTGTATTTGAAGTCTCATTTTAACTAATTATCCTTAACTAATAATACCTATTTTGGTTACATTCAAGCGTGACTGAGTTATTATCCAGACCCTTCTATGGCATATCAATGCCATATCTATAGATATGGCAGAGATGAAACTCTGTTATTGATGTCCCTGCCAGCGTGTTTTTCCTCTTAATGGATGCATTTTGCATTGTCGTTAAAAGGGTTTGAATGACTCGGTGGGCCTCTGAGCTTTAATTTCTCTGATATTTCTGTGTTGAAGGGCAGAGGCTGTGAATCAGTTGGTTCAGATGTACTCTTAGACTGGAATAATGCTTTTAATCCCCAGAGTTTGCTCACGCTGTGTATGTTTTGCTGCTTTTCCCCCAAATAGACATCTAATGGATTTTCCTAGCTCCCGTACTGCTCCTTTGCTGTCGTTTAGACCAAGCTTCCCGGATCCTTTTAAAATCCTTAGCGGTGCTCGATTCCGACAAGAGGAGCATTGTTTTTTGCTGAGGGCCTCTAAATTACCAAGGGAGGTCTGAGCTGAACCACGTCTGAATTCCTTCTGGTCTCTTGTGGGTATTCTTAGAAACAGTCCACTTGAAAGGCTGACTTCATTTTATCAAGGAGAAAGCCTCATTTTGCGACTTGGAATGAAATAAATGGCTGAAATTGTAATGCTAGTTGATATGACTAACGCCAAAGCTTTTATTATTCTCTCTTTTTCAGCAGGCAGTTTGAGAAATGCTGTGTGCCTTTGTTAGGAGGATTTGGGGGACCTGTGGGGGTGGCAAAGAGCAAAAGAGCAGCACTGAGTCAAGGCATAGCATAGAAAGCGTGGTCTCACGCTAGCGCAGAAGGAGGGAACGTGGAAATCGGGTTATTTTCTCATCTGGTCAACCTTGCGAATTACCGGCTTCTTGCATTACTGAAAGCAAAAAGCAACACAGATGTATGTTTTTTTTCTGGTGGTTTTTATTTACATGCGTGAGGAATTAGAGTGACAGTATGTGAAGTCAAATTAAATTTCTTAAGAGCAAAAGTAGCAGTCCCAGTGCCTGCCGTCTTGCCGACAACACTTGAAAAGTCTGGTCTGCGTCCCATCCTGTGCTTCAGCTGGGTCCAGACTGATGAACTCTGATGTAAAGTAGCATGTTTTGTTGAAATAATCTCAAAACAATTGAAAGCGTAAAAAGCATCTTAAACATTAATGAATTGAATCTGTGCCGTATATAACCTTGAGGTATACTTTAAAAGGACTATAGCACAAGCATAATATCTCCAAGGCTGTCTGGCTGGTTTTGGATTTCTGAAGTCCCAATTTGGCTCTTTTTCAAGAAGACATGATCCATTAACGTCTTTTTCTTTGAAAACCTTGTTTCATATTCATATGTCAAAAAGATAAAACTTTTGAATGCGTAAGCTCTGCAGGTAGCTGTCATCTGCATGGGCTGTGTTCACAGTAGCAAGTGGTTCAGCCCATAGAGGTGGAGCTGCAGAGCGAGAAATGAAGGACCGAGGGCCTGGTGTAGATGTTTTAGGGGCTTTACTTTTGGTCTATATACAGAATTAGCATTTTCAGTTGTTCATTTGCAAAGGTCGCCTTAGGAGTTTTTTGCAAAATGTCATAACATGGTGGTTATGCTGCATTAGCAGATGGATGAAGTTGAATTTGACAGTCTGAAGGGAAGATTGGAGGGTTCACCTGAGCGTGACTCACTGTGTGGTGAGCACTTTAGTTGTAGAGATTGAAAGAATCTCAGGAAAAAACACATGAGTGGTTTTGTTGCACACTTTCTGTCATAACATGACACTGGCAGAGGCACTTGCAGAGCGAGCAGGTTGTATTACATACCAGTCTCCCAGAGAAGACTTGAACTTTTGAGTTCTGCAGTCTGTCTTCAGAAACAACTCCTTCCTTACTCAACTTTGCAAAGCGGCTACAAAGAACTCCAAACTTCCAACCCCAATGCAGGCAAACCCAAAACTGCGTATGTAATTTTATGCACACTAATTCCATAACTTTGGAATTTTCCATTTAGTCATCAAAGAAATGAATTAGTGGTGGTGTTATTCCTGTAACAGTGGTGCCTCCTCTAGTGAATACAATGGCCCTTGGTTAATACTCAAAGAATCAGTGCAGTATTGCACTTTTGTGTGCTCCAGTTTGTATAATTTAATAGAAAATATAATAAACTAAGTCAGAAATCCTTTCACTTCTTGTTTGCATTTCCTTTCAGTTTTGTATATGGAAGATATTTGAAGTAGCTGTGTTATTCTTTGGTGTTATTATAGATGTGAAACTTGTAGCCAAAAGAGGATGTTGCAATCACATGAGAGCTATTTTTACTTCAATACTGGCTGTATCTAAAATTATTTACAAAAATAATTACAAGTTATCATTTCTGTAATTTTTTTTTTTTTTAATTTCTCTGCAGATGGACTTTATCGGATTTTTAGGGAAAATTTTGTATTTTTTTTCCAAGGAAGTACTCATTGGAGCATTGTGCGGCTGGGCTAAAGTTCACATGCTATTAATGAGCTCAGATGATGGACACCTGGATAAATCTTGTCTTTTTTTGCCACAGGTCCAAGGAGCTAATAAAAGAAGCAATCCTTGACAATGACTTCATGAAGAATCTGGAACTGTCTCAAATCCAGGAGATTGTGGATTGTATGTATCCCGTGGAGTATGGCAAAGACAGCTGCATCATCAAGGAAGGAGATGTGGGTTCCCTGGTGTATGTCATGGAAGGTACAGTTTAAAAAGATAATTTTTTTTTCAAGACATATAGAGACAAAAACATTATTTCATGGGAAAAAGTGTTTCAAAGAAAAAAGTTAAAGAAGCCTAAATACGGTTGTTGAAAAATTGTGTAGACTACTCTTGACTGGAAAATTTCCGACTAGATTTGTGTGCCTCCCTGTATAAAGAAAGAGGGTGAAAGCTGTTAACATTGCACTTAGATCCATTGAAATAAACCTCCACTAAATGTAGGTCTTTGGCTTTGAGGCAGTACCAACGGTTTGCTATATAAACTAGGGACTTAACAGGTAATAATGGTATTATGGAAATGGGAAATGACTGTAAAACAAGGAAAACATGGTCATGGCTTGCTACCTTATCAGGCAGTGTGAGGACAAGCTTATAAATGTTGATAAAGTACATGGGGCTCTCTGCAGAAGCAATGCATTGTATAACAAAATAGTATTTTTCTGTCCTTTGCACAAAATAAGTGTAGCATCTGCAGTTCAGCACATCTGATTCGTCACAGTATGTGTTGTGGCAGGGTTTTGTTTTCTTGGTGGAACAGGAGAGCAGTGGATATTCTGCTGTTCTTGGGAGCCATCAGGTTTCTGAAAATCTTTTAATGGGATCAGTGCTGCCAGCGCTCTGGTTCTCCAAAATGTTAGCTATTTGCATTTTGTATCTTATTCGTTCCAAGTTCTCTAACTCTTCACATGTCAAATTGAGCATATTTTATAGACGTGTTTTCGTTTTAAAGGAAGCTCATGCTCATCTGTAGGAGTTACTAAGCTTGGTCAAACCTCGTGTCCGTCTACTACAGCAGCCCTCTTCTGAGAGTGACTGATAATGAGTTCTGAGGCAAATGTCACTGTTTTAATTCAACTGATGCAACAAGTGAATTCTCAGTTTGATTTGGTACAATGCAAATCAATAGATGCTTATAAAATTCCTCATGCTCCTTACCGGAAACATCTGGTAGACTTGTAAGCATTTTAGCCAGGTAACACCTGAGGGGGATGGAGGTTTCTCACTTGCCCGTATCTTTTGAGCAAATATGGCAAAACTACAGTTTATGGATAACTTGTGTGTTTATATGTATGTGTACATGCTCAAATTAATTTCTTAAATTGTTCTTTTAAACAAAAATATTTTCAAGGCAGTAAGCCATCTTTTAAACGTGGTTTACTACCAAACTCTTAATGCTGTAGTGTTGCAAATGCTCTTCACTAGTTTCCTAAAGAGCAATTGCTCTTTCACTAGCATTTCCAAATGCTCTTCCCCTGTTCCCAAAGGTCAGCCTTAATGTTCTGTCCTTGTAAGGTTAAGGCCTTTCTCAAAGTTGATTTCCTTCAGCTTTTAATATTAAATTTTGCACATTCAAATGCTATTCAAATGCATGGCTGGTTTTGGATGTTGTGTTCAATGTTGTCCCTTGATAAACCCCATAACAACAGGACACTGTCAAAATCAGTGTATATTTCTCTGCTGCCATTCTTCAGATTCTTTGGAGAGGATTTCTGGGGAGATTTATGGGCAGACCGGTTCCCGCCACCATTTGGAGCATTGAAACACAGCTTGTGCCCTGGTTTGAGCAACACAGGATTAATTTCTCTTTCAGTAATTTTACTTTTCGGTAGAATTCTCTCCTAATGCTTGGGAAAACTGCACTTCTAGAAGACTCTAGTGCTTGAATGTGAAAATATTTACTTTATAGCCAGCTATGGTACCTGGGTTTCAAAGGTCTCAGTGTTTTTGAGCTCACCAGGTGCGGGGATGAGGAGGAGCGAGACCAGGGCACTTGACCCAGGCTTCCAATAGGAGTATTTCACACCATTAATGTCACATTCAATATAATTTAGAAAGTTTGCTAAGGAGTTTCTCCTCTTGTGTGGTGGCTGTGATCCTGAGAACTTCTTGCCCTGGTGCCGGACCTCTAAGCCCTTCCCTTCCTCCTGAAGCCATGGCACTTGCAGTATCTGACATTTGCTGTCCCCTGCTGGGAGTGCACAGCTTCTCCCTGACAGAATGGGCTGAGCATAATACACGTATATTTTGCATTGGTATCAGGATCAATATTGATTCTTTAGTATTATTCATGTTAATTATTTAGTCTTATTCTATTAAATCTGTTTATATTTCAACCCTCAGGTTTCCTTGTCTTTTCCCGATTCCCCTTCCTGGGTGGGGAGGGGTCATGGGGTGGTAGAATAATTGTCTAAACGCCAATAAATTGTTGTGGGTTCCTTAAACCATAACAGCTTGGTGCTGAGATGACCCTTTATTTGCTACATCTGATGATGTACTATTACTGTCACTTCCTTGAATGTTTCAAATTGTTGGTTCAAACTCTATCCCCAACTTCGTGATTCTTGTCTTCTAAAACAAATGTTTGTCAAAGACAACTTCTGCATCTTTTGGGCACTTTAGCTTATCCTTGCTCTTCTGGCAGCTCTCTGTGTATGACGGCATGACTTGGCTCTCCCCCAGTCTTCGGCTGGTCTTGTAACTGAATTTAAGATTATTTAGATAGCTCTGTAAATATGCATAATGCTTTACAAATAGAATTATGAAGAGTTTATAGTCTATAGTTTAGACATAATGCAATGAGTGATGATGAAGTAATGGAAATGGAAAAAGACATTATCAGATGGGTTGTGTTATGGTTATGAGAACAGGCTCACTAGCTCATTTGGGCTTATCATTCTGTGTCCTCTCGGTTATTAACACCTCCCATAGCCCCCCAGTTATAAACTTTATTCTTTACAAAGCTCTGCTGGAGAAACCCATCTTTGAGTATTACTGAGAGGTGTTTTATTTTCACAAAAATCAAATGAATGCTGCAAGTGTTTCTTCTATTAATTCCCCTTTCTTTCCTTACTTGGACTTATAGCCATGATTAATATGAATAAAAATTACTCATGTAGAGCATTTGATAACCAATACTCTTATCCTTGTTTATAATTTATGATTCAGTGCTTAGATAGAGCCTCTTACCAGAAGGCTGAGTTATATATTGGTGATGTTTCCTTAGACTAATTTTAAATAATAATTTAAGTAAGATGGATTTGAAAACATCCATCATTTTCACTGTTACTTTTCTGCGTTCTCGTTTATCATGGTGAAGCAGTAGTGTCTGTTTTAATTTTCCCCTCTAGACATGAGGACTCTACTAGTCCTGGTGAGACTGTGGATGTTAAAATGCATATATGTGTGACACTTGCTGAGCTTAGTGAATCTTAAAAGGCTGGACCTCCAAACTCTTTCGTCTTTGCTATGACTTGGTAATGCTTTCTGAAGGTAATTTCAGGTTTGCTACGTTCCTTGGGTGGGAGTGGCTGTAGCATTGTACCTCATTAAAAGAGTCAGGAAAAGGCTTGACTCCAGTTTTCCATGTTCTCTTGGGTTCTAGCAGAAAGGTAATTTCATGCTGTCCATTACTGGGTTTACATATGCAGTCATTTTTATTTGTGCTTTTGCCCAACCCTACCCACACTAGTAGGCTTGACTCTTTCCCCTCCAGTCATGTGCTGACATGCCTGTGATGGCCGAGTAAAAACTTTGTATTCTTTGTCCTATTATTCCATGTCTTACATCAGATTTCCTGCCCTCACTGTATTTCTTTTTGGTATCAGGACCAAGAGCAGCACTGGCACAAAACGGTTGTCAGTTAATACAGTGAAGTATTAAAGTCAGTTAATACAGTGAAGGTTGAGAAAAGATTGAGATTATTGAAAACACAAGAAGAAAATTTTTCATACTTTATATTAGTCAACCTATTATATGTCAAACTGCAAAGCTGGGCAGAGAGAAGTAAAACACAGTACAGGAAAACGGGAGGATACTGTAAATTGGGATTTAGATGGAGAGAGAAGGAAACAGAGGGAAATGTTCTTGGAGTGGAAATGGTGAGATACTATCAGAGGGAAATCAAATTGAGGTACTGAGTTCAAAAGGAAGATGTTCCCTCTATCTGCAGCATGCTGGGTAGAGGGAAGTGTTGAGTTTGAGAGGTAGGAGTGCCTCTGGCATGTGCCATGCTTCAGCTGGATTGGATCTTGTTCCATTGGTCCCAACAGAAGGGAACTACTCATCAGATTGAGGAGCTCTCCATCTAAACACCCTCTGTCCTGAACATGCACTGATGTGGGAGCTCGCTTTTAGGGGTGTTTGCGTAGAGTAGCTCTTAAATTGTGCAAGGCTAAGGGAGATGTGTGGTTAGTCTCATCCTCTAAATCCAGTAACTGGTAATAGGCTCAATCTCCTCTAAAGGAGGAGGCTGTCCCAGTCCTGGTAGACTTCCCTCGCCTGGGTGTGCACCTGGACTTTTTGGACTGGCTCTGTATTTCTCAAATCTGAAGAGTTTTGTGCAAAGACTTCGTTTAAAAAAAAAAAACAGAAAAAATGAAAAGAAAAAAAAAAAGAAAAAAGTCATTGATCTATAGGTAGAATATAACTCCAAACTAGCCTGGTTTTCTGGTGGGCTCCTGCCTGGGCTTTCATGAGATACAGCCCTGAGGAGCTACAGAATGAGAGTTGTGCTTGTTGGAGACACCTTCTGGGTCCCTGTCTCTGACTTGCTGCACTGAGGCAAGTGGGCTCCTAGCATGAAAGCCCAAGGATTGCTGTTTCTACCAGGTCTGAAGCCTTGGAAGTAAGTACAGGTTTGGGCTGAAGTAGGGCTCTGAGTCTGCAGTGAGAATACAACACTGTCAGTCAGCAGCTGAAGCTGAAATTTCTCAGTAAGCAGAATCCCAAATTTAGTTCTACTTTGCTTTTAGTTTTTGCTTCTGTGCTGACTCTCGCAGTAGTCTGTGTCTTCCTGGCCAGATTTCCACCTCTTGGAAAATGGAGGCCCCCAACTTACCTGTTGGGGGTAATCAATCAGACCTTCAGGACTGTTACTAGCCCCACCATATCCCAGTCCTTAAAGCACTGTATTTCTCTAGCATCATCCTGCTTGTTTACTTAGTTTAGTTGTCTGAGGTAACTGGATCTGATGGATTTGTGGCACAGACCACTTTAGAAATGTCTTATGTATTAAATGCAGATAGTCAGGGATACACTTGTTCAGTTAACAAAATTCATTAGGTTGATCCCAATGTATTTTTTCCAGAGGGGAGGGAAACCCTAGTAGGAGGTACCCACAGAGAGGCACAACAACCTGAAGGGCTCCATAAAAGCGACTATTAGATAGGTGTGACTGTGGGAGAGAAGGTAGCTTCACCATCAGAACCCAATAAAAGAGATCTCCTTATGGCCTCATACCTTACCTGACCTCAGGCAGGATTTTTGCTATTTACAGACTCTTCTTTGCATTTTAAATATTTGGCTGTTCCTTAGCAGCAGTGCTGTCATCAGGTATCTGTGATCACAAAAGTGGTAACACAAACTAGGTCCTATGCCTGTGAGGGATTTCTCAGCACAGAGACCTCGATGAGGATGTGGAGAGCTGTTGGATTTGGGCGGTCGTAGCACCCGTGTTTGCTCAGTAGTCTTTTGCGCAAGTTGAGCGTTTCTCTTCCCCTCCAAAGTTTTCCCATAAGCCCTACAGGAAAGAAGCTGGTTATAATGGAATCTTGAGGCAAATGGCATGTGTCCATTTGTCTTGCGTAGTTCTCATGAATTGTGGAAGGAGGATTTATATGAAGCTGCAAGGTAGGAACTGGTACTTTCTCAGGTTCTGAAATAGTTTGGGGCTGGGAACATCCCTTAATTCCCCTATGTTCATTAAGTAGCAGGAAAACCCCACAACTTTTGCATATTAACTGAATTGGGTAAAGAGATGCCCTTAATCTCTAGCAACACACACAAAAAAATCCCTTATAGCTGTTCTTTGAAGGTGGAAATAAACTAATTTGTGATATAAGCGAGTATTCATTAGGGGCTGAAATTAGGCTGAAATTGGAGTATTCGTTAGGGGCTGCACATTAAAGGCATTAAACATACGTGCTTAGATCACCTACAGAATTAGTATTCCTCCGGGCTGATGAGACTGGCAGTGACAAGGGGGATGAGTGACGCTGTGGCTAGTGAACTAGTGGTATGGCATCTGAACTAGTCTATACTGACACTCTTGATTCTGCAAGTAAAACAATTTTGAGACTAAAGTAAACTTATCAGAAATATTACCTTTTTTATGAGAAAGTGTATTGCTCTAAGAGTGGTTCAACAGATTGTTTGTCTTCAAATTGAAGTTTCTTCTGGAGCCAGAAAAGTTTCTTGCTGGTTAATCGTATTCTACCTCTAAAATTAGTCCACCATCCCCAGTTTTCTTTAAGGAAAAAACCAAACATTTTCCAAATTCTAGTTTTGCAGGTTTGCATTTGTTGACTTCTTTGTCATTATGCCTTCTTTGGGCATAACATTTCTAAAATTTTCTGAAAGCACTTAAACATGTGAAAACCTGGAAAGGTCTCTTTCAGAGAGATACATCTAGATCTGTACTGCGTTGACAGGTTTGAGTTATGTGTGGGTGTTACCTCACGCTAATGAGGATAAATGTGATATTCCACATCTGAAACCAAATGTTTCCTCTTGTGCTCCCTCCCTGTTTGAACCTGTCAACTGCAGTATATCAAATCTGATGTGTGCATTATGAAAGGAAAATACATCAGCAGAGCTGTAGATAAATCAGGTGACAAGGTACAAGCTTTAGGCTTTCATGTGAGTAACAGTCATGGCGTTATAAACAGATGTTCTAATTTTTTTTAGAAACTATATTAATAGGTGTGAAGAGTCCTCCTTTTATGTTTGTTGCTATTCCCATAAAGTATGGAAGAAATAATACACTGAGCCGGGAGGAAAAGGAAGGTCAAAATACTTGGATTAACTATTTTGTCACTCATGATTTTGTATTGGCAGTGGGTGCTGTAACATCCTCCCTGATTGTTTGTCTTTCTGCAAATTAATATTGAGGTTGCACTTTTGCACCACAGCTTGAAAACCTGAGTGAAGAAAAATAGCTCCACCAGTACCCTGGGGGCTCCTACTTCTGGAGGCAGGAAAAGGGCAGAAGCAGCTTTTTAAGAACCCATGGTGAGAAACAGCCTACACTTCCCCAGCCCTTGTTTTAATAGTTTTCCTCTCTTCTTAAATTTAATTTTATTTTTGTCTTCAGTCATGGAGATTTGCCTTTTATTTTTAAAGAAGACTTTGTTTCTTGCTTCATTCTTGGTAGCTTCTCCAAAGCAATGAAGTGTCCAATTGTGACTTCCTGTGGGAACATGTTTTTTTGGGAGTCAGAGGTGTCTTGAGAAGGAATGGACTCCTAGAAACTGCAGGATTTGTCAGGATGTCAAACTTGGTGTTGATAAGAGAAGACAAACAAAGTCTCAGTAGCCATTTGAACTACAGAGAGAAATGCATGAGGCTGTAGAAGACCTCCCATCAGAGGCAGCACAGCTTTCTGGTCTCAGAGGGATGCGCTCCTCAGAGCAAATCCTCAGTCTCTGGCGATTTTTGTTGTTGAGTCAAAGCCAAAGTAGGCATATTGATAGTCTGCATTCCTCAAGACATCACCTTGCTGCCTTCTGCGGGTTATCACAGCCTTTGCCCAAGTTTTGTTACATGGTAAGATTTTATCATCAGTCTGTTGGCCAACTCACTTCTTCTTGTTCTCACTTCTGAAGGTGAGCTGGAGTGCATCACCCTTTTCTCTCCTGTTTGCTTTTTCCTAACTGTGTAGCTCTCTGGTTTTTTCCCCCTAACTGGACCATGATCCCTGCAGAATCTGGGATGCTATGTGCAGTCATCCACAAATACTGCATCCAATCTGTCTTCGTGTCACCCTCCCTCTGACCCCTCTTTTGTCTCTTTTTATGGACTACTCTGATAAGGATCTGATTTAATAGGACATAACTGCTCTTCTAGGCTTAGGGTCTTCTGAGTCTGCTCCTTCTCAGAGAAAGGCTTTGGTAGGACTGATTCTTCTAAATGAAAGAGAAATGGAGAACAGAAACCCATTTTGGATTTAAGTAGGCTAAATGATTTTGTTCCCAAGTGCAAGACCAGAATAGCAAAATGGGGGCAGTAGTACTGCCACCTCAGTGGAGAGAGTGCTTCGTGTCTCTTGACCTGTACCACATCTATTTTTATATTGCTGTACACCGTACTTGCAAGAGGTCCCTTACTTCATTACAGCCTGCTGCTATTGTCATTATGCATGAACTTCTGGCCTTGTTGGTATTCACCAACACTTACGATAATCATCATTCATCTCAAAGAAGACCGTATTGAGGGGTTTGGTTTTGTTCCCGCCCATCGTCCAGCTTTGGTGAAAGGATGCTAGCTGGAACAAACTTTATAAACATTTTAGTCTATTTGTAATTTGTTTAGTCTCTGGGGCTAAGAGTGAATATGCGATTAAATCCAGAGACATTGGCTGAACTTGGTGTCTGCTGGGGTGTTTCAGGTCAGTGTCACGCTCTGAGAGGAGAGAGGGAGTTGAGCCTCTGCAGGTAGGGATTTGCCTGGCTGCATACTGGGTTTTGTTATGTATGCCCAGATGGTATCCCTGCTTGACATCCTCCAGATTGATGGTCCTTTAGACCACCATGAAGTTCCTGCCTTTTTGGTGAAGGACCAGACAGTTTTGAGTGTTCTTTCCAAATATATTCCTGATAACGTAGCTAGATCCTCTGATATATGTTCCTACCTTTCTGCATCTCCCAAGGACAATGGGGAAGGTAATAACAACTGCATCAATTGTAATCAGGGCTTTTCTAACACAATTGAGGCGGTTCTGCTTTTCAGACTTACTCTGGCTTTCAGTATGAGTGTTTTGGGCCATACCTCAGTCTCCAAGCCCCTTCTTGAGGGGTTTGGATCTGCCTTCCCAAGGAAATGTCAAAAATAGCATCTCATTGCACAGGTGTTAGATGGCTCTTGAGACTGGACTCAGTGTCCATAACGAGCACTGTGTAGGAAGGAATCAATTAGGCATTTATGGCAAAGTGGGATTTTCTGCACAGCTTGCCAACGAATCACTAGGCTCTGAAGAACCTACCTTTCACAGGACTTTGCATTAGTTTTGTGAAAATGTACCGTGGCAGCATTTTCTTCTTTGCACTCCCCTGTTTCATGTTTTAGGCTGTTTATTGCTTTTTTTCTTTTTCCTTCTTTATCCTGCTACTGTAGAGTTGGGCAGGAGTGAGATCAGGGTTTCTCCTGTGGTCAGGGATACTGCTCTTCACTGGAATTCTGGAGGCTTCATAGGCTTCCCATTAGATTTTTTGTTTTTCCACAGAGGTAAGTGGTTTAGTGGTCACCATTCCTGTGGGAGATCTTCTATCACTCATCAATAATCCCTCCCCACATCTCCCATGTCCAGTGCTGGGACCATTACATATCAGGGCAAGACCGTTTTCTAAGGCTCTCTGGGCTTAAGAGATTCTCTAGGATTGATGCCTTCATTCCAAAGATGACCCTACTGCAGAGCAGACTTCATGAGGACATGCTGGAGAAGGCAAAGGCAGAAATATCAGGTGTCATTCCAGATGTGCAAGACATCCTGGTAGCTGCCTGTTGGAAGCTGGCCTCTCATGGAGCCAGTGTTTTTGTAGGGCTTGAAGACCGTCCCTTGGGTAATGCAGTGGCACTGAAAGAGTATTCCTGGAGTTCCTTGTGCTACAAATGTGCATATGGCCAAAGGAGCAAGGAAGGTTATCAACCAGGTTCCTTAAAATGTGCTATCAATGTACGTTTTCACATCTGGCACTGCATCCTCTCTGTCTCCCTAGACCTGGGGCTGTAGGGCAGAGGAAGGAAGGGTTGAGATCTCAAAACATTTCTGGTTGCTTCTCTTTCATTACACACTCACCTTTTGGTTGTTATATCTCATGAGGATTTCCATGGAGTTAAGCTCACCTGTTTTGGAGAAGATCAGATTTGTTTCTAACCCTTAATTGATGCTTTGATACTGTTTTACGTCTAGCCTCAATATTGGCAAGAAGCTGGGTTATGTTAAGTTGAGACCTGCTTTAAGGTAACATTTTTATTATTTTGGGCATTGTTTAGTAGTCATACTTTTTTATCACTTGCCCGTAATTCCAGTCATGCCCCTGCCTAGGCGTGTGATGAAGAAATACAACTGAGTACCTGTGTTTATATCAGCTGTTACTGATCTGCTTGGAAATACACAGAGCACCTCACTGAAATTTCTTAAGAGGTGTTACCCTGAGAGCGTACCTAGGAAATAGCAGCGTAAGAACAATAAAAAGACTTCCATGACTTGGCAATTGCATGCTTTTTATGGATGCAGCGCCAAAACTTGGTGCGCTCAAAAAAATCATCGTAACTAATTCTGTGATTCTGTGATTCTGTTTTAACTTCTGCACTGGATCAAAGAAGCAATTGTACATCCGCTGCAGCAGTCTGGGGCTCCATCTAAATCTGCTTCAGGATTTAACCCAGGACTTCGTGCATCTTCCTAGGGTTTTGTGAACTGTACAAGTTACAAAATCTGTCAGAATATAGTTGGAACAGGAACCTGTTTGTTAATCTTTGAGGATTTCTAAACTATCGCTTACAGAAATTGGGTGCTATTCCAGCTGCTTCCTTTTGGAGTTACTACAATTCATATTAAAATTTGATTTTTCTCCCCCCCTTTTCTTTTTCTGGAAGTCAAAACTGTGGTTATATATTGGTTATAAAAATCCACAAGTATTTCTCACTAACTATTTTTGCATAAATAGGTGAAGTGTGGACCTCTCTTTGTGGCTGTAGTATTGAGAGGGCTCGAGTTTGCAGTCTTGAGGCCCAGTAAGCACTATTACAAGTGTTTGTTTCTATATTTTTCCAAATTTTTATCAACTTAAAACCTACTCTAGCAGACTTCCAGGTTATGATAAATTGTGTGTTCTGGTGCTGTGTCGGTGTTAGGGAGGCTCACGTATTGCCTGTCTCTTACAGAGACTGAATTGCACACTGTTGTTTCCATATACAGGACAATATAATGCAAATCTTCCACTGTTATCATCTAATTATTTTAATGTTACAGTGTCATAATAATTAACTCTTCTAAAAGTTGTTATTTACTCAAACTCACGTGACAGAGAAGTAGATATTTCTTATACTTATGAAATGTTCATGACATCAAATAGGATATGAAATGATGATTATTACAGTGGCAGTGTTTTATAGGCAGTGATTGTGCTCAGGATTAGAATATAGTTTGATATTTGTTCTATATAAAGTAGTTATTTTTAAGGGCTGCAGAACTAACTCTTAACACTTTAAATGCAATAAGAACATAGTACTGTAATACTGCTGCAACGCCTTATGTGAAATATTCTTGCTTACCCTCTCTCCTAAACAAATTGCAAGTTGGTAGATGTTGTAATGACTCATATGAACCTAACAGACTTTATTAGCAAGGTTACTGAATCGCTGCAAACCAGAGTTTATAGAAGGAAAGATGATAGTGTTTTATAAGGGCAGCAGGGGGAACATTCATTGTCACTTGAGCCAGGATCTCGGAGAGAAAGCCTGTATAAATCTCACAGGTATTAGAATATGAGCTTGCAAAGCAGAAATGCGGGTG
This sequence comes from Numenius arquata, assembly GCF_964106895.1. NCBI lineage: Eukaryota > Metazoa > Chordata > Aves > Charadriiformes > Scolopacidae > Numenius > Numenius arquata. Next base: position 22,108,641 of record NC_133585.1, on the reverse strand, counting down.
GGCAATGTTCAGAGAGGAGTGACGCGGTGCTATCTGTCACCACTGTCCTGCCACCTGCCCCTCTGAGATGCTGTGTGCCCCGAGCAGATAACCTCTAGCCCACCTGTGCTGATCTTACGTACTAACTTCTTTTTAAAGAACACACAAACAAACCAACCCCCAAACCCTATATAAATTATGTTAAGGAATGGCAAGAAGATGTGCATATATTCTAAGGATATTATTTGTTTAAATAATTCCTTTCCAGTAATGCAAACCTAACCTGTGGTTAGTCTAAGGCAACATTTGGTAAGGGGGGGAGGAGAAAATGCAATCAAAGCTGGGAATTAATGACTTCAGACCTATCAAATATAATTTCTTCTAACTATCTAAATGATCACTATCATCATCATCAACCACCTTCAAGTTTCTCATGGTATTGCCAAACTGATCAGTGGAGAGGAGGGACAGTACAGTATATAATGCCTTTATATGAACGCTGCCAGCCAGCTGAATAGCTGAGTCTCCTATCTCTGTCCTCATTCAGCACAAGCTTCCCTGTTAGATTTGGATGAGAGAGGACTGCTGGCAGGTTCTTAAGCAATGCTGTAAAAGTTTTAGTGTCAAGATGACCTGAAAATATTTCCATTTTCAAAATGAGTGGCCAGCTTTCTTTGGGATCTGCTCGTGTTCAGTGATTTACTACTCTTGACATTTCATTCATTATTATCTCAACTTCTCTGAATCTACATTTCCTGGCCTCTTTGCAGTGTAGTATTGAAGGAGGTTGGAGCAGATTTAGCAAAAGCTCTAGTCTTCATTGCTAGGGAGAAGTATTCAGAGTTTATCAGATTGACATACTGTTCTCTAAATGCATTCATACAACCCAGTTCATCTGCAGGCAGCCAAATATTCATCTTCACCTCTTCAGGAAAGAAAATGAATAGGTGTAACCTCTTCAAAAAGATTCCCACTGTATAGGAAACATAATGAATGTATATTTTTTCCTCACATAAGATCATAGCTGATGTACTATTTATTTTTGTATTTCTCAGCAGTTATGCAAAGACTGCTTTGTTGTTAAGGGGATTTTATTTACAAAATAAATTGGTGAGATAATGCCTCATTCATTTTATTAATACCAGCTGAAAAGGGAGGCACAAATGTCTTTCTTGTCTCCCACTCTGCTCCATGAGTCCCTTTTATTGAAACTCCCACAAGTGAAATGTAAAATAAAACGATTTTTCATCATAATAGTATACATGAAAGCGCCGGGATTTTGAACTTTGTTTCTGCCCATTAAAATACATGCCTGTATAATTTCGCCTGTGTATGCAGATAGAAAGACTCTAGTGTTAGCAATCCAAACTATTATTAAAGTGACATTAGAGGCGTACTGTTCCCTGTTAGGCTTGATTTGCTTTGGACTGGTTGTTTACTTTGAAAGCTGATCTACAAAAAAAATAGTCAAACCATGGGAGCCCTGTGCCCTTTCTTACTGCTCTGGATTGTACAAAATAAACAGTTTGAGGAAGGGGAAGGAGAGAAAGGCTTCCTGCTTCTTGTTTAAACTGAAAAGTCAGGTCACATCTACCTTGTAAGATTTTTTTTGGTGATTATTTTTAGTGGAAAATGAGAGGGTGAAAACAGGAAAACTGAGAAAGAAAAGGGACTTCTAGTCCATAGACATCCCAGGTCTTAGTACTCTAACTGGTGAGTGCACCATACGAATCGGTTGAAATGGAGACAAAGAAGTTGTTTTAAGCTGTCTTGGTGACCCTCTGCTTGATGGAGCTCCGACTCAGCCTCTCGAACCCAATCTCCAGTTTACGTTCAGCACGTACAATGTGATCGATCACTGAGTGCCCAAGACTACTTCTCAGAAGGGTAAAGCATTGCAAACACAGCTGCTTTTAGCTCTCCAGTGATGCCACTCGTTCTTGCTTTAAGTCATCGCTATTTCATGCGTCAGTGGGCAAAATGGGGAAATCCAATAGCAATTCCTCTTGGTAAGTCACAGAGGCAAAATTTCTGTATGTATCCGTGTTCCTTAAACACTTCACCTTGGTTGAACATCTCTTTGCCCCTGGGGAAATTCAGGTGAGGTTTCATCTCTCTCCTCTTATCAGTGGGGAAAACCTCCCATGAATTTGTATGGCTAAGGCTCTCTGCAGACCAGTAGTTTGACAGGGAGGAATCTTAGAATAAGTTAAAAAAAAAAAAGGGAATAAGGCCAGGGAGGTGGGGAGATTTTTTGATTGCATTCTTAAGCAAAGTTTTCTTATTTTTCTTTCAGTTTAATATGTTGGTCCTGATCTCAAACTTCTGTGAAGCCCTGGCAGATGAGTTTTGGGGAAAAATGAGAATTTTGCTGTTAGAAAACAAATCTTTAAGGTATCAAAATGTCAGATCAATTTCTGCACTGTATTTTTCTAAAACAATGGAAATTACAATGTATCCTGGCAGCTGCTATTCCTAGCACAGATAATTAAATGCAATCTGAATATGTAGGGATTTAAGATTGAAAAACTAATAAAAAGAAGATGTTTGCCATCCTTGTGCTAAATATTTTTATAACCTCTCAGTTCTGACTGGAAACAGCTATTTTGTGAAACAACTAGAACATGAAATAACACTGGGTTAGCTTTCTCATATTATAAATGAAAGCAGCAGCTGAGGTTTGAGACGATGCAGATCTCGAAAAGCAATAATCCTGTTGTAGTTATGCAGTCGCATCCTTCCATAGAGATTGACCAGGGCTGTTTATCACTGCTGAAATGATATAAACTTTTATCTTGAAGTCGGAGGAAGCTTGAAGTTATTTCTGGCTGGATTGTGGGAATTTTTTTTCTGCTAATGATGTATAACTTCACAGGTTTCTTAAAGTTAATTGTATTTTGTGTTGCCTGTTGTTCTTCATCTGCTTCCACCTCTTTTTCTGTCATGGGGAGGATGGAGAGGTCCAGGAGCTTGCAAAAGGACTTTGTTTATAACTAGGTGAAGTCTTGCTTAAATTAGCTTTTTCAGGATTTTCAACCTAAAACATTGTGTTCTTTTGCCGTGTCCTCTTGTGGCAGTTGTTTCCTTTGGAAAAGTGAAGTTATAATATTGATAAAAGATCTTCAGTGGGAAATAAAGAACTGCCTGTGGCAAAGCCCTGCTAACTTCACCAGTGCAAAATGGTGAATAACTTGTGAATTTTCCTGCAGACATCCCTGGGAAAATATTCCTAAGGCCCGTGGAGTGATTTTTGCCCCTAAACCTGGAAGTTTTCCAGAGATCCATTGCGGTTTGTAGTAATCCGTGGGGTAGGCACTCCACAGTGGATGAGAAACTGTTAGGTTCCAGTATAGACTTTTATTAGAGCCAAGTGGTCAACATGCCCTCAAATGACAACTATCTCTGGAGATCTCCTTTAAACACTGGTTTCCTGTATTAAAATTTGGACTGAACTAAATCCATGGAAGATTTTTTTAACCAAGGAATGTGTTTGTTCCCAGTTGGTACAAGATAAGAGGAGAAGGAGGTGTCCTTGGTAATGTTCATCTGGAGGGAACAACTAGACCTCATGTGTGATGAATAAAAAGAAAGGAAGTTTATTTTCTGCTTTTTATCAGCAGCTTCTGCTTGTTATAAAATATTTGTGAGCCATCTCCAGTATGTTGTTTGCCTTCTTTGAAAAAATAATCCTTTTTCACAGACCCCACTTAGTTGAAAATATTTAACACTGCAGAACTAACCTTGCTTGTAACTGCTGCTCAGAGGATAAACAGATAGTCATCATCAGGGAACTACGGCATTTGGGTTTCCTTAGGTGCTTTTGGTGGTGGTAGGGAAGACCAAAGTGCTGGAGAGTGCGGAGGTATCACAGCAGCTTCCCATGCTTCTTTGCCTCTTTAAATTTTAATGGTAATCTCAGTTTTCTGTCTTACTTTTGCAGAATAAATGTCTTATTCAACTGTCAAAATAAACAGGGCTGTGTTTTCTTGGTGGAAACATGCTGGGGAGGAGGCTTGAGGAATCAGAGATCCAAGTATGTATCCTCAGTCGCTTCTACTTGTTTCAGAAGTCTGGAGAATTTGGGACCTCAAAGTACATACTTGGCAGTGTCTGTTCCTGATAGCAGGGAAACTGTAGCGTCTGTCGTTTCTGGTTTGTAATTGTGTGTGCTGGACCAGCGGGATCGACAGGACAGATGATGGGTTACCCTGCACCCTTTGGCTCGGTGCAGGGTAACCGCAGCAGGCTTCTGCCACAGTAGCACAAGGCTTTGGGGGCATTATCCCTAGGGCTTTCTTTCCTCTGCAGGTGGTGATAGTTGTCACCAGAAGGGTTTTTTTGCTGGATCTTCCTGAAGGTTTGCCACCAGACTTTTTGGAGTCTGATTCTTAACAGTCTCTGTCACTGGATCATCCGCAAGAAAGACCTAAAAATAATTGTCTTAAAAATCTTTTTGAAGGTAATGTGAAGCTGCTTATCACTCTTAACTTCTCGCCACATTTGTTTCTCAGTACCGTAGTCCAGCGATTACCATATATTAGTATTCGGAGCCAGGTCCTCGGGTGACACAAACCGGCACAGTGCCATCTGTCAGTGAGCTGCCATCTCCATGCTCTAGGAATCTGGTCCCATTCTTTTAGTGTTATTATTTACCATAGTAAGATAATCAGTAAGTTAAACATTTCCTTAATGTTTTGTCCTCAAATAATTCAGCTTAGAAAGAGAATAAAAGCTTATGCCAAAGCAAACCAAAAAATGCTCATAGTAAATCCGCTTGCTGGATGAAGGAAAGGCAGTGGACGTTGTTTATCTGGACTTCAGCAAAGCCTTTGATACAGTCTCCCACAGTATCCTCCTGGAGAAACTGGCTGCCCATGGCTTGGATGGGAATACCCTCTGCTAGGTTAAAAACTGGCTGGAGGCCGGGCCCAGAGAGTGGTGGTGAATGGAGTTAAATCCAGCTGGCGTCCAGTCACGAGTGGTGTCCCGCAGGGCTCGGTACTGGGGCCAATTCTCTTCAACATCTTTATCAATGATCTGGACGAGGGGATCGAGTGCACCCTCAGTAAGTTTGCAGACGACACCAAGCTGGGTGGCAGTGTTGATCTGCTGGAGGGTAGAGAGGCTCTGCAGAGAGATCTCGACAGGCTGGATGGATGGGCCGAGACCAACGGGATGAGGTTTAACAAGGCCAAGTGCCAGGTCCTGCACTTCGGTCACAACAACCCCCTGCAGCGCTATAGGCTGGGGGCAGAGTGGCTGGAGCTGCCTGGCAGAAAAGGACCTGGGGGTGTTGGTGGACTGTGGGCTGAACATGAGCCAGCAGTGTGCCCAGGTGGCTAAGAAGGCCAACAGCATCCTGGCCTGTATCAAGAACAGTGTGGCAAGTAGGGACCGAGAGGTGATCGTCCCCCTGTACTCGGCACTGGTGAGACCCCACCTCGAGTACTGTGTCCAGTTTTGGGCCCCCTACCACAAGAGGGACACTGAGGTGCTGGAGCGGGTCCAGAGAAGGGCAACGAAGCTGGTGAGGGGTCTGGAGCACAAGTCTTACGAGGAGAGGCTGAGGGAGCTGGGGTTGTTCAGTCTGGGGAAGAGGAGACTGAGGGGAGACCTTATTGTTCTGTACAAGTACCTGAAAGGAGGCTGTAGAGAGGCGGGGGTCGGTCTCTTCTCCCAAGTCACAGATGATAGGACAAGGGGTAATGACTTCAAGTTGCGCCAGGGGAAGTTCAGGTTGGATATTAGGAAACATTTCTTTACTGAAAGGGTTATCAGGCATTGGAATGGGCTGCCCAGGGCGGTGGTGGAGTCACCATCCCTGGAGGTATTTAAGAAACGTGTAGACATGGTTCTTCAGGGCATGCTCTAGTGTCCAAGATTACTGGTTTGTGGTGGGGTGCTGTGTGGGTGGGTGATGGTTTTTGGTTTGGTTGTTGTTGTTGTGTGTTCAGGTGGTGGGTGGTGGTTTTGTTTGTGGTGGTTTTTTTTGTTGTTTTTTTTTTGTTTGTTTGTTTGTTTGTTTTTTTTGTTGTTGTTGTTTTTGGTTTTTTTTTTTGTTTTTTTTTTACTGTTGGTTGGACTCGATGATCTCTGAGGTCCCTTCCAACCACTACGATTCTGATTCTGATTCTGATTCTAAATGAAAGCTGATGGGAGTAAATGTAGTGTAGAACAGTATATTTATATCTGGACTTTCATAGGTGATTTTTTGATGCTAATCAGACCAAGTCAGTAAGAAGTAGAAAGGGTTTATTAAGTTAAGCAACAAGATAAATGACATTGCTCAGGGTGACTAATGTCTAAACAGGTTAAGGGTTAAAAACTCTCGCTGGGCTTTTGTTAACCCTAAGTAAGTGACAAGAATGATGTGTTTTATAATATAGTTTAATTTTTCAATGCCTACAAGTTAGAATTGGCATGCAATAGGCATTTTCCATAAGTATTGCATTGTATTGCAGCACACAGAAAAGAGATGTACCGAAGGCTTATTTCACTGTCTTGAGATTTGTTATACCTCTATTCACAATATTATGCAGATCAGCTGTCAAACTGTGGGATATCTGAGTTAAGCATCACTCTGATCCAGGAATAGAAATCAGTAAGTATTCACTCTTAATATTACAAATTAGTGATTTTTAAGAGCTCCATAAGGAGTAGAAAAAACATCAGCATTTACAAAAGGTTACCATAAACGACTTAATTTTTTTCAGCGCTGTAGTTGTCATTAAATACATGTGTTAGGTTTTCTTATAATCCTGTCAGAGATTGTCCAGTGTTTATTGAGGACGTTATTTCCCATAAACTCGTTTTACAGAGCTATTAGTGTGAGGGGAGCCCACTGCTGACCAGCATGAAGCCTTGCAAATTTGATCCTTGCAATTTGATCCTCGGTAAGTGCAATGTGCTTTAGCCTTGAGGCTTTCCCATAAACCTTGCATAGTTTCCTAAACCTGAAGAAATCCACCCTTGAAGTACATAGAAAGCAAAGTCCCATTTCCATCCTTAGGTAAGGGACTTTGCCCCGCTGCCCCGTTTGAATAGCTCATGGCGAGGTAGCTGGGAGTTTCAAAATGCATGTCCGTGCGTACCCATAGGAAAGGGCAGGAAATCTTCCCCGAGAATAAATTCCTGAAGTTGTTTATGAAGATTGAAAGACTCAGTTATGTAGAAAGCAAGAAATTGTGAACGTAAATCCCTCAAAATAATCCCATTAGTACAAAGGGTATCTAAATAAGAAAAAAAAATGCAGAATTTATGTTTCTCATATGAAGTCACCTCTAGGAAAAATTTGCAAATAAATTTAATGTGGCAGTCTGAGAACAGAACTGTTCTGAGGTATGCTGCAGTGAACGGAATTAAACCCACGCTGTTATTGGATTAGCAAATGGTTATTCCTAAATTACCCTCCTTTCCCTCTTGGAAGCAGCAACATCTACAGCTGCAAATGGTGGCGGGTAGAGCGGTTTTATCTCCTCTGAAAGGCAGAGGAGGGATGAACCCCACATGCCAGTGCTGGCTCTTTAGTTTGTAGTTTCTTCTCAGATATGCTGGGGGGGACACACTTACAGTTGGGTTTCAGTAGTAAGTTCAGAAGTTCAGAAGTTCATGCTTCTAATGTGCAATCCCAGGCACAAATACAGGTTGGGCAGAGAATGGCTGGAGAGCAGCCCTGAGGAGAAGGACTTGGGGGTGTTGGTGGATGAGAAGCTCAACATGAGCCAGCAACGTGCGCTGGCAGCCCAGAAAGCCAACCCCATCCTGGGCTGCATCCTCAGCAGCGTGGCCAGCAGGGCGAGGGAGGGGATTCTCCCCCTCTACTCCCACCTGGAGACCTGCGTCCAGTTCTACAGCCTTCAGCACAGAGACAGACAGATGCTCAGAGAAGACGTGGACCTGTTGGAACGGGTCCAGAGAAGGGACACAAAAATGATCAGCGAGCTGGAGCACCTCTGCTATGAGAGAGTTGGGGTTGGTCAGCCTGGAGAAGAGAAGGCGCCGGGGGGACCTGGTAACAGCCTTCCAGTGCCTGAAGGGGGCTACAGAAGAGATGGGGAGTGACTCTTGATCAGGGAATGTAGTGATAGGATGAGGGCTAATGGTTTTAAATTGGAAGAGGGGAGATTTAGATTAGATACCAGGAAGAAATTCTTTGCTGTGAGGGTGGTGAGACCCTGGCCCAGGTTGCCCAGAGAAGCTGTGGCTGCCCCATCCCTGGAGGGGTTCAAGGCCAGGCTGGATGGGGCTTTGAGCAACCTGGTCTGGTGGGAGGTGTCCCTGCCCAGGGCAGGGGGGTTGGAACTCGATGATCTTTAAGGTCCCTTCCAACTCTAACCATTCTATGATTCTATGATTCTAATTTTGCTGTTACAGAGTGGTAAACGGAGCATATTTCAGTTCTGCTGTCAATTGATGAAGAGCTTTGTCAATTAAGATTAATGATTTCTTATCAGAAACCCCTCATTTCTGCAAATAAAATCAAGACAGGAAAGAAAACAACTATGCAAAGCTGTGGTAGTGACTTAAAAATGATCACAGAAGAGAAAATTTCATAAACCAGGGCAGGCTAAAAAAAGCTCAACTGTAGCTCACTTGTCACTTCTGAAATTTAATAACTAATACATGTGAGTGCTGAATGTGTTGACTTTGTAAACCCCATGCTAGTGGAAGAGTTTTGTGCTAGCTGGCTAAAAGCAGTGAGCTTTGGGATAAAATGACAATTTTTCCTAAGTAATTTTTTAGGTCATCTGCTTGTTTTACTGACAAAAATAAGCTTTGTCTGTTTGCTCACCTAAGTTTTGTGAGCGGAGAAGCCACTCTGTTCCACCTGTCTTCTGCAGCCTCAGCAGAGCTATCAGCTGGTGTCCACTTACAGCCGAGTATTACCAGTTATGATCTGGTAATCCACTGGGGAAGATGCAGTGGGTTTTACTTTCTATGATCCCAGATCAAGTTTCACGTAATTTGGGCATTGAGGAAAATAGTTGTGGGATGTGTAAACTGAGCACATTGGCTATATATGAGCCCTCAAGAGTAAATTTGGGAACGCTGGCACTTCACTGTGTAACACTTCAAACAGCAGCCCAGGTAAAATGGGCTGTTTGTTTTCCTGAGCACCTGCTTGTATAAATTACGCTTTTATATGTATAAGGAATGTCAGACACAAAGTACCTATATAGGAGGCGACAGAATAGGTGAAGCTTAATGTCAGTAACTGCAAGGAAGCGGCTCTAGTGATGGGATTTAAATTAGCTGCTGCACCCAGGGGAGAAAGGTTGGAGTTGGCATTCCCGTGTGCCCTGGCTGTGCCTCCTTGTGTCCAGCAGTAAGCAAAAATGCCCAAACAAATAGTGTGTTTGGTTTTACTAAAATCGGAGTGGAAATTAAATAAAAAGAACATCGGCACAGCATGGCATAGGGTTTTGGTTTGTCCCCATGTGAAGGGCTCTGTGCAGTGCTGGTCCCGTATCAAAAAGATCCACTGGAAATTCAAAATGTTGTTGAGAAAGGGATGCTCAGAGATATGGAATAGTTTCAGAAAATGCCAAAAAAGAGGCAGCGAAAGAGCAAGGAGATAATAAAGAGTAAAAGTGTTGTGGTGAAAGTGAATAGGGACTGAAAAAAATGCCAGGGCTGGGGGGTGTTTCCACCATCAAAGAATTAGGAGGCACCACAGACCTGAACAAGCAACAAACTTCAACAGCAAAAATGCATTTTTTTAGCAATGAGAGTCATGCTAACAGTGTTACCTGCAATAAAAGGTCTCGAAACCAGAAGCAGTTTAGAAAGGAGATACTGCTTTATTCGATGTTGGGTGCTGGGTGGAAATCCACAAATCTGGCACCCCTTACTGGGGACAGTCACCCATTATTTATACACAAAAGATTCTCATTATTCTGCCTACCAAATCCAAAACTCCACCTGGGCTGACATATTCATCAGGATGACCCAAAATCCCTTTTGCACGTGCCATTAAATTTTGCAGCATCTGCAAACCACTTCTGCACAGGCGTGAGCTCCTCGGTGGCTGTTTGGGTAGGGATACCCTTCCTCACATTATCCTTTAAGTTACTGAGTCATCTCAGGACAGTAAAAGTTCACTGTAAGTTTGCCAACTTCTTGAGGAGGATAAGGATGTTCCTTGAGTAGCCCCAGCTCTGTCCTAGTTGGTAGAGGAGGACATCCTGTGACATGTGAAAGGACCTTGAAGTGACTGACTCCTCCTTGTTATCCCATCCTTAGCACTATCAGCTCGGTGAACCAACATTTCCTCACACAGTGAGAAGGTTCGTAGGAAGCATATGGTTATATGGTTTTGACCGTGGTAACAACAGGATATGTAAAGCCAGAAACATGAGCGGGTTAAAAGGTGGATTAGGCATATCTAAGCAGAACAGTTCCACTCTTCTGTTGCAGCCCATCGTCTTTGTTTCAGAGCGGAACCAAATCCCTCTGGGCACAGGCTGCCCCCGCGGAAGGGAGGGGGGGCAGTAAGGAAATACTTGGGGTATTTCCCCAAGTAATGGGGGTGCCATTCAGGCAGAAAGCAAGTGTTTGGCGCCAGGCACGCTATGGAAACATCTGCACTACCCGCCGTTCAAACCTAATAATATGAGAGAAATGGAAGCTTGCTATAGGAGTTGTAGCAATTCTGGGTGTTTCACGCTTAAGAAAACATCAGTCAAGCTCTGGACACAAATTCCACATAAGCACTTCTTTACCAAGTGTAGAAACATTTTTAAATTTCAAGTATAGATATATCCTTAAGGGAATATGCATTCTGGAAAATTGTAATTTTAATTATTTGACTTAGTTATTTCCTTCTATGACATTTGTTTACTATCTTTGTTATGTGCAGGGTATTTAGAATGTCATTGACGGCTTCTGAGACTATCGTTGCTCGTCAATGGATGTCTTTTCTGGTCCCTTGAATATTTTCAACTCTAAGCTTCTGAAAAAGGCAAAGCTTTAAGCACCAGAAAGACAATACATTTGGTCTGCTCTTGGTGTGGATTAACAGCTACTATGTTTCTTTTGAAATACACGTTTTACCAACATTTTCCCCCTATTTTTCCCCCGTCTGGTTAAGCCCAATGATAAAATAGGTCATAAACTTGAAGAGAACAGGTTGGGAGCAGGTGCGAACTTAACTGTTCAACATCATAGCTTCATATCAGGCTATAATGAGAAAAAAATTAGCTTTCCCAATGGCAGGCAATTGCTAATGTACTAAAATATTACTGCTGATCTCTCCAGACTGCTTTGATTTCTAACATCATTCTGTCATCCAGTCAGGACTGAAAGCTATGAAAACGCCCTGGTTTTCCTTGTGATGCTGAAGTTCTCCATGTCATGAAAATTGAACACACCAGAAAGAAGAAAAGAGGACTGAACTGATTTTTCTAAAAATCACTCATTGCTACCATGTGTCACAGCTTCAGTAGTTTAATTGGCACTTATCTCCCCCTGGTGAAGGGAGCCTCGCTTGCCAGATGACCATAAACTATCTGCTTTACAAGTCAACCTAAATTAACTTCTTTGAGTGCTTAAAACACATCAGCTCTGTGAATTGTACCTTCCCTGTTCTAGATGGTGAGTTTGGCATAAAGTTTTGCTGGGGTGCTGACCTCAAACAGGTGTGCTGCCTGGAGGAATGGACAACCCAGCTACTCTTCAAGGCTTTCCATTGCAAAAATAGTGTGAAAACTATTCTTTGCTGGTACGGAGAAAACAATTAAACTTATCATCTGGTGAAGAACTTACTTAAACTTTGACGGCTGGATTGTTAATGAAAGACCATGATGGTTTAAGCAACCTGCCTCAGTTTTCTCGTTGCTTAGTCTGTGGGAAAGGATGTACAGGTGGAGCATCTGTGAAAATTAAGTCATCTAACAGAGAAGCCAAGTGCTTTTTTTTCCTCCAGTTTGTATTGGAGAAGGCTAGAAGTCCCTATATTATGGAGTCTGGAGACCTGCTTCTGCTGAATGAATTTTTATTGTGTATCAAGAACATTTCCACCCCTCAGGCCTCACACCTCTGTGGGTGACTAATGACATAGTAAAAAAGGGAAAGTAAAGAACTGGGAAACAAGGGATCTTCCTGGTATATCAAAATATAGGCAATGCACTTCTAATACCCTGTTGGACAGAAACAGTTCATGGTATTCTTTTTGCAGAAGCTTCATCCATCAGTATGTGACTCAGGACTTGAGTTTAAAACTGTTCTTTCTGAATTTGAAGGCCACTTACTGAAGAAGAAGAAGTGCTCGCATCTTAGCTTCTACATCATTCCCAGGAAATAGCAATTATTAGTTGTAAGATCAGCTGGAGGGACTCTGCAAATTAAAAACTTTGATAACAGAGTTCTTGTCAAGGCCACGTGCTAGGTAAATTTGGATTTTCATTTGACTTGCACAGTACCTATGAAATGTGCCAACCTCCTGTCCTGCAGCAAGTCCCTCCCTTCTGGGTGGAGATGCATTATTGTTTGGACAGTGACACTTTGCTATCTTTTGTATGGTTAGAACAGAGCAGTTTAGAGCATCATTGCAATTCATCAACTTTTGACCTTGAAATAAAATAAAAAAAAAACCAACCTCCAGACCATTTCAACATACCAAACATCTGGCTGGATAGGAGCGGTACTAACACTTTTACTCCTCGGCTAACTGATCTCTGTCTTTGAGGATATCTACAGCCTTCCTGAATGACCTCCTATCTGTAAGTTTGCCACGTAGTCCTTACTGCATGATTTTTCTTGATCGTATGTTATATTCAAAATTTCCTGGTGTGATGGAGATTTCCAGCAGGAGCCTGTAACGGACTTTTCTCATGCAGTAACCAAAGTATTGAATGTAAAAATGAACTTTTTTTTAGCTGGTAAAATTAGTTCTTTCGTGAGAAATACTGATTTATATACAGAGTATATCAGTGTTTGATTTGATGTCTGACTTAGTGCTTTATTATTGCCCTTCATATAAAAGAGTGTGTTTTCAGCACCGAAAGGGCTAGACCCTCCAGGCTCCTTCCCCTAGTGCCTATGCTGCAGGTGTTAAACTCGGCAGGTATCTTGGGGAGCAGTTCGCAGCACCCACAGATCCCCAAGAATTTGCCTTTGTTGTGGGCTAAAAATTCTGCTCTGTAGCCTTGTGCTGCTGGTGCTTTTCCTGCAAAAATGCAGCCAGTATTTTTGGCAGGGTACCCTCCCTATGATTTGAACCTGCTGCATTTAATTCTGCTTTCGAAGAGCGGTATTGTACTACTGATGCAGACATAAGATTTCTCTCACCCCAGAAGAGGTAGGTATTTTGTAGGAATAATAATTTTTTAGTTTACTTTGTCGTGGGCTTCGGGCCACAGTTCTCAAACCCAAATGCCTGATTTGAGGTGCTTGAATACCTGCATCATAGGTGTAGGAATTGTAGGGTTCCTGATGCATCTTTCCAGCCTCATTCCCCACCGCTAACCCCGCTACCCAGCTTACAGCAAGGACTCCCTGCATCACCCCTTCTTGTTATCTTGGCAAGACACATCTTCCTCTGTACCCAGAGCCTCAAAAACACAATGTGCCCTAAACTACTGTTTTTTGAAGCCAGCTGGAGAGAGAGGAAGGGGACTTCGGGATCCATGACACGGCACTAAAACAGCATCTTGCACTTCCGAGTCCTACCGGGCTTTCCTGCCCGTGCCCGGTGGCATTTACCAAAGTAAAACCTCATTCTTACGGCAGGAGAGCAGCCAGATAATGTTGTTGACAAGCGTTAACAAAGATCTCGCAGGAGATTTTTTTAAATCCTTCCTATTTTCTTCCTTCTGTAATTGTAATAGTTCTCCCCTTAGCTGTTGTTGCTAAGCTGCCCTAAGAATTTGCATTTCAAAGCAATCTGAAAGTGTCTTAATTTAAAGAACAACCTCAGCAAAAGCAATTCCATAACCTAAAATGGGAACAGAGCTGAAACAATCGCCGGTACGTTCAGTGTATTAATCATGCCAATGAACAACTATTTAGGCTGCTAGGTGAACCAGAGGAATCCATTTTATAAGATGTGCAAAATTCTCCCATCAGCTATCCAGCACAGGTTAATAACCTCAAAAATGATCTTGTTTCACAGCCAACACAGCTAAGGCTTGCAGGGAGGGGAGGGGAAGGTAATACTGCCTTCAGAAAGCAGCAGTTGAAGTTTGTCTTTCAAAAGATACTGATTCTTGCACTGTGGGAGTCTGAAGAGTGGTGTAATACTGTGTGGGACGTCTTCTGAATGAGTGAGGAAACCCAAGATCAGTAAACAGATAAAGCAATTGAGGAAACATGGCAAAGATGGATAGAAAAGGTCTTATTGAATGCTGTAATTGAATGGCAGAATGGTATTGGTAATAAATTTATTACCAATAAATTAAGCATTTAAATAAATTAAGCATTTAACCTGCTTTAGTCTAAAAGGAAGGCGAGGCTTGTAGGAGGAGAAGTTCCCTGTTAGATCGGCTGATGCAGTTTGAAAGAGGAGCTTGGGGTACGGGGTCTCTGGACCATGTAGATGCCCAGTTTTAGCATCAGCCTTGGGATGAACAAGAAATAGAATAAACATGCACAAAACCATGCAAGTGAGTAACCAGTAAGCAGGATGAAGGAGTAGGACTCAGTGGCATGAGCAAGTCAATCCTGCCTTGGCAAGGAAGCTGAAACTAAGTCTCCAAGGCCGAATCCAGTGTGATTCAGCAGAATGACGAGGGTGCTGCAAATCTGAGGGTTTACCTGCTGTAAATCTAGGGTCTCACCAGCACCCACAGACCATTGCGCCCAGAAAGCACAGCACTTTCCTAAAGAGCCAAGAAGATTATATTTAATCTTAGAAGGAACAAACAAAATCTGATTGTATCGGTTGGGAAAAGACATTTATTTTTAGAAGCAAACAGGTTTCATGCAGACAGTTGAAATAATATGCTCAGGTTACAAGTATTCAAAGCATCTGTTCGAAGTCATCTGCAGACCAAGAATTAGTCAATGGCAGCCTTTGTGAATAATCCTGAGTGAATGTATATTAGGCAATTTTACGGTCTTTTCATCACTAATGCAGGTAAAAATCCTCCAGTTGGTTTTGGTATGCATTATGGACCAAACCCTACAGAAGGACCACATGGCTGAAGATTTTATTGTACTTCCAACTTTCTTTCTCTCAGAAAGAAGTTACATTTTCTCCTGCGGACTTCACTCCATTATCTTGGCTTCCTTTTATGCGTGACGGACCGTATGCCAAGTCTTGTTCATAGTACCTTTGAGTGCTGGGACACCTATCTGACACCGTAAATCAGCTCTTCTCTGGAACAGGCATTGCAGAGAATGGTTGCCCTGAACCGGTGAGGTCTGCATCAGCATGTCTGTGCTCTGCAGCAGTCGCATTAAAAGCCATATACAGAAATAAGCCTCAGGCTTGTCATTCACCTCTGTTCACCTCTTTTTATGACTTAGCCTAATCTACTGTGGCTGTAGGGCTGCGGTAGCTCTCGGTGATCTATTTGCAGGTGAACAGGACCAAGGATGATGTGGCTGGCAAGACCTTGTGGGACTGCGAAGCCTTTCTCTATCCCATTCCTCACCCCATCCCTTTGCATGAAATCTCTTTTCTTCTTTTCTTCAGTTTAGCCTGAGATGTGGGAAGGTGCTCTCACCTTGGTGACCCTCTCAGCCCTCCCACCAGGCCTGCTGCGCAACGTGGTGGTGATGGGCCACCTTGGATTGTGCAGGTGCTGCTAAGGGGACCTCAAAGGCACCTCCTGTGCATCTGTAACTTGGAAAGGTGGTCGTGATCAGCATGCTCCTCTGCTCTCATGCAAAGGACAGTGTGTGTGCTTGCGTGCAAGGAAACCAAAGCATTTTCCTTGTTTAATGCATTTCTCCTTCATCCTTCCTTCCTTCCCTCTGGAGCATGGGTTTCCCTGCTTGGGTCTCAACAGGGGAGTAACTCCAGAGGAGATGCAAATCCCAGTTTTCTGCAGCAAACAAGCAGACGAAAGAGTCTGTTTCACTTATTTGAATATATATATATTTTGCTGTTTCAAGAACTGGTAAGATCACTTAGGACCCCATTTATTTCTGATCCAGTCTTCCTTACCCAGATCAGATGACTTACGTTTGTCCACAGGGTCCCTTTTTCTTAGTCTGAAACACTTTTGTTTCTTTCATTCATTATCCGCTTCAGATTTTCCAGTGGGTCAAGAAACAACCATTTCATTTAGAGGGAGAAAAAAAACAGGTGTAGAAAGGCATTTTCTTTTCTTCCAGCAATTTGAAGGTGGCACAAGAGTCTGTCTTTGAAACAAATATTGGTAGGATTAAAAATGCCTCCATCTTTCATGTGTAAGAAAGAAAACCTGTCTCTGACCTTTTAAGTACCTTTGTTTAGTTTTTGGAGGGTACTTTGGGGCAAAAGAAACAGAGATTTAAGACGACTTTGCTACTTATCGTGTAGATTAAGTAGCTGATGAGGTAAGAATGTTGCTTTCTCAGCCGAAAATAAATCCCACCGCACACCAACCTTGCACCTGAAAAGCTCTCAAAAGCAGCTACCAAAAAAATATGTATTGGAGGGTGATTGTTCTGGGACGTCTGATAACGTCACCTAATAATGACCGTGTCTTTTCAACCACAACAGCAACGTCACTGTGGTGATTCATCCCATATTCTCTAACATTTCTGGCCAGCCTTGGGATGATTTGTTTTCTTCAGGCATCAGAGTAATTTGTAGAGGTGTTTAATAGCTTATTCAGATTTGAGTTGGCAGCAATTTCATTCTTTCAGAACACATACAGTATTTGCTTGGTTTGTGGCCTTTCAAAAAAAAAAACAAACCAAAAAACCAAAACCCATACAAAAAGGAAACCCCAAAACTTGTGGCAAGCTGTAACCGTATGTTTATGAGTTCATGTTTTTAAGTGGATTTGTATACTGAATATGATCTAGCAGAAAATCTGTGCTTTGCTTATGTGTGCTGGAGATGAAGTATGCAGGCATTATTAGGCTGTTTATTATGGTTTTGTTTTTCTGGAAGAGGATCATTTCACAAAACACAAGCTTTTGTCTTGCATGTTAACTGAAGTATATCAAGGAGAGAGAGTGGTAAGCTGTCTGCAGGGCTGGGGGCTCGTGATGGCAAATGGCTGTACATCATCCACTTCACGCTGGGCAGGGGATGTGTTGGGTTCATGAGCAAGGCTGATCAGCTGAAACCAGGAATGAAATTCAGGTCCTTGTACAGGAGTGAAGCAAGGAGCTCTGTTATCTCAGCTGCCCCGCTTTCACTCCTGTCCCCATCACCCTCAAACCCACAGTGCCGTGGTGAGCTAAGGAGTTCCTAGTTGGGGATCGACGTCCCTGGCTGGCCCAGCAGCCCCTCAGTGCAGAAGCCATCCCTCTGTTCATGGTCAGGAATGTCACCTTTATTGTCATTGCAATGTGCAAGTGAACAGAAGTTTTTCTACTTGATTCATTTACACCTTCTGGAGACGTTCAGAACCTGCCTGGATGCATTCCTGTCCAACCTGCTCTAGGTGACTCTGCTTTGGCAGTGAGGTTGGACTAGATGATCTCTGAAGGTCCCTTCCAACCCCTACCATTCTGTGATTCTGTGATTCTGATTCTCTTTTTGATTTTGCCAAGTTAAATTATAACCTCCCTCCTACTTCTCCGCATTATTAGAAGTCTTGATAGAGCCTGGCATCGCTTTGTTGCCTGAAATCATTCTGGGATGCCCGTGCAAAGTACTTTTGGTCAACTGATGGACAAGTGTGGATTTTGGATCATCTTCACGCTACTGTGAATAACACCTCCTATATTAAGTCATTTTATATTTCACACTGTATTTATGAAGCCTCAAAGATCCCAAACTTTGAGGATGAGACAGATGAGGAGCCGTCTATCTTTCCGTCCTCCCATCCCCGGCGGCTCTTTCAGTCACAAGCTAAGGCAGAATCCCTAAACCAGCCAGCCCCTGGCTGATGTTAGCATGCAAGTGCAGCAGTCATGGCGGGAAATTGGTATGTTCATTTGTCGGAGCACTCAAGACAATGACCTCATCAAGCTTCAGGAGGATGAACAAGGCATTGTGAAGAGAGACGGAGCTGCTAGTCCAAAATTGCATCTTCACTCCCGCAGGACACTCGGCAATGGTACTGATAACCCCAAAGCAGGGGAGAGCAGAAAACCAGCCAGATGGAGAACTCCTGCAATGCAGAGGCATTATGCTGATGTAAATCTCACCAATTCAGTCTTATTTTGTTTGAGAAAAATGATAGCTTGCCTTGCTAAATATCTAAAGTGTTCCCAACGAGAGAGGGTTCGTACAGAGGTGCACAGAAAATCTCTGCACAGAAACAGTTTTCTAACTCAGATAAACCCCAAGAGAGCAATGCATGGCCTAAGTCTTACACTTCACCGGCATGCCAGGTGTCTGATGAAGTTTTAGATTAAGTGCTTAGTTCGTGATTATTCTGTAAAGCAGATTTACTGAAATTTCTGACATCAGGTTTTGAACCAGATTGCTCAGTTATTTGTCTGTTTTGACACCTCTTTTAATGAACTTTTTGTTGTAATTCAGTGTCCATGTGTTGAATTTCATTTTCTTCGCACCAAGCTGCTGGTGCAAAGACAATGAATTTGAATTCATTGCATTTGAATTGCTTTCCTGGGACTGTCCAAACTTTAATTTTCAATTTCACAATTCTTTTGCAGTTAGAGATAGTCAAATGAATAAAAGATGAAAAATTTGCTGGCTCTGTTTTTTACCCTTATGAATACTGCAGTTCAGAAAACTTTCAGCAGAAAGGTTAGCTGTGTTGGTGCACCTTCATTTGTGCTCTTCAAATAACTCCAGATCTCAGCAATGACAGCAGAATGCAGGAGGTTGTGGCCAATGCTGAGGACAGCTGGGAGTCCAGATTATGAATTTCGGGGCAAAGATGACTCTTGTGTCTGCATATCTGCTTGTAGTGCTAAAGCTGGCGTGTTGTGTTGCATAAAGTCAAACAGCTCCTGTTTCTCCAGAATGTTTTAGAAGGTTTGAATGACACAACTCTTTTCTTTCATTCAATAACGATGCAGTCGAACTTGGAGGAAGAAAACAAAGGGAAGATTTTGGTAGTGCTGAGTGCAAGCATATGCTACAGGCTGCTCCGGTCCTTAGAGCTTCATTCAGTAGCTGAATGAACAAAGTAGGTATTTTAGTCACCTATAGGAAACATGTTTGTTTAATTAGAGAAAATGAGACTACTTGACATTGGGTAAGAAAGCCAGAGTGGAAAAAAAGAGGCTCTCTGTTCCCACCCGTATGTATTGTGTTTGTGCCCAGGCTTTGCCAGCTGCATATCGCTGGGAATTTACAGGAAAGCAAGTTCGATGCATCAGTGAAAATTCAGCATGAGTCAGTAATTTGGGCTGGTTAAGTGATGGGAATGTGGTCTCAAATGACCGGAGTGGCTGTTTGGTGAGTTAGCTTTATTGATATGTCTCCCTTAATGCTCCCATTACTTCTTGTATCGTTTTCATTCATTCAAACTTACCATTTGACTTCCTTAAGTAAATGTGTGCATTGATTAAAAAACCTCCTACGTAAGTCCATCTTTTGCAGAAACTGGGGTTATCAATGTACCCTTTAAGTTAAGCCTTTTAGAGGCTGTGTCTTCTCCCACCCCTTTGTTCTGCAGAGGCAATGTTTAGTGATTCACAGCAGCCTCTGCTAATTTAACAAGCGAGCACGGTTGTGAATATCGAACAGCAACGGCTTCTGACAGAGTGACACTACAGATAATATCGCTTCTTTTCTTTTCTCTTCTTTTTCTTCATTTCTTTTGACCAGAAGAAAGCACAGCAATGGACAGGGAGAGACTGTGTATCCTGACTTGGATTTTTAAAAAAGTCTTTAGATCCTCAGGTTCTGATTTTCCCATTGTTATTTGTTGCTGCTATTTTTTTTTCTTTAAAATTGGTTTCATATCAGTAAATGTTGTGTGTTTCCCCAAAGGAGTAGCTTTTTAGAGGCTCTGGACTTTTTGAAAGGAGTGCTTGTGTGCAATATAGATGGAACATATTCTCTTCATGTTGTATTTATCCGCAGCATGTGCTGCTGGTTCCTCTTGCTGGGCACCAGCATCACCCCAGGACCCTTCCCACGGGGCAGCTTCCCAGCCCGGGCAGAGGCACAGAGTTATTGGGCCCGGGGAGCACGTCCCTTCCCCCCTTTTTACTTCTCCATTTACCTTGTCCTCGAGAATTTAAGAGAACCTTGATCCACCTCGAATGGTAGTTGCATTTTTGGGTTTCATCTTTGGGATTTTTACTATCCCCAGGAATAAAATGAATGCCCGTTGCGCTGTGAATATTTTTCTGTCTGAAATGAAAACAGGCTCATTTTCCACAGGATCTAAAATAATTTCCCCACTAGTTCTAATTAAGCAGTGTTTGCACTTGAAATCAGGACTGTTTATACGAAATTAATGTTTTCAAATGTGATTAAAAAGCAAATAGTTGAATATAATCTCTGCAAACTAATGAAAAAGACTAAAGTGGAATGGTCTAAACCAGCTTTGTTTACACTCCGGAGTTACTTTGTATGCATATTCACTGCTGGCTACACTTTTCCAGATTTACTTGCTCTTTTTCTGCTGAAGCAGCTGATAATCAGATTTACAGGTTCAGTTTAAAGCAATAAAATGTTATATAAAAAAAATTAAATGCTTACCCCAACCTTGATTTTTACTTCCTATCCTTCCAAGTTTGAGCCTGTGGTCAAGAAGCAACAGGGCAAGGGTTGTGTTAGTTGAGTTTGTGAAAACCTGCTTTCTCATCATGGTGCGGTCTTGCTGGCTGTTTTAAGGACAGCTAAATGATTCCCGCTTTTCCTGAAGTGCAGGCAGCTGCATGTGTCTCCAGCCCGAGAGAAGCCGACGCGCAGTATTTGTCTTACTGGGGTTAATGGTACCAGACCCTGTTCCTTCCTGGAACAGAAAGAGCAACAGTTTGGCCTCTCGCAGGGGGAAAACCAGGAACATGCCGATCTCCTGCAGTTTATATTTTCATTTAGCCGGGGAGCAGCGGCAAAGGGTTCACAGACCTCGAGTGTTTTGCTGCATTCCTCTTCCCTCTCGTTTTTCAGCGCGGAAGAGCCTGTTGGTGAAGCACCGCCAGCATCCCCAGCCCCAGATACGCCGACAGGCTTCCCGTGCTTTGCAGAGGCAGATGGAGGCAACGAGCTCAACGGCTCTGTTAGATTTGGGATGGGATACTGAGGCACGTCATTACACTTAGCTTTATTTATTAGTGTCTGTGGCGTGATCTGTCTTTGGGAATGAGGGTCATTGTTTGTGGAAGAGGCAAGGACAGTCAGCTTGCCAGTACTTGAACTACTTGAGCGATATTGATTACACCAGGGTTTTCCTGCCGAGAGTTCATTTTAGTGATAATCTGCATGTGAGGAGCTGCTTAATTCTCTCTCTTTGAAATCAATCTGCACTTGATGCCTTTTATTGGAAGAAGGAGAGCAGTCAGCAATGGGAAGAGGGTACGGTTGCACTGATAATATGAAGAAAACGAACTTTTTCAGCAATTGGCAGATATTCTATTTTTTTCTTCAGTTGAATAAACAGAAGAGGCCCCTGCAAGATGCTGAAGGTTCCCCAGCAATTATTACAATAACAGTGACCATCCGGGAGCTGAAATGTTTCATAACAATAAATAATTAACTCCAGCAAATTAACTCAAATTCTCATTCATCAGAGCAACGGGGAAGAAAAGTGTTATTGAATAATCCTGAAATCAAATTTTTCAGCATCCTCCTTGCAGGGGCACTTCCTGAATTTGTTTGCTGCTTTATATTAAAGCACAAAAAGCCCTTCATTTCCAAGCACTAAAGGAAAAGTTGTTCTCGTCTCTTGCTCACCCAGGGGTGTATGTGCCAGTGTCTGAGGTCGTCAGTCACTCCTCTTCTTGTCACCTCAGTGAGACAAGTCCTTAGAAAAGATTTCCTTGCGCTAAATTTTGACTAGACTGATTCGCTCCTCCTCAGGATGCCTCATGCCATGCCTTCCGACTGCCCAGCAAAAGAAATCGCATGCGAGTGAGTACAGGTGACTGCAATATGCTGGCAGCAACCGGGGACCTCAAAATCCGTTGACACATGCAGGATACGCAGATGGATCAGGGAGGTGCCCAGTTGTTGATGTCCTTGTGAAAGGTCTGCCAACCACTTAAGTACGGTTCTGCTTCTTTGTTAAAATAACTACTTCAGCTTTACAAGTAGGATGGCTTTATTTATTCTAATAGTACATTATGTGTAGAAGTAATGTAAAAGTAAGGAATCATTAGTCTTGCAGTGCTGGTGTTGCCATCTAGAAAGTGCTGGCATCCCTGATCATCAGAGGCATCCAAAGCACAAGAGAGAGTCAAATGTGACTTCAGCCCCATCCTTTTCAGAAGGAAAATTGGGGAGAAGAGGAAGGAAATACCATTAAACTTTGGGATTATATGGGTTATAATATATAATTTTGGGATTATATGCACCAGCGTGGTGATTGTTAGGATGCAAACACCAACCACTGAAAAAAGATGACACAGCACTTGGGTTGCAAGTATCAGGTTGTCTTCGCTGACAGAAGAGCCCGTTTATGCAAATACATCTGCAGACCTGCAGCCAGCAGTTCTTCTATAATTATTTGCTTTTTGCCCTTCAGTTTTCTATGAACCTTTGGCTTCCTATTTTTTTTCCTCTCCATTTTCATTCTCTGTCCATTTGCCCTCATGTTTTCCTCGCCTTGGCCTCTCTCAGTAGAGGGCTGATAGGAAAGCCCCTTTTTCCTAAGCAGCTCTCTTGCAGAAGGCACTTGAGGTGGGAAAAGAGCACACATCAAACCCTAAATTTGCCATCAGCCCCATGGCACCAAGGGCAGCAGCTGAAATAGTGTTTTTTCAGACTCTGTGGTGATTTTGGTTTTTTTTTTGTTTTTAGTGGTCAGGACTGTTACTTGTGCCTGTAACCTGGGAGTGCTGGGGTGTTGCCTTGGCCGAGGCAACATCCAAACGAAGCCTACATGATTAGGAAGTCTCAAATTGCATGTGATTGATGAAAAGGAAAAGATAATAAAAAAGAAAATCTTTATAGAGCCACTTTCTTTAAAAATTATGGAAGGGTTGTGATGTGATGCAGACTGAAGAAAAGCGAGCAACAGGTAGGATGGGGCTGGGGGAGGCAAAGAGCACTTGAGAAGAGGGTGTGCAGGAAAGATTAACGCTGCCCACAAAGGAGAGGGCAGTGATGTGAAGATGTTCTTTCCGGCAGGCAATTCCTAGCTTGGGCGGCCGCTCTGCCATTCCTCCAGCACTGAGCAGCCCAAGCGCCTGCCAAACAGATATTTCCCAGTGCCTCCAAACTTGTTGGAACAGGCAAGAGTATTTATTAGGGGATTGATCTGGCAGTGCTCAGGCAGGAAAGGGTCTGTGCTGGTTGCAGGTTTGCGATCCATCTCTTGGTTTCTGTGGGGAAGAGGAGGGGGAGGACCTGGTGAGAAGCAGGCTGCTCTCGCGCTCCTTCTGCGTGTTGCAGCTCTACTCCACAGCCTGGCCGGGATTTTTGCAGCGTGGCTCTTTATTACCCTCCTATTTATCTGAATAATAAATTGCCAACAGGTATAATAGTAATGGGAAAAATGAGTCAGCTCTTCTATTAAAAAAATCACAGGTTTTGATCTGCTTACTGCTTGAAGAAATGTTAGAGGAATTCAAAATACACTAAATAATTGTGGCAGTTAAGGTTATGATTGTGGCCGTATTGCACCAAACAGAGTTTTACGAATGCTATGGGGTTGGAAGGGACCTCTGGAGATCATCCAGTCCAACCCCCTGCCAAAGCAGGTCCACCTACAGCAGGTTGCATACAGGTGGGTTTGGAATGTCTCCAGAGAAGGAGACTCCACCACCTCTCTGGGCAGCCTCTTCCAGGGCTCTGCCACCCTCACAGGAAAGAAATTCCTCCTCATGTTTAGATGGAACTTCTTATGTTCCAGTTTGTGCCCATTTCCTCTTGTCCTGTCCCGGGGCACCATTTCATAGAATCATAGAATCATAGAATGGCTAGAGTTGGAAAGGACCTTAAAGATCATCTAGTTCCAACCCCCCTGCCATGGGCAGGGACACCTCTCACTAGAGCAGGTTGCTTAAAGCCCCATCCAGCCTGGCCTTGAACACTTCCAGGGATGGGGCATCCACAACTTCCCTGGGCAACCTGTTCCAGTGCCTCACCACCCTCACTGTAAAGAATTTCTTCCTTATATCTAATCTAAATCTCTTCTCTTCCAATTTAAAACCATTGCCCCTTGTCCTGTCACCACTCTTCCTGACAAAGAGTCCCTCTTCAGCTCTTCTGTAGGCTCCCTTCAGGTATTGATAGGCTGTTATAAGGTCTCCCCGGAGCCTTCTCTTCTCCAGGCTGAACAACCCCAGCTCTCTCAGTCTGTCTTCATAGGAGAGGTGCTCCATCCCTCTGATCATCCTCGTGGCTCTCCGCTGGACCCGTTCCAACAGGTCCATGTCCTTTCTGTGTTGAGGACTCCAAAGCTGGACACAGTACTCCAGGAGGGGTCTCACGAGCGCAGAGTAGAGGGGCAGAATCACCTCGCGAGACCTGCTGGCCACACTTCTTTTGATGCAGCCCAGGACACGGTTGGCTCTCTGGGCTGCCAGTGCACACTGCCTGCTCATGTTGAGCTTCTCATCCATAAGCACTCCCAAGTCCTTCTCCTCGGGGCTGCTCTCCAGCCATTCTCCACCCAACTTGTATTTGTGCCTGGGGTTGCCACGTCCCAGGTGCAGGACCCTGCACTTGGCTTGGTTGAACTTCATGCAATTTGCATGAGCCCACCTCTCCAGCCTGTCTAGGTCCCTCTGGATGGCATCCCTTCCCTCCAGCGTGTCAACTGCGCCACCGAGCTTGGTGTCATCAGCAAACTTGCTGAGGGTGCACTCTATCCCACTGTCCATGTCACCGACAAAGATGTTAAACAGTACTGGTCCCAGTACCGACCCCTGCGGAACACCACTCGTTACTGGCCGCCACCTGGACATTGAGCCATTGATTGTAACCCTTTGGATGCGGCCATCCAGCCAGTTCCCTATCCACCGAGTGGTCCATCCATCGAATCCATGAGTTTCCAATTTTGAGACCAGGATGTCGTGCGGGACAGTGTCAAATGCTTTGCATAAGTCCAGGTAAATGACGTCAGTCGCTCTGCCCTTGTCTACCAAGTCTGTGGCAGTATTGTAAAAGGCCACCAAATTTGTCAGGCACGATTTGCCCTTGGTGAAGCCATGTTGGCTGTTTCCAATCACTTCTTTATTCTCCATGTGCCTTAGCAAGGATTTCAGGAGGATCTGCTCCATGATCTTGCCAGGCACAGAGGTGAGACTGACCGGCCTGTAGTTTCCCGGGTCTTCTTTGTTTCCTTTTTTGAATATTGGAGTTATGTTCCCTTTTTTCCAGTCAGTGGGAACTTCACCAGACTGCCACGATTTCTCAAATATGATGGAGAGGGGCTTAGCAACTTCGTCCGCCAGTTCTCTCAGGACCCGTGGATGGATTTCATCAGGTCCCATGGACTTATGCACCTTCAGGTTCTTTAAGAGGTCTCGAACCTCGTCTTCTTGTACTGTGGGTGCTTCTTCATTCCCAGAGCCCCTGTTCTTGCCCTCCGTGACTTGGGCAGTGTGGTTAGGGCCCTTGCCAGTGAAGACTGAGGCAAAGAAGTCATTCAGTAGCTCAGCCTTATCCACATCCTGGGTGACCAGGTCTCCCGTTTCCTTCCGGAGGGGACCCACAGCTTCCCTCGTCTTATTTTTATCCCTGATATATCTATAGAAGTTCTTCTTGTTATTTTTCACATCCCTGGCTAGATTTAGTTCTGCCTGGGCTTTCGCTTGCCTGATCAGGTTTCTGGTGACTCGGACAGCTTCTCTGTATTCTTCCCAGTCTACCTTTCCCTGCTTCCACCCTCTATAGGCCTCCTTTTTGGTCCTGAGTTTGTCCAGCAGTTCCTTGTTCATCCACGCCGGCCTACTGGCTATTTTGGCCGATTTCTTCTTTTTTGGGATGCACCTCTCCTGAGCTTGGAGGAGGCAATCCTTAAATACCACCCAGCTTTTTTGGGCCCCTCTCCCTTCCAGTTCTTTTTCCCACGCTACCTTACCAATCAGATCTCTCAGGAGATCAAAGTCTGCTCTTTTGAAGTCCAGGGTAGCCAGCTTGCTGCGCACCCTCCTTGCTGCCTTATGAATCTTGAATTCTATCATCTCATGGTCACTGCAGCCGAGGCTACCCTTGAACTTGACATTCCCGACCAGCCCCTCCTTGTTGGTGAGGACAAGGTCCAGCACTGCTCCTTTCCTCGTTGGTTCCTCTATTATTTGCAGAAGAAAGTTGTCGTCGACACATTCTAAGAACTTCCTGGATTTCCTGTGCTCTGCTGTGTTGTCCTTCCAACAGATGTCGGGGTGGTTGAAGTCCCCCATGAGGACCAGAGCGTGTGAGCGCGATGCTGCCCCTATCTGTTTGTAGAGGGCCACATCCTCGCTGTCGCTGTTCATTTCTACTTACCTCTGAGTATTAAATTGCACAAGAATTATGAGGTTTGCAAGTGGTGTTTTACTTTGGAATTTCCTTTATTTTTTTTTTTTCTGTCTTGGAGGTCTGTTAATTTTTTTTTTTTTTTTTAGTTTATTTATTGTGTATGGGCAAAGCTTTGAATGCAGGGCCTGGAAACTGTGAGTGCTTTCTACCCGGGAGGAAGGCACCCGTAGAGAAGAGGATGTCAGCATTGTAGAGTGCTTTCCCTCCGGCTCCTTCTGCATAAGGAGCATTATGTTGTGCTGTCAGAATAAAAAATCGCCTTTGTAGTTGGTGAAGTTGTTTACTTTTGGTTCGTGCAGCATTTCTAGGAATAAATATTAAAATCTTCATTTTTCTCCCCTACTGCTGTGTACTAGGAAATCCACCAAATGCATGTTTCTGAGTGTCATCTTCTGTAGTAAACCAATCTCTAGTTATAAGATAATACAAGTCTCCTAAGATGTTACTTTTTGGGTAAAAATGGATCTTGCCCCAGGCTTTATGCTTACATCTTTCTGCGTGACAGTGGTTTATTTTTGTGGTTGCATATGTTTGCAGCCTATGTTAGGGTAAGACTGATTACAAAGGGCATTTAATGAGCCTATGTCTGTTTGTAATGATCATGAAAATAAAAATGGATTTTATATTACAAAAAGGGGGGGGAGTGTTACTGATAATGTGAATGAAGAAACCATCACAATATTTTTATTTGCTCTAAATCGCACTGCGAGAATAACGCTAATGTTTTGAGAGCTGATCATCTTTTCCAAATCAAGCCAAGGAACCTCTTTCCCAGCAGCCTATTTTGCAGCTGCAGAATCCACTTTACAGTGTCGCCACGATGTACCGTTCCCAAACTGCGGGGGGTGGATGTGACACCTCGAGACAAAAGATGCTCAGGCTACGAGCACAGAGGTTGAGAAAGCAAACGGTAAAAGGACAGACTATTCCTGTTCCCTTCCTCTCCCTCCAGGCCCTGTATGGAGGGATTTGGACTAGATGATCTTAAAGGTCCCTTCCAACCTAGACAATTCTATGAATAAATCTTAGGCTTGATTACTGCTCGGCTCAGAGAGCTTGCCCGTTTGTGGTGAGCTGGGGGGTTACACAAAACACTTGGGACAGGCTAGGAAATGTTTAACAGTCTCAAAAGCAGTAGAAGTTTTTGCTCTTCCTCCATCCACAAAGCAAGGTTTTGTCATGTCAAGGTCTCCAAAATAGCAGCCACCAACAAATTGTTGAGTGGAAGAAGTCTGGAGGTCTGCACACCTTGAGGGACATGGGGGTACGCAAGAGGCAGAGCACCATCTGCAAGATCTCTTACTGCTTCTAAGACAAGGTGGGACAGACTTGGCTGTTCAGCAGTGTTTGAGTTGTCTGGAGAGGGGAGACTTCAAAATGTTTTGATCTTTATCCTGTAAGGGTGTTGCATGTGCGTGGTAGTGGCTCTAGGCTAAGTGTTGGCCATCACTTTAAGCATATGGCATGTTTCTGTGCGTCAGCGAGGGCAAGTCTGGGCTTTTCTAGGCAGAAATAATTCATCTCGTGTCCCATGCATGAATCAGCACAGCCCCTTTGCTTCTCAGTTCATTTGAAGTGGAAGTGGTAATGTCTGGTTTGGGCTCGGCACAGGCACCCTACTTCAAGTTTTAGCCCCATTATTAACCTCGTACTTCTAATAGTTTAAGTTATTGAGTTATAACTAGGCTTTGGGAGCTTGACTTCATTTTTATTGACCTGACCACGGCTGAATCCCCAGAGGATACGTTAAATAGCAAACTCGGGGTCATTCAGGAGTGAGCCTGTCTTTGCCTCCTGTTTGGACGGTCTAGCTCAGCCTGTCCTAAATCTGTTCCAGTTTGTATAAATATTTGTTAACACTGTGTAGGAGCGAGACAGACCTCCCCTTCTTCCCGGTAAAACCCTCTGTCTCACTAATACGTGTCACCTTCAACTCATTACTGTTGCTATTGATCCCTGTCATTTTTTTCTGAGATTTAAAACCTAAGCTTGTGCAGAGTGACCTTCCCAGCAGCTCAGTTCTGCCCCTGCACGCTCAGCATCCCTGGCCCAGGGCTTTCACAGAATCACAGAATCACATGGGGTTAGAAGGGACCTCTGGAGATCATCTAGTCCAACCCCCTGCCAAAGCAGGCCCACCCACAGCAGGTCCCACAGGAACGTGTCCAGGCGGGTTTGAATGTCTCCAGAGAAGGAGACTCCACCACCTCTCTGGGCAGCCTCTTCCAGGGCTCTGCCACCCTCACAGCAAAGAAGTTCCTCCTCATGTTTAGGTGGAACTTCTTATGTTCAAGTTTGTGCCCGTTCCCTCTTGTCCTGTCCCTGGGCACCACTGAAAAAAGACTGGCCCCATCCTCCTGACACCCACCCTGCAAGTATTTATAAGCATTGATCAGATCCCCCCTCAGTCTTCTCTTCTCCAGACTAAACAGCCCCAAGTCCCTCAGCCTCTCCTCCTAAGAGAGATGCTCCAGGCCCCTCGTCATCTTTGTAGCCCTCTGCTGTGCCCTCTCCAGCAGTTCCCTGTCCTTCTGGAACTGGGGAGCCCAGAACTGGACCCAGTGCTCCAGATGGGGCCTCCCCAGGGCAGAGCAGAGGGGCAGGATGACCTCCCTCCACCTGCTGGTCACACTCTTCCTGATGCACCCCAGGATGCTATTGGTCTTGTTGGCCACAAGGGCACGGTGCTGGCTCATGGGCATCCTGTTGTCCACCAGGACTCCCAGGTCTTTCTCCTCAGAGCTGCTCTCCAGCAGGTCAGCCCCCAACCTGTCCTGGTGCAGGGGGTTCTTCCTCCCCAGGTGCAGCACCATACACTTGCCCTTGTTGAAGTTCACCAGGTTCCTCTCTGCCCAACTCTCCAGCCTGTCCAGGTCTCGCTGTATGGCAGCACAGCCTCCTGCTGTGTCAGCCACCCCTTCTTGTTTTGTGTCATCAGCAAACTGGCTGAGGGTACACTCTGTCCCCTCATCCAGGTCATTGATGAACGTATTGAAGAGGACTGGACCCAATACCAATCCCTGTACTTTCCTTATACCTTGTTTTCTACTCACGCTGAAAATAATTTGAATTTTCTTTTTCAAGTGATCCCTTTAAGGAAGAATTCTGCAAATTACAATTCTGAAAAGTAGACAGTCAGGTTTGTTCAGTGCAACAGCAAAGAATTACCTTTAAGTATGGAAGCTGATAAAATATACGGCCTCTGCTCTGGCCCTCACTTTTGGTAGAAATTGGATAGGAACCCGACGTGCTCCTTTGCAGTCCTTGTGCGAGTGGTGTATTCGCAGTGCCTCGGCTTCAGCTTGTCCCAGGCATTTTTCAAGACGAGATTTTTCTTAGTTGTGTGTTGCTAAACGTCATCCTTTCAGTGATAAACCGCTGGTTAAGAAAACACCCCAAACCTTAATCATTATCGTGAAGTATTTTGAAAACAGCGGAAAAAGCTTAAGTCGAGATCAATGCCTGTATGTTTTTCTTTGCGCAGTTAATAGTTTTAGCACTAAGCAATGTTAAAAAATTACTTTCGGAACCCGTTGAAATAAGGAGCAGGGTTTCCTATCAGGTCAGACAGCCACGCTCATTAAACATGATGAGCTCTGGCGCTGTGATGCTCTACTTCACATGCTCAATTATAAGAAGGTTAAAGAAAACTTCAGGACCAAAATTCTTTTATGCCTGATGTCCTCTTTTCTAAATAAAAGATACTGTAAGTACAGTATGCTAAAACACACAGGCAAGTTTTTTATATGTTGTTCTTGTTTAGGTCTCATTTCCAGCTAAATATGTTTATTCCAAGACATTTAAATATTCCCCAAGTGACTCTTGTTCTTAAAATGCACTTAAGCAAAGGTCAGTTTAGCCTCTCACAGCATCATTTTAAAGGATAACATGGCCATGCATTTTTCAGCTTGTCTTCTAAAATAAATTTGGAAGACTCTCCAAGCAGATTATCGGCTTAACATGTGAAAATACATCCCAGGTTTCCCTGAGGATTTTGACTAACGCATTTTCACTAAAACAGAGAGAAATTTTTGGCTGGGGCCACAGCTGATATAAATCAGCATAGCTTCATTGGCTCCAGCCGAGCCTCTCAAATTTATACTAGTTGCGAATCCGGGCGATATGGAGAAAATGATTTCACTGAATTGACTACTTTGTCAAAAAGATTAACCTGAACCATTTCTACCATGTCAGAGAGAATATATATTCGTGGCAATGAAAAGGGTTTCATTCATCAGGACCTGATTAATGAGGGTTGACAGCTTTTGAGAGGAATCAGTATTTTTTTGTTATAGATGGGATACAGTTTAAGTTTAGCTGAGATGTTTTACATATACATTTTGGTAGCTCAAAACACTCAAGAGTGTTTTGAAACTGAGTAACTAATTCCTTCAATTGCAGATTTCTTCTTTGAATTTATAAACGGGGAGATTTAACTAGAGCAGTTTTATTTATAACATTGCAGAATAAATAAAAACAAGGTAATATATGTAAAAAGCAGTGGACCTGCAGAACTGGTGAGGGAGCACCGTGAATATGAATAACCTGGGGATGCTGTGGCAGTGTTTGCACAGATACATAGTGCAGATCGAGGTGCCCTTTTAAAACAAGCAGTTTTGGATAAACGCCACGCTGAACAATCTCTAACAGTGGTGCTGTTGTGCTAAGTCTTCCAGAAGATGCATCGTCCTGAGTCTTTGAACCAAATATGATGTAAGTATGCCCGTGGAAAAGAGTGTATGGGAAGAGAATGTGAATATCATTGAAAACAAAAATATTAGAGTAAAAGAAATACATAATTTGAGTTAAACAAGCAAATTCAATTCTTCAATTTCCTTTTCAGGTTTTAGAGCCTTTTTTTCCTCTTTAATGTTTAATGTTTCTGGATGGTTTTCATTCAATAGTAAGTGGAGGGAGAATTGATTTCGCCTTCATTTATGTACCAGTAGTTGTTTATTCATATGATTATTTTGTGTGCTTTCTGGCATACCATATGTGCTGATGGAAGTCAAGAGCAAGTGTACTTTTTTTAGCAGTATAAAAAAGCTTGGAAGAAATCTCAGCTATATCTTAGCTCATATAAAGGAGTCATTTACATTTACCTTGAATGTACAGGTTAGAAATGTGTATTTTCTGTCTGTAATTGGATTCCTCTTGGTCTGTCTCCATTTACTAGCTGAACTAGAGCATTTTTATTCCCGTTAGCATGCATCAGTCCAGGCTAGCTGCTGTCTCTGTCAAAGCAGTAAGTGGGAGGGTAATGGAGACACAGTTTGTGAAATGTCACCCTGGTGTAAACACATTGTTCTGATCCTTGCGCAGAGGAACAGCCGATGTACGTGTTCTCTTTAGGCAAGGGGGGGCTGTCGTATACTTCTAATAGTCAAAATTGTTCAAGGAGAACAGTGTTTTCAGTCCAGAGGAGTCCAAAACATACAGCAATATTTTCTCTGCCTTGGAGGCAGGTCTGGATTATCTTGACTAGTCGGCCCCAAATTGACCTGCGTGTCCTTATGAGTGGGATGCTATTGACTTCTGACCCATCACTAAGTGCTTAATGTTCAATTGCTTCTTTTGTTGGCTTCTTAAATCTTGGCCCGTTTTACTTCTTTCCTTACTCTTGCTTTAAGCTTTTGAAATCACTTCAGTCTGGTTGCAAGCTCAGAGTATGCCAACGTGTTAAATGAGGCTGCTTTAGTTAGTTTGTGAAGATACTCACAATTATTAACATTATGAAGGGAAGAGCTCTGGTGTATTTGTTTTACCTACAGACAAACAAAATCATAGAATCCTAGATGCAGGTGAAATGCTGAGTGGTCTCAACCTCTGCTGAGAGCTGTAAAACATCCAGTGTTTTAAAAGCAAAGACCTTAATCGAAAAGCTGAGCTGATCTAGTTTTGCTGCGTAATAAAACTGGAAAGCACAGAGGATGAAGCATCAATCAGAAGTTTGAAATTCATGTCCCAAAAAAAGGCACCAAACAAATGTCAGCACTAGAGTTTTGATTTCTTAAAGATTGTGTGAGGCTCTGGGAACTGTCTCTGCTTTAGACATTTAATATTCCTCTCAATAGCATGTTAATTAAACTGGTAAAGTGCCTGTTTCAAGGCTATTTTTCTTCAGAAGATCTAAACAAAAGTCGCCATCTGCAGAAAAACAAGCCTCCCTCTAGTCTTGATTCCTCTTGGAGCCTTGAGGCCATTCTGGTAATTGCTGACATTGCCTGAGCTCATGTGTAAAATTTGTATCACCATAATTTCAGCAAAATTTCTCCAAAATCCTTTGCCATTACAAACTGGGAAGATGGTTGAGGGGAAACTGTTGGACCTTCGTCTTCTCTTGTGCTTAAAAGTGGGGTCACAGAGTCCTTTCACGTAGGAATTCAGTCTTAAAACATAAGTAGAGGAATAAACTGTTAATTCGGTAACAGGAGTTCTCAGGCAATTCATAGAATCATAGAATCGTCCAGGTTGGAAGGAACCTTTAAGATCATCTAGTCCAACCATCAACCGAACTCTGATAAAAAAAAACAAAACCCAAAAACAACCACCAACAACCCATCACTAACCCATGTCTCTAAGCACTAGGTCAACCCGGCTTTTAAATCCCTCCAGGGATGGGGCCTCAACCCCTTCCCTGGGCAGCCCATTCCAAGGCTTAAGAACCCTTTCCGTGTCAACATTTTTCCTAAGATCCAATCTGAACCTCCCCTGGTGCAACTTGAGGCCATTTCCTCTTGTCCCATCGCCTGTTCCTTGGGAGAAGAGACCGACCCCCCCTGGCTACACCCTCCTTTCAGGGAGTTGGAGAGAGCGAGAAGGTCTCCCCTCAGCCTCCTTTTCTCCAGGCTGAACACCCCCAGCTCCCTCAGCCGCTCCTCACAAGACTTGTTCTCCAGACCCCTCACCAGCTCCGTTGCCCTTCTCTGGACCCGCTCCAGCCCCTCAATGTCTTTTTTGTGGGAAGGGGCCCAGAACTGGACACAGCCCTCGAGGTGGGGCCTCACCAGTGCCCAGTACAGGGGGACCATCACTTCCCTGCTCCTGCTGGCCACGCTGTTCCTGAGACAGGCCAGGATGCTGTTGGCCTTCTTGGCCACCTGGGCACACTGCTGGCTCATGTTCAGCCCACAGTCCACCAACACCCCCAGGTCCTTTTCTGCCAGGCAGCTCCAGCCACTCTGCCCCAAGCCTGGAGCGCTGCAGGGGGTTGGTGTGACCCAAGGGCAGGACCCAACAACCCCAGTTGTACAGCTTGGGCATCGTATGCATCCAAGCATTTGTGATGGAGTTTATTATCGTTTCCACAAAGCTTCTCTGCAGTGCCCAGACAAGGGCACTTTATTTAGATTTTGGTGATGTTAATCTGCTTAAGCCCCTGCTTGTGGCTGTGAATCTGGGCCCATCTCGGCTTGGGTATTTACATTAGTTTTCAATATTTCTTTTTTTCCGCTGACCTTCTCAGGGCTGCTTTGAATGAAAAGTCAATCATCTCCCTCTCTGCAAGAAAATTAAATGATTGTTTGCCTTAACTGGCAGAGGTTTGTAGCTGGCATGGAGAGCCTGCCGGCCGTGGTTACCCGCTGCATGCATTGTTATTATTTTTGCTGCTTCTATGCTGGAAAGCAACCGTGTAGCTGTCATCTAGTCACGCTCCTACCTGCTTTTGTGAGCTGCTGTGCCAGCTGCCAAACCCCGACTAGTAATTTTGATTGAATACTATTTACTTAGCATCCGCATTGATACAGAAATAGGGCAGTGACTGAAGCCTCAAAAGCAGAGGAACAATTTCCAAGGAGAGGTGTACGCAGCAGCCAGCTGCGTGAAAGGGAAGCTGTGTTCAGCGAGCAGAGGGCAAAAAGGGCAGGGTTTACACTATTAAAAAAAAAAACATTTTGGATGAGTCCTTAAACTGTTTTACCAGCAAAACTCGGTGCACACTTCCATAAGACAACATAGGCGCATATTCATAGATAACGCGGCAGAGCAACTGCTGTGAGAAATCTCCCATTTTAAGAGACAAAAAGAAATAATTGGGTGTGAGACAGCTGTATACTGCGTGTCTAACATCGCTCTCTGAAATGCTGTAGGATGAACGCGGGAGGTGTGTTGGATGTGATGGATGGTTTGCGCTTTCATAATGATGTTTGTTAGCGCTGGAGAAAGGGTAGAGACAATCCATGGGAATCTCTGAGCCATCCCTCTCCCGGCTGTGAATGCTGCCGTACCACAGGATGTAGGAGAGGAAATAAACAGCCGTTTGGGGTAATGATAAAGTGCCTGCTGAGCTCAGCTCACAGAAGAAAATCCACAGTAATGTAGAGGTTTTCCTTTTTGTGATTTTACATTCTGCATACGTATTTTCTGTTCTGAGTTTTCTTTTTTTAAATGCCACTTGACAGAACTAAGAGTGATTCAGAGTAATTGTTGAGTTTAGACTGAATTAAGATTTAGATAGACAATAAACAATCATGGATTTTTTTCCCTCTGTGCTAGCTATGAGATGTCTCTCGTGCAAAACTACTGGGCTAGGCTGAGAAAAGGCTATGACTTCTAATACCTCCAATCTGGACAAGGGAAAAAGAAAAAAGTCTTCTCCTTTATTCCTCCATCCCTAGTACTTGTCCTGTCGCCATGAATGCACAGATGACAGGTTGAAAGGAACACGAGGATTAGCCAAGCAGAAGCAAGGTAAGCTGCTGCGATGCACTTCCAGCCCCTGCTCCCTGGACTCTTGCTCCAGGCATAACCAAAGCACTGGTGATTGGAGAGGCTGTGGACTCTCCATCCTACGGGTCTTCCACGACGTGGCTGCTCAAAGCCAGCCAAGGTTGGACCAGGGACCAGTGGAGGTCCATGAACACACTGGTGATACTGTAGTGGTGTTCATTTCTGTAGTCCATCTGGTATCAGTGCCCTGTGGACAGGGCGATTCTGAAAAGCCTTTCAGTGAGACTTCATGGCTTTTTTGGTCTGTATGGTCCGTCTAGAAACCCATGTTTATAGCTTCTTTTTAGCTTTTCATTCTGAAAAGCTTTAAAAACTATTCTGTGTTATTTTATTTTCTCCTTGAGTGAAGGAGACTATGAGAGAGCTGTCTTATTTGGGTAGTTCTTTGGGAACAGAAATGGTCTTGCAGAGAAATTGCTTCTACTAAATTATCCTGGGAGGCACTCTAAGAGGCTTTTCCCAAGATACCCACCAACCAACCATCTCCATTTCTCTGTTAATGTCAGTTCAGATTCGGAACATGGTTGGTGTCACTCCTACAGAGAGTGACGTGTTTGTAATCAAGTACCAGGCTATCTTGGTCTGAGAGGGACAGGGAAATGTCTGGCTTCCAAAACCACTATTTTTATAGAATCGGCAGTATACTTTGCAAAGCCATTCCCAAGAGAAGATGATATTCATCCTTGAGAAGAGCAAGCCCTTTTCAAGCATCACCTTGTGCAAAAAGGAGGAGAGTTCTGGAGAAGTGAACAATTTTTGGGGGTAGGCAAAAACCCTGGACTGTTGTCTTGGGAAACAACTAGCAGATGAAGGTCTGCATTTTCTGCTTCTTGTCCAAAATATTGCAGATAAAGTCTCCTTTACAAGCCAGGTAGAGTGACCCAGGTGAGGACTGGGATCAAGCTTGGTACCCATCACTGGCAAGGTACCACACTGGGGAACACTCTAGATACTGGATAACACTATGAAAAGTAAATACACATGTATTATATTTAGAGATTTTTTGGGAATGTATTATGTGATAGAGGAAAAATTACATTTAGCAGGGTGGAAGTTTTTTCCATGTCTCTCATCTGTTGGCATTTCTTCCCAAGTTTGGGTACTGCTAGTATCAGCTGTTTCCTATGGGAAAAAAATCGAAACAAAACATGTCTATTACATAAGAAAGAAAAATAAAGCTTCTCCATAACAACCTCCTTTATTTTTTACTTAACTTCTATGAAAATGATTAGTAAGTGAATACAAATCTCCAGAAAATAAGCATTCTGAAGCCTCAGAAATGTAACTTACTGCAGAATGATTTACTAATTCAACGTAGTGGTTTTGATGCCAGAAATCAAATATTCTATGGGAGTTTTGTCCCTGAATTGGATTTACTGAGCACAGTGTATTAAAAACCTCTGGTCCAAGCATTATCTCACCCTCAGTGAAAAAAGCCTTCTATTCTGCCTCCATGCCTCCAAGGACCCCTTGCTTCAGTTCATTTTTAAGGTCACTGATATGATTTCATTTGCATTCGCAGTCAGAAATGCCATAAATTGTTTGATGAAAACCTTTCTTCTTTTTCAGACTTTCCACTCGTTTTATGTAATCTCAATTTGGTATTTTTGGAAAGCCTGCCTGGCCTGCTGTGCCTTGTGCTAAAATCGTCTCACTGTGAAAGTCGACAGAGATTCGGGGTCTCAAAAACCTAAACAGATACAGCCAGTGCCCCTAGAGAAACAAGTAGAGTTTTGTGTAAGGCATGTCCCTATTTACCAAAAGGTTATGAATTTTGATGCTAATTTTGTGTCGGTCTTGGAGAAGGGCATTTATGGGCCTTAAGGGCATTTATGAATGTTACTTGTTGAGCTTCCCGTAAGCATTAATTTCACAGAAAAATGTTGTGTGATCCTCGGAGACTAACAATTACTTTAATGAATTGCTTTGCTGAACCCTGCCTGAAATATTATTTTTTTTTTAATTTGTTAGGAAAAGAACTTTTCAGAGGCATGCAGTTAGAACATAATTGCTAATAGAAAAGATCCCTTTTCTTCCCTGTTTTTTGTAGCCAAAAAGCCTCATCCTGGGACAAATCAATCACCAGGAGCTACAGTCGAGAAATGCAATTTTAGAGAAAGAAAAAAGCAGAATGAAGGTGCATAGCATTGCTACCAGCCAAGGGAAACACAGAACAGAATAGAAATCACACGAAGAAAATCAAACCCCTCCTTTGCAGAAAGGTATCATTACCACAACTATGGGCTGAATTGGAACTGAAGTTTTCAGGTTTCTTTCTTACGCAAAAAAGGAATGGGTGTAGAGCTGGGTTACACACCCCATGCATTGTAATATGTTTTAGGCACTTTTGGTGTTGCTTTTCTTCACGTATGTCTGAAAGGTGTGTCTCTGACATTGCAATGGGGAAGCAATGGTTCATTCTCTCTGTTCTGACGACTGAAGACTTCTCTCCAGTGGGAGCTGACTGAGGGTGGGCGTTCCTTTGGCCTTGTCATCTCTCTCCCTTTGCTATATTCTTTTATTAGTTGTTATTCCTAGTAGGGAAAAAAAATCACAGCGGCCTTTTCCCTGATAATAAAGGCCTATCTGCATATTCCAGAAGTGACAGCAATGGAGAAGAACCACAACAAAAGCTTACACCCAAATTTAGTATAATTATGAATTAAAGAGGATCTCAAATGACTTTGAGACGGTGATTTCTGGAAGCACCCATAACTTTTACATTCCAGATATCAGGCTTGTTTAACAACTTGTAAAGGGAGCTTTAAAGCTTGTAAAGGGAGCTGAGGTCTATAACAAGTGGTGTTCTCCAGGGGTCAGTACTGGGTCCAGTCCTCTTCAATATATTCATCAATGACCTGGATGAAGGGATGGAATGTGCCCTCAGCAAGTTTGCTGATGACACAAAACAAGAAGGGGTGGCTGACACAGCAGGAGGCTGTGCTGCCATACAGCGAGACCTGGACAGGCTGGAGGGTTGGGCAGAGAGGAACCTGATGAACTTCAACAAGGACAAGCGTAGGGTGCTGCACCTGGGGAGGAAGAACCCCCTGCACCAGGACAGGTTGGGGGCTGACCTGCTGGAGAGCAGCTCTGAGGAGAAAGACCTGGGAGTCCTGGTGGACAACAGGATGCCCATGAGCCAGCACCGTGCCCTTGTGGCCAAGAAGGCCAATGGCATCCTGGGGTGCATCAGGAAGAGTGTGACCAGGAGGTCATCCTGCCCCTCTGCTCTGCCCTGGTGAGGCCCCATCTGGAGCACTGGGTCCAGTTCTGGGCTCCCCAGTTCAAGACGGACAGGGAACTGCTGGAGAGGGGACAGCAGAGGGCTACAAAGATGATGAGCGGCCTGGAGCATCTCCCTTACGAGGAAAGGCTGAGGGACTTGGGTCTTTTTAGTCTGGAGAAGAGAAGACCGAGGGGGGATCTTTGAGGGTGGCAGAGCCCTGGAAGAGGCTGCCCAGAGAGGTGGTGGAGTCTCCTTCTCTGGAGACATTCAAACCTGCCTGGACATGTTCCTGTGCAACCTGCTGTGGGTGGACCTGCTTTGGCAGGGGGTTGGACTAGATGATCTCCAGAGGTCCCTTCCAACCCCATAGCATTCTGTGATTCTTGGTTACCTTAGGCTGTCCTTTCAGCATGCAGTGTTACAGCAAATATGACTGATCTGATTGCTAGAATTCAAATACCTCTTGTTTCTAGATTAACGTCTAATAATGGTGTTACTTCAACGGGGTTTCAAGATGGGTGTCTCAGGTATCCTTCCCTTCTCTGATTTTATACAGATTTTTTTTCTGGCTTGTCTGCAGTGTGAATTGAGAAAAATTTTGAAAGATACCTCTATGAGAAAGGAATTTTAAAATCTGATCCACTGGAAGTCTTTAAGTATGCAGCTGTTTAAAGTGATAGAATAGGTTGAGTAAAAACTTCAACTTGCAAATTTCTTGGCTTAAAAAATACGGCTTTTGCAAACTGTTTTGTAGACAATATTTTATTCTTGATTTCACTCTTTTTTTTTTTTTGGAAGAAAGGGAGAATTTATTGTACTTGTGCCCTCACGTTTATCTTGTCGAATTCTTTTGTTCTTAGCTCTTAAAGCTATTTGATAGGCCCTGTATTTCTAAATCTCACCTTCCTTCTTATATTAAATGTGCAAGAATTCTCAGTTTAGAAGCAGGACTATATATGGAATGTACTTACCAAAAGGAAAATAAACCCAAACTGAAAATCATCGTATCCTGTTTGGCTCCAAATCATACTTTAAAACTATGTTAGAAAATTTTAAGTTCTGGCTCCAAGTTAAACACGGCAGTTATTCTGCGAAACGACTGCTATACTGCGAATAACATACACATCCTGGGGTCACCTGGAGGACTACCCTTTGGTTTGGTGCTGCGGAGGAAAATTAATGACAGACAGATGTTTTACTCAAGGTACATTTATATCTGGTTCGAAAGCTAAATTTACATTGTTGCTTCTAGTTCCTTGAACCAACAGAAATGTGTTTTATATTGGTGCCAAAGCAAGTTTCAAAGGCGCCAGGCAGCTCAGCTCACAGAAATCAGATCGCATGTTGTTCATTGCCTCTGGCAGTGACCTATAGACTTGCTGTAATATTTTTTATTGCCATGAAAATATTTTTCAATATTTTTTTTTTATAATCCACTCATAACCTCTCCTTTATGAGTGTATGAAATGGTATTTTTTAAATAAATGTGCTGTGGTGTTTTTTATTCACCAGAGTTACAGATGACATTGTGAGGTTTTCTCAAACTTGAGCTAAGGGTATGCATAGAGAGAATCTGATTTTTTGTAAAGTCTCTGTGCCTTGTGGTGTAGACACAAACAGGAAAAAAAAAAAATATTGACTAATTAAAATCTCAATTCAGCACCTAAGCAGCACCATCAGTGGGAAGTCTTCCACCTGGGATTAACTTGCTGGGAGAAAATGCAAGAGGTATAAACTAGCTGGCTTTGCAGCGATGATTTTGAGGCTTCTGGTGCAATATTCAAACTTCACTGCAAAATCAATTATGAAGAAAAGAAACAGGCACTGAGCAAGCAAAACATTATTACTTTAAAGCTATTTCATTATGTATTGATCATGCAAAGTCTCTACTGTCATTTTCTTCCTGATACCCTGTTCAGATGAATATGGAGAAATCCAGGAAGATTCCTTCTAATCACTCTGTTCCTGTCGAAAAGCTGAAATTTGCTAGATTAAATTAAGTATCATATTTAGTACTACAACGTAATTAAAGTACATGGTTTTCAATTGAGTATTGTCATATGTAGCAGTATTTCCCCTCATTTGGTTAAATAACAAAAGCCCCGTTACACCTTCATGTATGTCAGCTAAACAACCCCCTCATTGCAAACGACAGTGAATTCTGGACTGAGGATGAGCTGGGCAGTGCGTTTGGTCACCCTCTATTGCACAGCCAGCAGCTCCTCCAGAAAGTGCAATGACGGATTTACACTGATGGTGATGGTGTGGCCGTGGCCTTGGTGGCACAAATTTTAAGGAGAAGACCAAGGCTAGTTTTATCATAGAATCATAGAATGGTTAGTGTTGGAAGGGACCTTAAAGATCATGGAGTTCCAACCCCCCTGCCCTGGGCAGGGACGCCTCCCACCAGACCAGGTTGCTCAAAGCCCCATCCAGCCTGGCCTTGAACCCCTCCAGGGATGGGGCAGCCACAGCTTCTCTGGGCAACCTGTTCCAATGCCTCACCAGCCTTCAAAGGAGAGAATTTCTTTCTAATATCTAATCTAAATCTCCCCTCTTTCAGTTTAAAACCATTACGCCTCGTCCTATCGCTCCACTCCCTGATGAAGAGTCCCTCCCCATCTCTCCTGTAGCCCCTTCAGACACTGGAAGGCCATTTTAAGGTCTCCCCGGAGCCTTCTCTTCTCCAGGCTGAACAGCCCCAACTCTCTCAGCCTGTCTTCACAGCAGAGGTGTTCCATCCCTCTGATCATCTTCGTGGCTCTCCACTGGACCTGCCCCAACAGGTCCATGTCCTTCCTGTGCTGAGGACTCCAGAGCTGGACACAGTGCTCCAGGTGGGGTCTCACCAGAGCAGAGCAGAGGGGCAGAATCACCTCCCTCGACCTGCTTTATGATGCCTCTTGAGCTACTAAGGAGCTTAAATTGCCGTTGCCCTAAACCTGGGGGAAGGAGAGTTCAATGGGAGAGTTTTGTGTCCCACGTCTGAATGTATTATATTAATTTGCTTCCATTTTCCTGAATGTACCCCTGACTAATGTTTTTTTGACAGTAAGATGAATATTTGAGCAAGTATAACTGTATTTCTGCCGAAGCCTATCTGAGGATAGGGGAATTGATAGCATTCAGGTAGGAGGTTGTATAGACTTCACCCGTTGCCTGAAAGTCTTCAAGTAAAGGAGAAATGTTTTGGCATGTTGTGTTCAGAGGTTAGCTTTGAGACAGCCCGCTCGCGTGTTGGATTCGGCTTTTATTTCATTGGGAATCTCTAATGAACAACAATTTTTCTAAGAAAGCTATGTAACACAGGCTCAGGTTTTCATAAATGTCTATTGATCTCTTAGATGTGTGAAAAGGGAATTGATTATCACAGGTGCCGTAGCGATCCTTTGAACACTGGATGTTTTTAAGAAGTCGTCTTCTCTTGGGCATGTTCAGAAGGTGACATAAGTCAGATGTTAATTTGGCAAATCTTGAGCAGGTTGTGGCAGAAGCAGAGCATGGTTAACCCAGTCCAGTGGGACAGCAGAGTACTGTGGACATGCATGGTTTTTTCCTGATACTTGATGGTTTTGAAGGCTTTAGGTATTTTATTCTGCATTCTAATACAATCACTCTCTTCTACCTTATTTTTTTTTCAATTTCATGCCATACTGAAATGTCTTGTTGGTTTAATAAATTGCCTAAGCACAAAAGAAAGCCCTGTTTGGATATTTATGTTATCATTGCTCTGTGCTTGAGCAAACACTTGCTTCAGTCCAAAAATATGTGGTAATTGGTAAATATACTGAGAAATGTTATAGAAAAACAGTGCGTGTTTATTTGTGTGATAGATAGGAATGTTTTCTACAGTTTTCTGGTTCCTCATCATGTGCTTGTGTTGGTTGGAAATTATATCCTCTCATTAAAATAATTGAATACAGTTTGCAAAAGGAAACACTGATTAATCATAGAATCATGAAATGGTTAGAGCTGGAAGGGACCTTAAAGACCATCGAGTTCCAACCCCCCTGCCATGGGCAGGGACACCTCCACTAGAGCAGGTTGCTCAAAGCCCCATCCAGCCCGGCCTTAAACACTTCCAGGGATGGGGCATCCACAACTTCCCCGGGCAACCTGTTCCAGTGCTTCACCACCCTCACAGGAAAGAACTTCCTCCTAATATCTAATCTAAATCTCCCCTCTTCCAATTTAAAACCATTACCCCTTGTCCTGTCACTACATCTCCTGACAAAGAGTCCCTCTCTGGCTCTCCTGTAGGCTCCCTTCAGATATTGGAAGGCTGCTATGAGGTCTCCCCGGAGCCTTCTCTTCTCCAGGCTGAACAACCCCAGCCCTCTCAGTCTCTCTTCATAGGGCAGGTGGTCTATACTGTGGACCTCTTAACATTTTTAATGTGCCTTGCTGGTCCTAAGAATGGTGCACTGAAAGCAAACAGGTAGAATTATCTTATCTTTAGCATCTTTTGCATTACACGTAGTTAAAGAGTTTGAAAACTCTGTTTTTCATTAGAAGATCCAATTTATTGAATCATTTTTGTTTGCAGGCTATGAAATAGCTTATTTGTTCAATCAAGTACCAAGAGGCATCTGCAGTCCTGCTAACCCAAGACGTTAATTCTGCTCGGACATTATTTTTGCTTACAGTCAGGAGAATAGAAGTTTGACAGGGAAATAATGTGCTTTAATGAAGTATTCATCACTTCTCCCCATTTTTCATCATTAAAACATCCATTTCAATTTAGAAATGGACCTGAAAAGTCATGAAATCTACCATGCAGAACAAATGGTTTTCACTGCAGATGGAAAAATTTCAAGCTATTCCTGAACAGCAGTCTATGTATTCTAAGCAATTAACTGCTTCTCTGGAGGTATAATAGGTCAATTTCTTGTTTTTTGAGATGGCAGAGGTTAGTTGCCCATAGTTATTAAGTTCAAATTTCATTTTTAAACCAGCTAAAAAAAGTTCATATTTAAAATATTATGTTTGATTAAACACAAGGTATACCTTTTTGGTAGAGATTGGGGTAGGTAAGAAGACTTTCTTGGTATTTTTGTGGTTTTATCCAGGTACTTTCTGCATTCTGAATGAAGAAAAGACACTTTTTTTTTTTTAATCAAAAAAATCCTTTTCTTACAACCAACAATTGAATTTCAATATGGGATTTGTAGTCTCTAATGTTCCTGGCTCTCTGCAGCCGTTTGTTGTGAGCTGACTAGGGTGTGAATGTGCGTGACGCCTTCAACCTGTAATGCAGATTTGTCTGGGACCAGTTCCTTCCTGGTGCCTGACCTGTCGGTCTGAAAAGAGTTTTCCATGTGGCAGCTCTGGCAAAA
Organism: Numenius arquata; assembly: GCF_964106895.1. NCBI lineage: Eukaryota > Metazoa > Chordata > Aves > Charadriiformes > Scolopacidae > Numenius > Numenius arquata. The sequence continues at coordinate 22,064,708 of NC_133585.1, read as the reverse complement.
GGCAGCTTTGTCTGGTCTTTCCCACCTCTTTTTGGATATCATTTGGATATCTTTTGCCACCTGAAGCTTTCTCCTAACTAACGAGGACTTGTTGAGACTACCGTTCTCTTGTTGGCCACAGTCATAGTTGAGTTTTTTGTCCCAAGTCCTCCATTTCTCTGGATGAGATTCTCTTGCTGGTTTCTTACTGCTGCTTCTGGAGGTGGGAGGACTGGTTTGCGATTGCTCAGTGTTTCTGTAAGACTAGTGTCATGGTATAGGCCAAATCGGCCAATTATCAGTCGACAGATGCTCTCCCCCTACCTCTCACTCCAAGGAGAAAAGGAGGAGAGATAAAGAGATTTGCGAGTTTAGAAGGAACTAAACTTCTTTAATGAAATAGTAATAATAAAATTAATAATAAAATAATAAAATTAAAAGGAAATAATGAAATAGATACAATATATACAAAGCCATATCAAGCTCCCAGCACGACGTCACCGGCAGGCACTGGGGAAGTCCCAGACTGGACTCAGTGATGGATGGGAACTGGGTTCCAGCTCTGGAGTCAGGAACACACGGATTGGGATCAGCATTGATTTTCCCGAGACGGCGTCAGTGCAAGCAAGACGAGATTTGGCCCAAGAAGGTTTTATGCACAACAAAATCCTTTCTGTTTTGTGAGAGCTGCGGATCAGCTTCTTGCTTAGAAAGATTTAAGCGGTGGATGCTGCGGCCAGAACGATTTAAAAGGTTCCAACTCTGGTTATTTTTGAATTGAAAATCTACTGAGGCACTTTATATTCTATGTTCATCAGCTCCCAGAAGATTAAATATGTTTTTGTAGTATTCCAGACAGTGTGACCCCACTGGATTGTAAAATCCAGCTACGGTGCAATATTTAACACAGCAATGCCTTCATTGCAGGCCAGCACATTTTTCGATTTATAAATACTGGTGTTTTGTTCTCCCATTGTTTCTGCACTATCAGCCCTGCTCCAGCCACGTTGGAGGAGCAGACGCATAGTGGTAGCTAATAAAGAAAGTTGACTTGACGTCTAACTCTTTCAATAGAGCCGAAGCAGCTCTCTGTGAAATCTGGAGACGTGTTTCATTTGCATTTTTAGGCAAGGCTGGCATCTATTTAACCTATTAAAGCCAGCTTTTCAAATGGTTTATTAGACTTCTGTGTTTTTCCAGCAGCACTCTTGTCTGACAGGCTCCAAATCCAAGGGAGTTCAAAGGATTTTTGCCCAGCTCCGCCACCTCCCCCTGCAGCCATACCTCCCCGGCAGGGTGAGGAGCAGGGGCTTTGAGGGAGCTGCCCCTCTTGTTCCTCAAGACCTGAAACATTTCCATTGCTGCTTTTAGGATGGAGGTTTTAGGAGCAAAAGGAGGGATTTGGTAATGTTGTTTGGAGGAGATGTGTGAAAGCTATTTGGAACAAAAAGGGCTGGTTTCGCTTCTACTTTATACTTGGTGCTGATCTACCGTTTGATGAATGAAACTACAGATGGAGAAAATGGGGATTTGGGCACCCACACTCCGAGTAGGATAAGCCAGCGTTGCCGCCGTGGTCTTCTGCCCTCACCACGTGCTTGCTGAGCCAGGAAAAGTCTATCTGATCTGTAATGGAGAAGGGATTTTTGTCAAGCTTTTCCATTCAAAACATGCCATTTAATACCAGTAGAAGCCCTACTTCAAATATAAGAATAAGCAGTTTAATAGGTCAGTAGCTCTAAAAGTGCCGATTGGTTGAGGTTTTGGGTCTGGTCCAGAGCTGTGGTAGCTGTATTGAATTAAAGTGAAAAACAATAAGGTGCTCTAACCACAATAGAAGGTCTTACAGCGGTATTGGGTATCCCGGAGAATAAATAAATTTTTCCCATTGTATCACAGAATCACATGGGGTTGGGAGGGACCTCTGGAGATCCTCTAGTCCAACCCCCTGCCAAAGCAGGTCCACCCACAGCAGGTCCCACAGGAACGTCTCCAGGTGGGTTTGGAATGTCTCCAGAGAAGGAGACTCCACCACCTCTCTGGGCAGCCTCTTCCAGGGCTCTGCCACCCTCACAGGAAAGAAGTTCCTCCCCATGTTTAGGTGGAACTTCTTATGTTCAAGTTTGTGCCTGTTCCCTCTTGTCCTGTCCCTGGGCACCACTGAAAAAAGACTGGCCCCATCCTCCTGACACCCTCCCTTTAAGTATTTATAGGTGTTGATCAGATCCCCCCTCAGTCTTCTCTTCTCCAGACTAAACACACCCAAGTCCCTCAGCCTTTCCTCATGAGAGAGATGCTCCAGGCCCCTCATCATGTACATTGTACACAGAGAAATGAGAGTATTGGTTAAGTGTCAGATCAGACATTCCCATTCTGCTGGCAGCAGTAAGGAGCCCTGGAGTTACTTCGTTTCTGACATGAACAACAGCTCAGTGGTCAGAAAAAAACTGTGGGGAGTGCCGATAACTCTTAATGAAATCAAATTCAGCTTCCCCTTGAATTTTCAACTTGCTGAATGCCAGTGAGGCTTATAAGCAAGAAAAAGAGCGATCAGTTCTCCAGTTTGGTGAGATTATTTTGGGTGATTTGTTGGGAAGGTGACATTTCTCTGTTTTGCTTTGAGCATCTTGCTGCATTCTGGGACTGCAAATCGCAGTCTGTGCAAGAAGAGCCACAGTTGCAAGAAGAATTGAAAATACATTTCTATTATTGAGGGACAAAGAATGCCCTGCTTGGCCAATGCTGCAAGGCTTTAGGCTTTCCATGTTTTTCTCCTTCCCCTTTTCGGGAGCTGTGTGTCAGTGCGAGGTGAATGCTGCTCCTGGGACATGTCTCTATGGATAGAGATACCAAACAGCAGTGAGCAAATTGATTTCTTTTGTGCAGGGAGTTTCCACTTCTGCCTTTTCCCGCAGGCTCTTCTCTACTAATAAGTGTTATGTCCGCAGACATTTGTTTGATTTTTATTTATCAACATGAAACTGTGCTCAGCTTCTGCAAGAAGGTGCCCCGGCGTGACCAGGGATGTGAGTTTTCCTTCTCGCTGTACACACAGACTCTATGTGCTGGAGCAACATCTTAGCAATTAGCCATGACTCAGACTGAAATAAATACCAGATCTAAAACACCCAGAAAGGGCGCCAGGTAAATGCTACATTCGGATTCAGTTTACATTTTTTAAATTGCTCCAAGAGGATTAACAACATCCTGCAAACATCAGGCCTAAGGGCCATAAAGAGGCAGGAATCTCACATCATTTCTGGATTTTTCTTCTTACGCTAATAAGCCAATAACCTTCATAACCGCAATATTATACTGGGATGTCAAATACCCATTTTCAAGCTAATGAAACAAAAGGCAGCAGCATCTCTTGACTGCTCTGACCTTGCAAGCCTCTTAGAAATGGATGCAGAACAAATGCCACCAAAGAAAGGGCAGGCACTACACCTCCTCAACTTACTTCACTCACTTACAATCACAGAATCACGTGGGGTTGGAAGGGACCTCTGCAGATCATCTAGTCCACCCCCCTGCCAAAGCAGGTCCACCCACAGCAGGTCCCACAGGAACGTGTCCAGGCAGGTTTGAATGTCTCCAGAGGAGGAGACTCCACCACCTTTCTGGGCAGCCTCTTCCAGGGCTCTGCCAGCCTCACAGGAAAGAAATTCCTCCTCATGTCTAGATGGAGCTTCTTATTTTCCAGTTTGTGCCCATTTCCTCTTGTCCTATTCCTGGGCACTCCCAACCCCATGTGATTCTGTGATTGCAATTATCAGATGGGAGAAGGTCCATCCTAGACGGTGTCAGTGGTTTTTTTGGTTCCTGGAGGTTCCTGCTGTAGATTTTTACTCTTTTCTAATTGAACCTTCTGGCTGGCCATAAGTATTCCTAGAATCACTGATGTGCTTCCAGCCTGAGGGAGCTTGGGAGAAGAAATGCTTTCATCTGTGAATAAGGAGGTTTGAAGCAAGAGCTTGAAATTTATGGAGGGGAACGGCCCTCTCCCCGAGCACCAACACTGGTGAGCAGCCTCAGACACACTAATACTGAGAGAAAAGAAGGTGAAGTAGGTTTTTTTTCACCCGCTGCCAACCTGACCCGGCGTTCACTGAACACGGGGTGAACTCAGAGGAGTTCTGAGAGGAGCGAAGGGGACATGTCGAAGCAAGGAGGGGGTTTATGAAATCACTGACCTCCTGAAGGAACAGCGCTTCTACACCCCCTGGGAAGTGATTTTGTCTAAATTAAAAAAAAAAAAAAATTATCAAAAAAGCCTTTTAACTTCTCCAGGTAGGCCCCGAAAGGCTCCCTCAGATGCTCGGCACCGTCCCAGCCGCCACCTCCGTGAGGGGCGGCCATCTCCGCCCCAGGAGCCGCTGCGCCTTTAAAGGGCGTCGCTGCCGCCCGGGCCAATCACAATGCAGCACAGTGACGCCTAGCAGCATGTGACCCGTGCCTATAAAAGGGCGGGGCGGGGGCTGTTGCCCGGCACTCGGCGTGGAGGCGCACGGGGGCGGTGCGCGAGGGAAGGCCTCTGCTCAGTGCTGTGAGTGCGCGTGCAGCTCGGGGTGGGTGTCCCAAAGCGAGACAGCGCTTGCTCAGTGAGGGACACCCCGGTGTGACACCGTGGGAGGTCAGCGCTAAGAATGTCTTTTGTTTTCCTTACGGCCGCGTGTTTCCTCGAACTGTGTGTTTCTGCTGCTCTCCTAAGCCACAAGTGAACTTTCCTTCGTGGTACCACATTAGGAGGTTAAAAGTCATTTGTTTAGATGTATCTAAGCATCTTTGCTTATAAACGCCTTTTTAGTTAAAATGTAGCTCTGGGAAACCTAAAAGAAGGTCAGTGTGCTTTTACTGTAGAGAAGCAGCAGAGATAAATACTTTCTTGATACGTGTAAGAGGTTTGGGAACCTGATGGCTATCTCTAAGGAAGTGGCTTCCCAGGGCTGTCTCACCCTCCTGTGCCCTTTGCTGGAGGGCACCCGCTAACGCCCACCAGCTGAAACTTCTGTGTCCTGTGCATTAACTCACAGAATACAATTACCATGAAAAATAGAAAATGATAAAAAATGTTATATATATATATATATACTTGAAGTTAGCCTTTTCCTCTCTGTTGTCATTTCATATTGCCCCAAGACAGCACTTACCCTGAGAGGGTTGTTTTCTGGCAGGGTCAGATTTGGGTTTCCTCATTCAAGACAAACCTGATGATGATTGAGAATTCTGTGTAAAAACTAAAGTCAGAAGCTGGGCCTGAGCCCCACACCTTCCCTTCCCTCTTGCTAATAACTCCCCTTGTGTGAGCTGTGTGGGGTGTGCCTGGCATGTCAATGAAGCAGGGCCCAAGTTTGTCTGGCGTGTGATATACTCAGCTGTCCAGATACGCTGATTGCTCTTACAAAGCTCATCCTCCTGTCTGGGGAGATAATTGAATTGCCTTCCCTCTCCTGCAAACACGGCTTGGGATATGGGTTTCCTCCGTGCTTTGAAACAGGCTGGAGCTTTTCCACGGTTAAAAAAACCCTGCGGTAGTATCGGTGCAGTCTAGTATTGTGGACAGTCCCACAACTCAAAGGGTGTTTCTGGCCTTCTGAGACCTTGGGTGTCATTATTAAAACATGGCTTGGTATTTGGGTCCTCACTTTCCCCTTTCACAGAATCACAGAATCTTCGTGGTTGGAAAGGACCTCTGAGATCACTGAGTCTAACTACACACACACACAAAACCCTACAACCTCGGGCACTAGAGCATGCCCTGAAGTGCCATGTCTACATGTTTCTTAAATCCCTCCAGGGATGGTGACTCCACCACCTCCCTGGGCAGGCTGTTCCAGTGCCTGACCACTCTCTCAGGAAAGTCATTCTTCCTAATATCTAATCTAAACCTCCCCTGCCCCAACTTCAGACCATTTCCTCTGCTCCTGCCATTATTCCCTTGGGAGAAGAGGCCAACACCCCCCTCTCTACACCCTCCTTTCAGGGAGTTGGAGAGGGCAATGAGGTCTCCCCTCAGCCTCCTTTTCTCCAAACTAAACATGCCCAGTTCCCTCAGCCTCTCCTCCTATGACTTGTTCTCCAGACCCCTCACCAGCTTGGTGGCTCTCCTCTGGACACGCTCCAGCAGCTCAATGTCCTTCCTGTAGCGAGAGGCCCAGAACTTTCATTAGTTTCAGAGGGTTGATTGCTGCAGTTTCTCGCTGAAGATTCAGTGGGTCTTTTTGCACAATCGTTTGGCACTGGGAGCCCTTCGTTAAAGTAGTGCACATTGGGAGGAGGTGATGGGAACAGGGCAGCACTTGTGCTTCAAAGTCATCTCTTCAGTCCTTTTCTGCAAGGTGTAGGAAAGGAGCCTGACACAGGAAATCTTGGTTTGACCCATTGTGGCGGTGAAATGCAGCAGCAGGCTCCAGGTTAGCATCCAGGGTTGAAGGACCTGAGGGTACTTTGGGCTTGCTATCAAATACTTAGATATCTCTCCTGTTTAACCTGTAGATGTGGGCTTCTGTGGGGTTGTGGCCCTCTGGGCTGAGAACATACCTGTGCTGTTGCATCCTTTAACTTGGGAGGCCAAATCCTACTTTTTGCCAGCTTTTTCTGTAAGATAGAGCATCCAGTGCAGACAATGGCCACATTGCTCAATGCCCACCACCTCAAATTTTTAGTGAGCCGACAGCTGTTTTTAACTCTGAGGAACTCTCCTAAGTGTCCATCTTCCCAAGAGACTTCCCTGCCTGCTCGTGCGTGTGCAAGCTGCTCTCTTCATTGGATTGCTTCCTTTAAATTGTTTGTGTCTCTCGTTTGCAGCTAAGCTGGAAGTAAAAACACTGAACTGCTGTGAAAAGAGAATAAGCTATTTCCACCTTGACAAAAATTTAGGAATACAGGAAATCTTACAAGAGAGCTTTTTCTCCTAGGATTTCCAGTCTGGTGTGTAGATCAGCAGAGCCTTGATACACACTTGAACTCTTGGATGCATATCTGTACAAAACCCAACTTCTAAACCTGTGGAGATTTTCAAAACACTAGTTCACAGGAAAAAGGTATTGTTGTAAGGGGGGAAAAAAAATCCCCCAGAGTTTACTTTTAAGTGACTACTTTCCAAAAGAAATGTTCCATAGCCGAAAAAGTGGGGCATGAAAATGACTTTCACACTAATGCATAGCTTGCTTGGATTTTCCCATCTTCATTCTAACCCCACAGAGACCTTATAAGCCAATTACATGCATATTTTCTTTTCTTTTAAAAGCTTTCTTTTAAAACTCGGAGTAATGTAGAGCTGGGTAAGAGAATTGCGTACTGGAGTTGACTGCTGATTGTGAAAATGTGGCCACTTCTGCTTGTTATCTGTGAAAATGCCCTGAGAGCAGCAGATAGCAAGTTGGCTCTTGCCCTGCTTTATTCCCCTTAAGTACTTGACGGTCGTAGATACAACCATGTGCTGGCTGACTTTTGGGTTAGGAGGCACAGCATCTTCCTGTGCTGTGGTTTGTGGATGGCTCTTAAAAGCAGCATGAATTCTACATACTCAGCTGCAAAGCAGACACAGCACAGCTTTCAGCGGATAGGGATGTCTTCTGCTCTGTAGCCCAAGGCTAATAGTGCAAGTTCTTGTGGATTTGGGTTGATGGGGGGAGCTGCAGTGGGATCCCCCTACTCAGCCCTGGTCGGAAACACTGATTAAGTTACAGACTTGTGGAGGCAGGAAACCTAAAGGTATTTAGATTTCCCCTTGTGAATTCTCTGCCCCTGTGGCAAACCTGGCAGCCTTTAGGTGGCCATCTCTCAGGAGAAACGGCTCCATCCGCAGGGCAGAGCGTTGGCTCCCCAGCCTTTGATCCCAGCTGCTGGCGGGAGCTGCTCATGTGAAATTCTTAGTTTCCCTTCTGCTCCCAAAAACACAAGAACCAGCAGCAGAGATCAGGCCTCGGACTGCTTAGGGATTTGAAGATATTAAACAGGATATGAATTTCACGCAGGCAGTTTGCTGGAAGCCGGTGGGAAGTGAAACAGGAGTATTAAATGCTGTAGCTCAGTTCCTTCTCTGCTTTGCGTTTAAAATTAATCCATAGAAACATGTCTGTAGTTATGTATATTGGTGTTGAAGACTCGAGGTCAATATTTTAAAAATGTACAAATGGTTTGGGAGCGTGGGGGCCTTTTTAAAAAGTGATTATGTGTGCCAGTCATCTTCCAGGGTGTTTGGGGTGGTAAGCGGCAGCCCATCGTGGGGTTTGTCTTGGCTGCTAAGGCCCAGAAAACGTGCACATCCTTTCTCGTTAGAGGACAGGGGTTTGCTTTTGCTATTAGTGCTCGCTCACTGGTTGGTTTTTTTTTTATGTGATGAAGACTTCTCGATGGTCAGCAAAATGCAAGATAATTTGTTTTGAAGTGTTTGAAGCCTTGTGACCTTGAGAGATTTTTGGATTAGTGCCCTGGGATAACTCAAGTCTTCGGGGCTTTCAGGACCCTGACCTAATGGGTATGATTGGGTTGGGTTTAAGTTTCCGGATATTGCTAGTGGGACTAAATACTGTGAGTTATTGGTGAAGTTTGTTTGGGCTCAAACCACTTGTTGGATGAGTCTCACCATGGATTTGATCAGTAGGTCCATCTCAAATGTTGTCCATGGAGTTAATGTGTTTTATGCTTCCTGGTCTTTCTGCTCTTTAAAAGCAGAGTGTGGTCACACCAAGCTGAGAACTAATGTGGGTTTTTCAGTAGAGCAATAGGATTTATATCAAGTTTATGTATGGTGTTTCTTCAAGAAGTATACTTTAGGTTGACGTACACAGATCTGTCCCTTATTTGCTCGTAGAGGAAAAACGGAGAGGTTCTCAAATAAGCATATAGAAGAAATCTCTGAAAATGCTATATGAAAGGTAGGGCATAGAGTGAGCAAAGAGTGTCGAAGCAATGTTTCTTTTGAATAAGCTTAACACAAAGCTAGTGGCAAATGGCTCAAACATAAGCATCCATAATTGAATAAGTATTTGAAAGCTACATAGGGACGGTCCCTTGGAATAGATCTGACTTTCTTATGATTAACTTTTGAAGGCTTATTGATACACTGGGTAAGAGTGACCCAGGATGAGTCTGTTTATGTGGATTCACCTTTCTGTTGCCATGAATATGGATTGTCATGGAGTCAGCTCTGTTGTGAGGTCCACCTCAGACCTCAGCTCCCCAGAGATCACGGTTGGTCTTGTATTATGCCTGTCTGTGCTCCATGGAGTTGCTGAGTACAGGAGCACTCCCTTGCCCAGGTCTCGGCACGGGAAAGAGAAGGGAGCAGGTGGCTGCTGAGAGGGTAAAGAGTTTTCCTGTGCCGTTGTGCTTTCCTTGTCCGTTTTGGCCATGACTTCCCTGTGGCGTTGCCACTGTGCTAGTCTGTAGGAGGGAAATCCCAGCGTAGTGTTCCATTGGGAGCTGCACGGCTGGTTCAAACCAAGGTTTGCGGTGCTCTTGCTGCCCGGATTCAGTTCCGTTGTCCGATATATATATATATATATATATTTATATATACACGTGAAGATGTGTGCTACAAATTGCACAACAGCTTCCCGGTTTGCCACGCGTCATCACTTCCCAAGCTCATTAAAGCAATTCTCTTAGTTTGAAATCTACCCAAACGTTATGCCAGCAGGCTTTGTTTCTACGCGTGGAAACCTTACCAGCAGTGCAGGAGAAGCCTGTGTCAGAGGGATGTGGAAGCGTCACTGGTACCTGGTACCCGCAATAACAGCCTGTGACGGCAGCTCCAGAAGGGGCTTCAGCTTGGTGCTTGGCACGCTCAAGCATCACTGCCAGGTGATAGCTTTCCTGGAAATGTGTACTGATGCTGCCTGCCCTTCTGTGACTCTGTGGCTTTTTTTTTTTTTTTTTTGGTTTATGTGCTTTTTTTTTTAATTAGAAAAGGTAGAGCCCAGCGTTTCTTGACACGTAAACACTTGGAAAAACTGTAGCAAGGCAGAGAAATTTTCTTTGATGTGTGAGCGGCTGCTGAGACTGCCATCGAAGTGTGTGTAAAAGAGAACAATCGGCGTGGGTCTAGTTTCCAGTTCTTTGCATGTAGGTGTGTTATTTCTCAATTCAGCAAAGTAGAGTAATAATTCTATCTGTAGCTGTTCCGCATCTCTGAAGAAGCCAGGTCACCAGCGATGCTCTCAAAGCATCAGATTGGAGCATGATATCGACTGACTTGTGTTGCTGTTGATTAGAGCAAAATACTCCTGCAATACAACCCTTGCTACGTGTAGAAGGTGACAACATGAATATTTAACCGTGCCTCCGTTGGCATCGGTGTGGAAATGCGCGTGTGCGCGCACGCAGGCTCTGTAACAGTGATAACGGAATTGTTTCATATTTCTCAGAGCTGTTCTCTTTCTCTGCAGGAAATAGTTTATTGCCCTGCAAATTGCCTTTCGATTGATTCTCAACCAAACCAATTTCTGAAGGGAATTTTGTGATTCTAAGAGTCTCTAATACATACCCAGTATTAAAGGTTAAGAACTTGAGAAAAACCTAGCAAAACTGAGACCAGAGCTCCATTACCGAGATACGTGCCTTCGTAATCAGTGTGCATTAAAAGCACAAGCCCTAATGCCTTTCATTAAGGAGCTGTTTATGTATATATGTGATTTCCAGTAGACCGGATTGTAATTAAATCAATTTTCTATTAATGTGTTTTAATTGTTAAGGAAAGCTAATTAGTAAGCTTTTTATCATGTGTCAGACAATTTAGTAGCATCTCTTTTGGTATCACTGAGGATTCAAGGTTTACAAGATATGACATTGTTATAATTAGCATGTAATCCAGCTTTACGATGTATTAAAAGTACTCATTTGGAAAAAGAAAAAACCAAAACATTTTCTAGTGATTAAAAGAATGAATATTTTTTTTCTAGAGTGAGATATCTGTATACAAAGATCCAGGAAAAGGTTTTATTTAGAAAAAAAAAATCCCAACCACAAAAAAACCCCAGAAAGCTTGCCTGAATATGAGGAATATGTTTTGCCTTTTATTTCCAACTCGGATAACCTATCAAGAGGCTTTGCTTCCATGACAGGAAGTGTAGGATGTACTAAAACCCATCCTGATTTTTTTTTTTTTTGCTGATGAGGGCAGGAATGAGCAAAGGCAAAACTGCTTTGGTGCATGGAACAGGTCATGTCTCTCTCTGCAGGCGAATAAAACCAGGGTAATTCAAGATACTATGGAACCTTTCCTTAGGATTTTCCTTCCTGACAGAATTTGTGAAGACACCTCTATTTTGAGCCCTGTAGAGAAGGTTGCTGTCAGTTGTAAGCGGTATTGGATGTAATTACTGAAACAGAGCTCATATTTGGGTGAGTGAGCTCCCCAGGCGTATTCCTGGTGTCAGACCTGCCAAAGCTCATCTACCTGAATGAGGCTCACCCGTGTTTTTTGGGCACTGGCAAGACCGTGTGTGTGACTCTACCAGCGAGGCACCTCAGGAGCGTGACGTGGGACTGGGAACTGTGCCCTGGGGGTGAAAACAGCTTTTTCTGAACGGCTTCCTGTCTCTAAACTGTTGGTATGTAGAAATTTTGTGTGGAAAAGGTGTTTGTGTAACAAAGCACAAATGTCCATGCTTGGGTGTTGTTCTGCTTGGGTTATGTGTTGATTGAATTGGTGGATTTTCACCCATGGGACTGAGGAATTTGAGTCGGATGCAGCATAGTGGCATTTAAGAATAACCACAAGGTGCGTTTCCAGGGAGACCTTGCCCTCCTTTTATTCTCTTTCAGTTTGGATTTTTCTCTGTGTTCTTCAGAACGCCTCTGAATTCAGAGAGTTTTCTTGATAATGGTCAATTTTAAAGTTTTACTTGGGACGGTTGCTCTGTGTTTCTGGACTAAAGCTGATTTTTAAAGATGTTTTAAAAGTTAAGCATCCAGTCCCAAGGAAATTTAAGAGAGGAGATATGTGCAGAGTTCACGTGAACCTAGAATTGTAAAAAGTAATATTTAGAGTTTGATTTTGGGCCTAATTTTAGTAACGTTCAGATATAAATCTGCAGGTTGAAAGTCACCAGTGCCTGGCTGAGGAGCAGGTTGAGCTGCAGTGGGAGCTTTGAGGCAGGAGGATGGGGAGGATGGAGCTGTTTCTCTGGAAAAGTTGGGGTGGGGGGAGGGATAAGCTGCAGATAAAATGAGGAAGGGGTAAAGATAAAGATAAAGACAAAATCAGATGGGGCTGCCGAAATGGTGACAAGGATGGAGCTGCCTGGAAAGGGCAGGGCTCTCTGCTGGGGAAGTACAGTACATTCAGGGTTTATGAAATGTAAATTAAAGCTGTGGAAAAGGTGGAGTTTGTTAACTCTGATATTAACTGTATGTTAACATTATGTTAGCTCTAAGGTTAACATGGAATATGTTAACTCTAATGAAAATTAGAGTTAACAAGCCAAGAGATCTCTCCTTCCCTCTCAGAGTGCTCCCAGCAGTTTGAATTTATAGGGGAGTTTCAAAATAGAAAAGGGGCAGATGAAATCTTAGTACATATTCTTTAGAAATGAAGTCACTAAGAACTTTATTCAAGGGGAAAAAAAAAAGAGGGGATAGGGCAGAAGTTAATGAATTTCAAATAAGAAAACGCAAAGAGCAATTTCAATGCATGCAATCTTATTTAAGCAGGGCAGCTCAGGGAGAATCAAAGCTCTATGTGTCCCTGCAGATGTGCCAGAAACCCAAAGAATAAGGCGGTTGAAGAGATGTGCCTGGTTTTCAGTGAGGACCTTGGTGTAGAAAAGGCCCCTCCAAGCTCGGTGACAGGTTGTGGGCTGATAGGAGCTGATGTAGCACAGGACTGATGGGGCTGATTGCATTGGGGGCAGAAGGGGTACAGTAAAGAGGTATGTGACTATGTGAGGTGTCCCTATCAGCAAGTCTCACTGATGCCTAAATTTAAAACAAAAATAAATAAAAATTAAAAATGTCAGGACTTGGGTGAACCACACAACCATTGGATGTTACAGCCCCTGTGATGTGCTGAGCTCCATTGGGGTGCTCGTGAGGGCAGAGAACACAGTTACAGCAGGAGGATTCCTCTCTGTACTCTGGGTAAATGTCGCATATTCTAATCACAGAATAATATAGGTGGGAAAGGGACTGCTGGAGACTGCTGCTCAAAGCAAGGGTGATGTCCATGTGAGGTCAGGTTACTCCCAGCTCTGTTGAATTTTGACTGTCTCTAAGGAAGGAGATTGCCGGCAGATTCCCTGAAGGATGGACCTTCCCTGCTCTCTCGGTGTGGTCGGTGATGCCCTTAGATCTCTGCTCAACGCCGTGCTCGTCAGTGCCTTCACAAATGATCTGGAGAAAGAGGTGGGCAGGAGGCAAAGCCTGGTCAGATGATGTAGTGAAAATGAAAGTCTGCAAGAGTCAGGGTAGGACACTTAGCAACTGAAATTTGGTGTTCAGTCAGCACAAAATAGTATATGTGGAGCAAACAAACCGAACTGTAGATGTACAACAGTAGGCTCTAAATTCGCTTGGCCACAAAGAGGAGGTTTGGCATCGCTGTGGATAGTTTTGAAGAAAACCATAAATTTACTGTCCTTTTGCCTCTGTATCGAAGCTGGAGGCATTCTGTGATAGAGGAGAGGATGCTGCAGGATGCCTGCCTTGCCTGCCTGTGGGACCTGCCACTGCTGCAGCATTTGGGCTTCACATAAACCCTGAAAGGCCGAAGTGTTGAGGGGGGGACATGGCACGTTGCAAGCTGGAAGTCATTGGGTCAGGGTGTGCTGAGAGCTCTGCGGTGCAGCCGGAGCCACGTAAATGTGATTTATGACAGTGTTGCTGAAGCACCTGGGGCTTTGAATGCCTAACCTGAAACTGCAGGAATGCTTGCAGCAGCCTGGTGATTGCCACCACAGGTCCCCGGGGGCAGTACGCATTCAGAGGGATGGCTTTTCTCAGGCACTCTGCTCTGTCTTGGGTGTTTTGTATTTACTAAAAAGCAGCAAATTTTATACGTGCTTACTAAAGCTTTTCCAATGGATTTCCTTATTGTTTTTCATTTTACTGAAACCTTCTGTTAAGACCATGTTGTTAAACATCTACTGAGCACTAACGCAAAACCAGTTGGGTTTTTTTAAAATGAGTGTATTGTATGAGTTTTATGTGGTATGAAAGTGAAATAACCTTTTGCAGCCTGAAAAGCTGTACCCTGTCAGCAAAATTAGCTGTTTTGGAGTTTCCACTTAAAAAACCAGACACTTTGTGGGACCTAAAGCATCTGTATGTCCTTTTATCTGCCCAGCTGTAGTTCTATACACTGTTTGCTTTTCGTAGCCAAACTCTAAAATGTGTGTAGGATGGATGGGAGTGCAATTTGGGGGTTTTTTTGGACGTGAAAAGTGATAAAGTTTTGCTTGCAGTTTTGAGGGGCTGGGCTTTATAACCCAGGTTGTGCCTCGCTGGGCTTTTGCCATAATGGGATTAGTGATTTCTGAGAGTGCGTGTTTCTCCTTGTGGTGGTACCCGAGCTTAGTTCCCAAGTTTGCCAATCAAGGCAGTTTTAGTTCATTAAATTAAATTCATTTTGCTGCTGCTGGCTCAAGTCTTGTATTTCCACTGACTGCACTGCAGGAATCCAGTTCTGCAAACACCAATTACTAGGGACAGTGGAAAGCACAGTAAATACATGAATACTCTAAAAAAACATTGGGCTTGGCTATTTGCAAGTTGCAGGCTTGTTGCTGTCGCATATTCCCTGCAGAGCAATACTGCATGTGGCTATTGGAAAGTCAGGGAGCAGAAGTGCAACAGGTTTTGGTGTTGACAGCTCATTAAAATGAGGAAGGGTTTACCTGGTTCATAGACTGCTGTGCTGCCGCCCCTCTGCAGGCTCCGTCTCCCCTTCGCCTTCCCCAGCAGCAGCCCCGACCCCTTGGTTCTTCTGTGCTTGCCCGTGAAGATGCACTTTGAAAAACACACGACCACCCCAGCTCCCCCAGCACAGGATGTTGCCCTGTAACATTTTTGCCCAGAAAGGTGAACAGCTTTGTTTTCACTTTACCCCCATGGTTCAGTGTTTGCGGAGTCAAGAGGTGTTTGCCTGGGGTTATTAGGGACGGGCTCAGTGCTCCAACATCCCCAGTTAATTTCCAGCACAGCGGAGTTGAGGAGCAAAGATCCCCAGGTTTTGATATTATTTTTTTTCAGGAGGAGTAATTGGGACATCCTTTGCCAGAGCTTTCTTGTCATTAAGAGCAGAAGCAGTAATGAGAGGCGCATCTGTGTCTTAGGTATACGAGCCTATTTGAAACGCTTCGGTGAGTGTCCTCTTGAGAGCTGGTGAAATAGACCTTAAAGCACAGCTTTAGCTGCTGCTAAACTGCAAAGTAGGCTTGTCCATTGGGCAAACATCTCGTGTGACTGTCACCAAAATCAGGAATAAACTTTTCAACACTGATGTAGTCTTAAGCAGCGGGCATTCTTTTATTTGGTGCCGGGGACATGGGAGATCTCTCCACCCAGCATGTCCACTGAACGCAAGATTCACAGAGACTTACATCCATCCAGAATATGCACAGTCATTACATTGCCCAGAACTCACGATAATACTCACATCACCCCGGCACATGCGCATTAAGCCCATTAGGGGCTGCGCGGAAGGTCTCGGCTGGTACCTAGTGATGTTCGGTGGTCACCCTGGAGTGAAGTCTCAGTGAATTCTTGGTGGTTCTTTCCATATGAGGCCTTGGCTTGGAGATCCTTCTGCTGGATCGGTATGGCTGGTTTGCGCTGGTAACTCTTTGAGTGGATTGGGGAAGGTACATGCTCCTCCATTTATTTTGCAGGCTTGTAAACAGGTTCTTTCTGATGGTGTTCTTCACTGCTTGATTTTGATTGTATTTGCAAAAGGCGCCCTTAATCCTTTTAGTTACACGTTTACTGGACTCTCGGTTCCTGACTGTAACATGACTACACACAGTAAGAACAAAATAATGTTAAAATAACAAGTTATATTAATTAAATAACAAAATTTAAAGTCTTCCAAATACTGAAAACTTACAAGTTGAATTAGACGTTCTGGTGGTGTTTTTTAATAATTTTGGTGGGAGCTCATGGTCAAATACTCTTGACAGAAGGGTGCAACTTCTGCTCTTTCAAATGGAAAACTTAATTCTGAGAAGCTGCCATTGTGGCTACGAAAAACACTGATTCTGCTTTGCTGGCATGGTACTAGCACTGATGCACAAGTACGAAAGCAATAAAAAGTACTTGCTAGTAGATAATATGCTCATAACATCAAAAGAGATACAGTAGGAAAGGCTACCACAATCTGTAGAGCTCTCAATCTTTTTGTGGTTTCAAAGCATCGTATTGTATCCTAAATAAGATGCGGGGTAGAACAATCATGGACATGTCGCGGAAACATGTATAAGCCTTTTGTCATTCAGGTAGTTTAAAAGAAAGGATACTGCAGAGAAAATGTCAGGTTAATTGCCATGCATAATTGTGTTATAGTAGAGAAAAGAATTGTAACAAGCCTGTGAACTAAAGCTAACCATTTAGATGGAGGAAGGTCTGATTTCTGTGATTTGTTGAATTAATTTAATTTAGTGTAAAATTTTATTCAGCTTGTAAGTGCTCTCATATTCAGAAAACTTTCTTTGGTGGGGAATGTAAGAAAGACTGAGATATTTCCAGCTTAAACAATGGAGACAGTGATTTGTGTGCTTTCCAAGGAGAGCAGCTTGACAGCTTTTTAGTTGCAATAAAAGTAGATGAGATCCAGCTGGTACAGCTAATAATAGCATTATTTTTTTTTTTAAGGAAGCCAACCCTATCTCTTTGTTTAGCTACTGATCTGTGCTGCTTAAATACAGGGAGGTGAATGAGCAAAAAGGGCACACGCTGCATATCTTTCCAGGCTGCGGTTCCGGGCTGTGGCTCCCCAGCTGCTGAATCTGGGCTGCTGGCTGCTGCACCACCACCCTCCTTGGTTGCACACATGTGGTCCTGCTCTCCTCCTTATGCCACCTCTTCCTCTCCTCAGATCCTTTATAGGATCCTAGGAAGACTGAGACATAACAGGAAAAAAAAACCCCAGCAAACAACCAAAACAGAACATATCTTGACAAGCCCAGACATTACTCCAGCTTGGGGACAAAGAGATGTTTCAGGTCAAGCAAAGTTGTAGATACTTCTCATGATTTTCACATGCACAAATGTTGTGATTATTGTACCAAAACCCATTATGTGTTATGAGGTAGTTCAATATAATGTTTCTTGGGGGTTATTTTTTCATGATTGGAGTTATATCACATAAAAAGGAAAAATGGGAACGGGAAAGGAGTGCTGTGCAGCGCTCATGGGCTGGTCCAGCTGTGGTGGTTCCTGCCAGTGGTAGGAGCTCCTGTGGATCATGAGCTTTCCTGAGCTCTGGCTTTGCAAGGTTTTGCAGGTGCTGCTGGCCCAGATGAGGAACAGCAAAGCTGATTTTCAGGTAGAGCGCAGGACTACTTCACAGTAACCAAAACAGAAGAGGAAAGCATAGGAAATGGTCCCTTTAATGGTGTTATCAGAACCATCATATCCTCTGGGACTGTCAAATAGTTGGACAGTTGCTTTAATGCACCCCATGCTGTTGATGCTGTTCCTCCATCGTGCCGTTTCCATATGCCCTGCTTTGTTGAGCCGAATGGCTCTTTACACTAAAGTCTTTCTTCAGGTTTCTCTTGGGTATCCCCTGTTCCTAGCTGCCTGACAGTGATGTGTGTGTTGACATGAAGGATGTGTGTTCTGTGTCCTGTGCTTCCTCCAGGTACTTCCTGACCAAATTCTTGAAAATCTCCAGTGGTGATGAAGTCTTTCCATTTGACATCCCATATCTTTTGCAGATGTGTGGTCAATGTACCTAAGGCCATGGCAGAACTCTCTTACAGCCAAGTGGCTGGCAACAAAGTTGGATTTGTTTTGAAAAATCCTTTATTTCGTCCACCTTAAATTTGGATACTCTTGAGTTTACGGAATACAGAGACTGTCCCTTCTCTCCTTGCTGTGACTTTCTGCCTTGCCACTGCTTCTCAGGTGCATGGCGTGGGAAAGGAGTCCCTCTGCTCTCTTGATGGTCTTCTGCTTTGATGATACCATTTGGCAGCCAGGTTTCAAATACAGTTGTTTTGCTGTAGTGGACTTGGAGAGAATTGGGCAGACAGGAACCTGATGAACTTCAATAAAGGCAAGTGTAGGGTGCTGCACCTGAGGAGAAATAACCCCCTGCACCAGGACAGGTTGGGGGCTGACCTGCTGGAGAGCAGCTCTGAGGAGAAAGACCTGGGAGTCCTGGTGGACAACAGGATGCCCGTGAGCCAGCACCGTGCCCTTGTGGCCAAGAAGGCCAATGGCATCCTGGGGTGCATCAGGAAGAGTGTGACCAGCAGGTGGAGGGAGGTCATCCTGCCCCTCTGCTCTGCCCTGGGGAGGCCCCATCTGGAGCACTGTGTCCAGTTCTGGGCTCCCCAGTTCAAGACGGACAGGGAACTGCTGGAGAGGGGACAGCAGAGGGCTACAAAGATGATGAGAGGCCTGGAGCATCTCTCTTAGGAGGAAAGGCTGAGGGACTTTGGTCTTTTGGGTCTGGAGAAGAGAAGACTGAGGGGGGATCTGATCAACGCCTAGAAATACTTCAAGGGTGGGTGTCAGGAGGATGGGGCCAGTCTTTTTTCAGTGGTGCCCAGGGACAGGACAAGAGGAAATGGTTACTTAAACGTAAGAAGTTCCACCTAAACATGAGGAGGAACTTCTTTGCTGTGAGGGTGGCAGAGCCCTGGAAGAGGCTGCCCAGAGAGGTGGTGGAGTCTCCTCCTCTGGAGACATTCCAAACCCACCTGGAGACGTTCCTGTGGGACCTGCTGTGGGTGGACCTGCTTTGGCAGGAGGTTGGACTAGATGATCTCCAGAGGTCCCTTCCAACCCCATATCATTCTGTGATTCTGTACTGAGGCTTTTTATTTTGGGGACAGTCTAGCAGAGAAGATGGGGAGTGGAACCTCCCTCTCGTAGCCACAGAGATGGGTTCAGCTCAGCTGCGAAGTTCATCTTCCCTCTCTGGACATTAAGGCTGAGATACTTAATGCCTTCTTTGCCTCTGTCTTCAATAGTCAGACCAGCTACCCGCAGGGTATACAGCCTCCTGGGCTGGAAGATAAGGATGGAGAGCAGAACAACCCCCCCATAGTCCAGGAGGAAGTAGTTAATGATTTGCTTATGCACCTGGACATGCATAAGCCCATGGGGCCGGATGGGATTCACCCAAGGGTACTCAGGAAGCTGGCGGGAGAGCTCACCAAGCCTCTCTCCATTATCTGTCAACAATCCTGGTCAACAGGAGAGGTACCAGATGACTGGAGGGTGGCCAATGTGACGCCCATCTACAAGAAGGGCCAGAAGGAGGATCCGGGAAACTATAGGCCTGTCAGCCTGACCTTGGTCCCGGGAAAGATCATGGAGAGGCTCATCCTGAGTGAGCTCTCACGGCAAGTGCAGGGCAGCCGAGGGATCCGGGCCAGCCAGCATGGGTTTATGAAAGGGAGGTCCTGCTTAACCAACTTGATCTCTTTCTATGACCATGTGACCCGCCTTCTCGATGCGGGGAAGGCTGTGGACGTTGTCTACCTGGACTTTGATAAGGCCTTTGACACCGTCCCCCACAGCGTTCTCCTGGAGAAGCTGGCGAAGCATGGCATAGACAAGTGTACTCTTCACTGGGTAAAAACCGGATGCATGGCCTTGCCCAGAGAGTTGTGATTAATGGGGTGAAATCCAGTTGGCAGCCGGTCACCAGTGGTGTCCCTCAGGGCTCAGTTTTGGGGCCAGTCTTGTTTAATATCTTTATTGATGATGTAGATAAGGGGATTGAGTGCACCCTCAGTAAGTTTGCAGATGACACAAAGCTAGGTGGGAGTGTTGATCTGCTTGAGGGTCGGCAGGCTCTACAGAGGGATCTGGACAGGTTGGATGGATGGGCCAAGGCCAATGGGATGAGGTTCAATAAGGCCAAGTGCCGGGTCCTGCATTTCAGTCACACCAACCCCCTGCAGCGCTCCAGGCTTGGGGCAGAGTGGCTGGAGCTGCCTGGCAGAAAAGGACCTGGGGGTGTTGGTGGCCTGTGGGCTGAACATGAGCCAGCAGTGTGCCCAGGTGGCCAAGAAGGCCACCAGCATCCTGGCCTGTGTCAGGAACAGCGTGGGGAGTAGGTGATGGTCCCCCTGTACTGGGCACTGGTGAGGCCCCACCTCGAGGGCTGTGTTCAGTTCTGGGCCCCTCACTACAGGAAGGACATTGAGCTGCTGGAGTGTGTCCAGAGGAGAGCCACCAAGCTGGTGAGGGGTCTGGAGAACAAGTCATAGGAGGAGAGGCTGAGGGAACTGGGCATGTTTAGTTTGGAGAAAAGGAGGCTGAGGGGGGACCTCATTGCCCTCTCCAACTCCCTGAAAGGAGGGTGTAGAGAGGTGGGTGTTGGCCTTTTCTCCCAAGGGAATAATGACAGGACCAGAGGAAATGGTCTGAAGTTGGGGCAGGGGAGGTTTAGATTGGATATCAGGAAGAATGACTTTCCTGAGAGGGTGGTCAGGCACTGGAACAGCCTGCCCAGGGAGGTGGTGGAGTCACCATCCCTGGAGGTATTTAAGAAACATGTAGACGTGGCACTTTCAGGGCATGCTCTAGTGCCCGGGATTGTTGGTTTGTGTCTGTTTGTGGGTGGGGTGGGGTGTGGTTGTGGGCGTTTGGTTTGGTTTTGGTGTTCTGGGATTTTTTTGGTGGTTTTGGTTTTTTTGTGTGTTTTTTGGTTTTTGTTTTTGTTTTTTTTTTTTTTGTTGGTTGGACTCGATCTCAAAGGTCCCATCCAACCAAAAATATTCTGTGGTTCTGTGACATGGTATCATCAGCCCAAATGAAGCTTTTGTGGCTTTGCCATCTGTTTATGCTAGGATGAGATTTACCTGTGAAGATACAAGATGCCTGTGAACTTCTTCAGAAACTGAACAGCAGTGGAGAGAATCAGCACTGTTTCATACCAGCGATCACCATGAAACACTGTGTTGTTGTGAGGAGTTCTCGTAATACCTATACTTGAAATTGTTATCCTCTTGTCCCTTACGCTTTCCCCCTCTCAAATAGCTTTGGTATTTTTGCATTTTGTGTGCTTTTCAATATGTTAGAGTAATAGAAGCATCATTCGCTTCCTAATCTGTTTCTCTCCTTGTCCCTGTGAAATCAAGAAGAAAATATTTTATATTCCCAGTAACATTTACTCCCCATTGCTGAATTTGTGACAGTTTATTTCAGGGACTTGGTGTTTTCACTTGATGAATATTTGTCTCTTCGTTTCAATTCTTCTTCCACTGTGTAATCTCTCTCCCTTTACTGATGTCCCACAGAGCAGTCACCACTCTCTCTTACTTAATCACTGTTTTGCTTAAAAGCAACATCATCATCAGCATCTCCTTTTTCAGCTTGTTTTTTTTTTTTTTTTTTATTATTTCCCCCCTGTTTTTCCTTTCTTCTCAGCTAAACTACGTTTTTCCTTGGTTCTTTTCTGTTTGTTCTTGACATTTGCTTTTCTACCCTTTTAGTGCTTCTCTCGTTTGTCCTTGGTGGTGGTCAGCAGCTCTTGGGCCATTAGTGGAATATTTTGGGATATTGCACCATGGCTGTGAAAGTTATCCATCTTCTCTGTGTCCTAAGACTGTCAGAAACACGGTCCATTTGTTTTCAGCCCTGCTGTTACTAGGTACAGGGTGAAACTGCAGTGCAGTAGGCTGCCCCCTTTTACCTAGTGTACCTGGTCCCACTTAACGTGTTGATATTTCAAGGAGAACGTGTGTAGGTGCATTTCGCGCTCCCACCCAGAGTTCCATCATCTTTTCTTCACTTGCCATACTTAATTTGACCTGTGTGTGGATTGCAGCATTTACTTTATTGAAGCAACATTTATAATTTCTCTGCTGTTGCATAGGAATCTACTGTATAATTTCACTTCCAAATGTCTGTGGTTGCGTATGTCTTTGCTATACTGAAAGCCTCTGTGTCCTTTACTATGTTTTATTTTTAATGTTGAACACTTAGCCTTTAGGTGCTGGCTCAGTTGGTTAAAAGCCGGCTGAGATGCCCTGCGCTTTTTATTTGAGTGCATTATGAGGATACTTTGACATCTGAGTGAATTATATAGTTATATGGGTTCTGCCATGTAGTTAAAGCACTTCGTGGTCAGTATCTCTGTAGACTGTTTTAATTTTTTTCATAATGAAAATAATGGAGTGGTTCTGTTAGTCTGGGGCTAGAGCAAGGGGGAGAAATTTGAGTCTTTTGGGATGTTGGCCTTGACTATGCAAAAGTTTGACCAAAGAACTGTTTTGTTCTTCACTGTTAAAAGTTTCATCATGCTCGTATGGGCTTGAATGCTAATAAGGAAGCAGTAAATGGCAAGATGCTAAAAGATAATGTTCCTGTCTCGTAGCAGTAATTTGTTTTAGGGAAGAAAAACAGCAGCATAGAAAACTGCACACTGCTTTTTGGCAGTGCAGGTTGCATGTGTTGAGAATTCTTCACACTGTGCTTCACACATGCTGAACACTTATTTTAGGGGTGTTACATGCTTTTAGCCTCAATTTTGATGTGAATACAAACCTTACTTTGGAAATAACTATTATAGGGCATTTTCCCTTGCTGTTGTGTTACAGAGGGACCTAACCATTTTCATAATGCTAGGGAAAATAATATTTCTGAAAGGAGATCGTGCAAGAAAGGGCAAAGGGAAGACCCCAGAGATGTAAAGGATTTCTATTTTACAGTGCCCATATCCAGGTTTCCCAGTTGGTTAGCAAGAACAATATACTGGGACAAGATTTTAGTGGTAGGGCTACTTATGACTTGGAACCCTTATTTCAAGTTTACTTAATTAAAGACTAAACAAATGAGTTTGGGTAAGATTTACCTGTCCTGCTGTGTCTACTGCCCTTGGACTATTACCCAGTGCTGCTCTTCCATATGGGTGGCGATGACATCGCAATGTAGTCCAAGGTTGATTAAAAGAGACTTCAGGGCCTTGAGATGGTTAGTGAGGGAATCTGGGGCACAGGTTATTTTTTCTTCTCTCCTTCCAGTTGCAGGCAGTGTCATTGGAAGAAACAGATGCACTCAGTCTGTTAATACATGGTGTCACTGCCATAATTTTGAGTTTTCTGAGAACGGGGTATGGCAGCAGGCCTGTTGACCAAGAGCTTATGGGTCAGGATTAAAGGGAACACAGGGCCAGGTGTCATTACAGTGCGGGTCTGCTACAGGCCATCTGACCAGGCTGACCAAGTGGATGAGGTCCTCTATAGATAGATAGGAGCAGCCTTGCATTCACAGGCCCTGGTCCTCATGGAGAAGTTCAGCCACCCCGGTATCTGTTGGAGGGACAACACAGGAGGGCAGAAGTAATCTGGGAAGATTTTGGAATGAACAGCTTCCTTCTCCAAGTTGTAGAGGAGCCAATGAGGAGAGGAGCTGTGCTGGACCTTGTCCTTATTGACAAGGAGGAGCAAGTGGGAATGTGAAGCTCAAGGGCAGCCTCGGCCTCAGTGATGATGAAATGGTAGAGTTCAAGATCCTTAGGGCAGCAAAGGAGGTGCGCAATAAGCTCACCACCCTAGACTTCAGGAGAGCAGACTTTGGCCTCTTGAGGGATCTGCTTGGTGGAGTTCCATGGAATAAAGCACTGGAGGGGAGAGGGGCCCGAGAAGGTTGGTTAATATTCAAGGATCACCTCCTCCAAGCTCAGGAGCGGTATATCCCAACAATGAAGAAGTCAGGCAAAAAAGACAGGAGGCCTGCATGGATGAACAAGGAGCTCCTGGACACAAAGCAAAAAGGAGGCCTACACAGGATGGAAGCATGGAGAGGTAGCCTGGGAGGAATACAGAGAAGCTGTCTGAGCAGCCAGGGATTGATCAGATTAGGAAAACTAAAGCCCAGATAGAATTAACTGTGGCTCTGGACATCAAGGGCACCAAGAAAAACTTGTATGTCAGTGATAAAAGGAAGACTAGGGAAGGTGTGAGCGCTCTCCAGAAGGAAACAGGAGACCTGGTTACCCAGGATATGGAAAACGCTGAGACACTCAAGGATTTTTTTGCCTCAGTCTTCACTGGCAAGGACTCTAGTCACTGTCCAAGTCGCAGAAGGCAAAAGCAGGGACTGTGGGAATGGAGAACCGCCCACTGTAGGTGAAGATCAAGTACAAGATCATCTAAGGAATCTGAAGTTACTTAAGTCCATGGGACCTGATGAAATCCATCTGCGGGACCTGAGGGGACTGGTGGATGAAGTTGCTAAGCCGCTTTCCATTATATTTGAAAAGTCGTGGCAGTCTGGTGAAGTTCCCACTGAATGGAAAAGGGGAAACATAACCCCCATTTTCAAAATGGGGGAAAAAAGGAGGACCTGGGGAACTACAGGCCTGTACCGGGACTGGTGCTGTTCAGTGTCTTTGCTGGCGACATGGACAGTAGGATTGAGTGCACTCTCAGCAAGTTTGCTGATGACACCAAGCTGTGTGGTGTGGTTGACACGCTGGAGGGAAGAATTCCCTCTCCAGAGGGACCTAGAGAGGTGGGTCTGTGCAAACCTCATGAAGTTCAACAAGCCAAGTGCAAGGTCTGCACGTCGGTCAGGGCAATCCCAAGCACAGATACAGGCTGGGTGGAGAATGGATTGAGAGCAGCCCGAAAGAGGAGGACTTTGGGGTGTTGAGCTCAACCTGAGCCGGCAATGTGCACTTGCAGCCCATCGTATCCTGGGCTGCATCAAAAGAAGCGTGGCCAGCAGGTCAAGGGAGGCAATTCTCCCCCTCTACTCCACTCTAGTGAGACCCCACCTGGAGTCCTGTGTCCAGCTCTGGAGTCTTCAGCACAAAAAGGATATGTTGGAGTAGGTCTGGAGGAGGCCACAAAGGTGATGAGAGGGCTGGAGCACCTCTCCTATGAGGACAGGCTGAGAGAGCTGGGGTTGTTCAGCCTGGAGAAGAGAAGGCTACGGGGAGACCTTAGAGCAGCCTTTCAATACCTAAAGGGGGCCTACAAGAAAGCTGGAGAGGGCCTTTTTACAAGGGCCTATAGTGATAGGATTGAGGGGTAGTGGCTTCAAGCTGGGAGAGGGTAGATTTAGATGAGATCTCAGGAAGAAATTCTTTGCTGTGAGGGTGGTGAGACCCTGGCCCAGGTTGCCCAGAGAAGCTGTGGCTGCCCCATCCCTGGAGGGGTTCAAGGCCAGGCTGGATGGGGCTTTGAGCAACCTGGTCTGGTGGGAGATGTCCCTGCCCAGGGCAGGGGGGTTGGGACTGGGTCATCTTTAAGGTCCCTTCCAACCTAAACCCCTTCTTTGTATTTGTTTAATTCGTATTGTCTAAAGACAAAGTCCATTTTTACACTTGTCTCTCTCTTCTGCCCTCGCTTTGGTGAAAGAAGAGGTTCCTGGAGCTATCTTTTCCTCCTTATCCTCTTTTTTCCTAAATGATAGGTGAGGGCAGTGCTGACTTGACCCTACTAAAACTGTAGTGGTTGGGGTGAAAAAAACCCCTTTTTCTCACCTTCCATTCATGGTAACATTTCTGTCCTTACCCCTTTGCTGGGACAGAGTCGATGGGATGATTTTAAGTCCAGAGTGCAAAAGTTTTAGCTGAGCACTTGGTGAGGGCAAAATATGGGCTGATGGAATTTTAAATTTCAGCAGGGTTATTTCAGATGATGCGATCAAATGACATGTGAAGTGTTTTGCAATGCCAGATGCAGAGTCCCGAGCCACACATGTGCTGTGTGGAAGCATCCAAGAGGGCTAATCCCTGTGGAAAGGAGGTGAATGGTGAGTTGCACCCCTGCAGGGGTATTCTTGTCTGGATTTGAGGGGCATCAGGACGAGTGTGACCAGCAGGTGGAGGCAGGTCATCCTCCCCCTCTGCTCTGCCCTGGGGAGGCCCCATCTGGAGCACTGGGTCCAGCTCTGGGCTCCCCAGTTCCAGAAGGACAGGGAACTGCTGGAGAGGGGACAGCAGAGGGCTACAAAGATGATGAGGGGCCTGGAGCATCTCTCTGATGAGGAAAGGCTGAGGGACTTGGGTCTGTTTAGTCCGGAGAAGAGAAGACTGAGGGGGGATCTGATCAACACCTATAAATACTTGCAGGGTGGGTGTCAGGAGGATGGGGCCAGTCTTTTTTCAGTGGTGCCCGGGGACAGGTCAAGAGGGAACGGGCACAAACTGGAACATAAGAAGTTCCACCTAAACATGAGGAGGAACTTCTTTCCTGTGAGGGTGGCAGAGCCCTGGAAGAGGCTGCACAGAGAGGTGGTGGAGTCTCCTCCTCTGGAGACATTCAGACCCCACCTGGACACGTTCCTGTGGGACCTGCTGTGGGTGGACCTGCTTTGGCAGGGGGTTGGACTAGATGATCTGCAGAGGTCCCTTCCAGCCCCATGTGATTCTGTGATTTAAAGTCTCCCTGGCTCAGTTAGGAGTGAGTCACCTGCAATGCCAAGGAAGCAAGCCACGTGAAAGCCACGCCGTTCTGAAGAAGAGCTTGTGCAGACGCTGGAGGATAAATAACTGTTCAATATTAATCTGGATTAATTTTTCCAAGCATTCCCCTGTAGGAAATGTTAGCTGTGATGTGAGGCAAAGGGTTTAAATCCTTGAAGTCTGTGTACTTGTGCAGTGTGATTACTAAGATAAGAATATACTAGAAAAAAAATCTTACCTGCATCACTGATATGCTTTTCTTTTTCTTTTCCCCCTCCTTTATCTTGCCTGTCTCATTCAGCCAGAACTCGCTTTAATTTATCGAGCAAAGTATTTCAAACTGTAATTGCTGTGTAGGGAACAGAGGCTGGGGAGGGTTTTTCTCTGGAGTCAGGGCAGTTGAGATGAGTGGAGGAGCTTTAATATTCCTAGGGAGGCTGTGGCTCCGGAGCTCATCTGACTTCAGCTGTGGACTGGTACGGGCAGGCTTTGCAGCATACTGCAGGGTGTGTTTTCTGAATGGCTCTTCGTGTGTCGAAGTCGATAGCGTGGGATATAAGGGAGGTGTGTGTCGACCGCAGTCCTTTCAAAGCAGTGTGCTGGGTTTGGCTGGGAGAGTTAATTTTCCTTCTAGTAGTTGGTGTGGGTCTATGGTTTGGCTTGTTGATAACACAGGAATGTTTTCGTTATTGCCAAGCACTGCTTAGACAGAGTCGAGGCCTTTTCTGCTCCTCACCCCACCAGTGAGCCGGCTGGGGGGGCACAAGGAGTCGGGAGGGAGCACAGCTGGGACAGCTGGCCCCGACTGACCACAGGGATATTCCGTGCCATGGGCCATCACGCTCAGCGTATACAGCTGGGGGGAGAGGGAAGGAGGGGGCGTTCGGAGTTATGGTGCCTGTCTTCCCAAGGAACTGTGATGGAGCCCAGCTTTCCTGGCGATGGCTGAACACCTGCCTGCCCGTGGGAAGCAGGGAATGGATTCTTTGTTTTGCTTTCTTGCATGCGCGGCTTTTGCTCGACCTATCGCAGTGTCTTCATCTCCACTCCGCCTCGCGCTCCCGTCCCACCGGTGGGACGTGAGCCAGTGGCTGCCCGCTGCTTAGTTGCTGGTTGGGGTTTAACCACAAGGAGCGGGGAGATGTTTTTTGCTCCTTGGGTGTGCTGTTTCATGTGAGTCCTCCACAGCAGCCTTCTGGTGCAGATGTGAAGTGAATTTTACTGGCACTACGTTGTATTTACTCTGGAGTTGTGCCGAAAACTGTTTTGTAGCTGTAGAGAAGAACCAGTGGAGAAGTAGTTTTATGACACCTTGGCCCTCAAACCTTCTGGATGTTTAACACATACAGAGAAATGTATATACGCCCCCAAAGAAATTCTTCAGTGCTCTTGTCTAAGCAAAAAGGAGTGTGCTCTGTTCTCAGCTCCCTGCTCTGGGGGTGAGGGACTTGGGTCTGTTTAGTCCGGAGAAGAGAAGACTGAGGGGGGATCTGATCAACGCCTATAAATATTTAAAGGGTGGGTGTCAGGAGGATGGGGCCAGTCTTTTTTCAGTGGTGCCCAGGGACAGGACAAGAGGAAATGGGCACAAACTTGAATATAAGAAGTTCCACCTAAACATGAGGAGGAACTTCTTTCCTGTGAGGGTGGCAGAGCCCTGGAAGAGGCTGCCCAGAGAGATGGTGGAGTTTCCTTCTCTGGAGACATTCAAACCCGCCTGGACACGTTCCTGGGGGACCTGCTTGTGGGTGGACCTGCTCTGGCAGGGGGTTGGACTAGATGATCTCCAGAGGTCCCTCCCAACCCCGTATCATTCTCTGATTCTGTGCTTTGCTGCTCCATTAGGAGGAGGGGATGATGGCATCGCTCAAAGCCGTGCCATTATTTTGGGGTGACGCTTGCAGATGGCAGCATGCTGCTTTCACTGGAAATCGTAACAGTATTTTTGCTGTGCTGCTACTGTTGGTAAGGTGACGTGTTTTTGATTCCAGTCTGGGTCTAATTTGGATGCCTCTCGGATACCATCTGTTAACAGGCTCTTCAGCACCCCTTTCCCTGCATGTTCTTGGCCTCTCCGCGATGGGATGAAGATGTTGATAACATCTGTCATCGCGCCGGCTACTCTGTCACTCATTCGTATTGCTTCGCTGGGAGGAGGAAGCAGCTTCCCTGTGTCATGGGGAGCCCATTCAGCCATGGGGGGAAGGAAAAGCTCATCTCAAAAATAAGTTTTTCTATTGTCTGAGAATCTTCTTATTTTTTCGCATGGGCTTGCAAAATAAAATTTCATCGACTAGTAATGATAATGACTGCTGTTATAAAACTTATTTTCCTCTTTTGCTTCACGTGGCCTCATCTTTGAAGAGAAATGAGCTGGTGTTATTCCCGTTGTCCCTTTGCCACTGTGTTCTGGCCTTCTCACTCTTTCAGACTGCTCTGCCGCCTACCTGCTCTTCAAACGTCAAATATCTAGTTCAGGCACTTAAACGTTGGAAAGACTTACAGGGATCCAAACTAGCTGTTGGTGAGAGGTACTTGCACGGTAACTGCAAGCAGAAAGGAGGTTTACCTTGTACCCACGAAGCATTAAGATTTTTGTGGATATACGGAGGGAACACAACTTGTCATCTTGTGTAACTTTGCACCCACCCACCTGCTTCAATGCTGAGGAGATGGGGGATGTCAGGGCTCTCGTCTAGAGTCTCTCTCTCACTTTTCCCAAAAATACTCACTTCTTGCTTTGGCCTCCGCGTGCTGCAGAGTTGCATCTTTGCTGGTGACCGATTTGCGTATACATCCAAGCTATTTACTACAGTGTTTGTGAGCATTCATACACTCATTTAGCTTAAACTCTCCTTGTCTGTGCCTTTCTTGCAAAAAATTCTTGTGGTTTTTATAAATCTTGTTCACTGATATAATTAGGTGTAACTCCTGGG
Organism: Numenius arquata; assembly: GCF_964106895.1. Taxonomy (NCBI): domain Eukaryota; kingdom Metazoa; phylum Chordata; class Aves; order Charadriiformes; family Scolopacidae; genus Numenius; species Numenius arquata. The sequence goes on along the minus strand of NC_133585.1, from coordinate 22,035,254 downwards.
GGTGTGATATGTGGGAGGTGGGTGTTAGCCCCCCTGCAAGCCTTATGTCACACCGAACCTAGGATTTCTACTGAAAGTCGCGTCTTTCATGGAGAACATCTGCTCTTTTGCAGTATGGATACAACTCTGCATGCAACAAATACCATATGACATTGCCATGCAAAAATGTTCGGATGTTCCAAAGAAAACATGCTTTATATGCCATTTTAGTGCTGCAAATTCACAGACAGGCAGAATCAACGTTATTTTGCTCTGGGCTGCTTGTCCACCCTAGAGAAATGTGACTGTGAATGTGTCCTGGCACAGACCTTTACTGGGAAAATCTGTCCATAAATTGGAATATATCACTAGGTTTGGTAGTGAGAACAGTCCTAGTTTGGTATTTGGCTGAAGCCCGTATGTATAAGTTGAGAAGAGGAGGCTGAGGGGAGACCTCATTGCCCTCTACGACTCCCTGAAAGAGAGGTGGGTGTTGGCCTCTTCTCCCAAGGGAATAATGACAGGAGCAGAGGAAATGGTCTGAAGTTGGGGCAGGGGAGGTTTAGATTAGATATCGGGAAGAATGACTTTCCTGAGAGAGTGGTCAGGCACTGGAACAGCCTGCCCAGGGAGGTGGTGGAGTCGCCATCCCTGGAGGTATTTAAGAAACGTGTAGACGTGGCACTTCGGGGCATGCTCTAGTGCCCGAGGTTGTTGAGTTGGGTTTTTTTTGTGTGTTTATGGTTGGACTCGATGATCTCAGAGGTCCCTTCCAACGATGAAGATTCTGTGAAGTTTAGGTGTGTATGTGCATTGACATACATCTGTTCCTACAGAAACCCAAAGGAGGCGTCTATAGCTCTTGCCCCCTCTCCTTGCTCTGGGAGGCCTTGGGAAGGACGAGCAGCTTCACCTGCCTGGGCTGTGCTCTAGTGAGAGGTAGACTGAATGCAGTCATTAATATATGGGAGTTTCTTTTCTCCCTCTTGGTTTGAGCCTCCTAGCAGTGCCCACATGCAGTAACATGTCAAGACCCACTGCCAAGGCTCCTCCTTATCCATGGGACTGCTTCTCTCCAGCCCTCTCTGCTGGAAGCACCTGTTGGGCAAGCTCTGGCATGAAATATTAATATAGTAATGCATTTTGATTAGCTCTGCTGCTGCGGAGTTGCTTGCAAACCACTTTAGTGAAAAGAAGAAGCTGGGTAAAACACATTCTGGATCCCAGATAGTGGTGTTTACATGAAATGTTCTGTTTTGGAGACTGCCTGCTTAATTTTTGAATAAGCAAACATGACTTTGCAAAAATCATCTTTGATGCTTTCCCATTTGTTTTCCTGCAGAGATTTGTATCATCCTTCCCCATCCCTTTCCCTGTTTCCCAAGGGGGGGTCTGTGGGCGAGTACCCCTATGCCCCTGTCGGGCAGATAACAGCAGGGCTCTGATGTTGGGATGTTTACTTCTGTAACCACGGACAGGCCTCTGCTTTGTTTATAACCATATGGTAACTAAAATGGTGTTTGCTTCCTACTAACCTTCTTATTGTGTGAGAAAATAGTTAATTACTGAGTATCTCACTGTGTGAGAAAATAGTTGGTCACCGAGCTGATAGTGCTAAGGATGGGATAACAAGGAGGAGTCAGTCACTTCAAGGTCCTTTCACATGTCACAGGATGTCCTCCTCTACCAACTAGGACAGAGCTGGGGCTACTCAAGGAACATCCTTATCCTCCTCAAGAAGTTGGCAAACTTACAGTGAACTTTTACTGTCCTGAGATGACTCAGTAACTTAAAGGATAATGTGAGGAAGGGTATCCCTACCCAAACGGCCACCGAGGAGCTCACGTCTGGGCAGAAGTCGTTTGGGTCATCCTGATGGATATGTCAGCCCAGGTGGAGTTATGGAGTAGGTAGACACAATAATGAGAATCTCATGTGTATAAATAATGGGTGACTGTCCCCGTTATGGTGTGCCAGATCTGTGGATTTCCACCCAGCGCGCAATGTCAAATAAAGCAGCATCTCCTCTCTAAACTGCTTCTGGTTTCGAGAGCTTTTGTTTCGGGTTAAGCTTCCACCTATACTAAATACATTTATTCACCAAGGAAATTAAATAAGCCAGTCCTTAGCCATAGAAAGGTATCTAAATATACTATGCATCCCCAGGGAGAAAGTAATCAAATCTCCTGCCTGTACAGTAATCAAGTGTTCACACAGAAATATGTCCCTTCGGCAAGTCTGTTTGTCTGCCTTGTGCCAAGCAGTAGGACAGTAATATATGTTTGAGGCAGATTAAAAAAGAAAAAAATTAAGCTCTTTATATGAACTAGCTAAAGTGTTTATTCCACAGAAATCCAGAGAAAGCCTTCAGAAATGTTGATCTTACTTTGGCACCATATTTTCTGTTTTTCAGTAGAAACAATAGCTTTTTTGTTACTTAAGAAAACAAAACAAAACCCTCCAGTAAAAAGTTTTGTTTTTTTTTCTTTTTAATGATAAACTAGTAATCATTTCTACAGCTTTGCACACACAGTCATGTGATTTTTTTTTTTTTTTAAGAAAAAAATAAAAATGGAAAATTAGGTAATGTCTTCATGGCTTTGTTGGCCTCCCCGGCAAAAACCCTTCTATGGCTCCTGTACATTTACCTGTGCTCGTGTTCACGTCAGCTCTGGGTGCAAAGACGAAGCCTGTGTTCCTTCTATAGTACTCCTTTTGTCCATTTAAATGACTGATCAAATGGCATAACAAGAGAAGTAGGATATTTTGGAAAAGGATGTTGAAGAAGGAGCTAGCAAAACGAGTTTGCTTGAGCAACGGCTGAGGCAACGAGTCCAGGTGCAGTATTTGCCATTAGCGAGTGTTGCTGGGTCTGCAGAGTGAGCACCGTGCCTTCAGGTGTTCCTGACATCACATTTTCAGAGGTGTTAAGGGTTTTATGGTTGTAGATGGCTTCTAGTTGCATGTCTTGGGGGATCTAGGAGCCTTTTTCCCACCACAGTTTTTTAAACCATACGGATTTCTAGTTCAGGATCGTTTTGCAGCTCGAGTTATCTCGGCTTCTATTACACTTGAGGAAGGTGAGCCTGTAAGGAATGAGACACAAAGGTCAAATATATATATTAATTTTCCTGAGATTGTGGAGAAAAAGTTTTGCTTCCTTTTTCTCCCTGGAGGAGAGTGGAAACCAAATCGCATCATGCAGGAACTGGTTGCTTTTCTCTGTTGCTCAAAGGACAGAAGGGTCCTGGTGAAGGAAGAGTATTTTTCTTTGTCTCTGAACAAGAGACAAGAGCTGAGGCTGTAGAGAGACTGTGTTCCCCTCCTCTTGGGGCCATCTGATGTCCCTACATTCCATGCTTGCTCACCCTTCGTTTTCCTCCTCCAAGGGTGGTCCAGGCTAGCAGGGAGAGGGGAGCGCAGAAGCTGATGTTTCAGAGGAAATAAAAAATACTGTTTTCTGGTACTCCTCGAAACATCTGCGTGTGGCTCTATCTTCCCCCTTCTATTTTTTGCAGTATTTACTGACTGTCCTCTGATTTCTCCCCTGCACTTGCCATCTGCTTTCAGACCTGTCAACTTGTTCCTTTAAATTGAAGCGACTCAAAAGCAGCAGGCTTTGCTCTGTCCTTACTATCAAAAAGAGAGGCTATTGCAGACACTTCCTCCTGATTGCAGAAATGTACATTTAATTCCTCTCTGTTTTAAGTAGTATCTTTATGCTGCTGTGCCTACGCCCAGGGAAGCTGCTGTCACCTCAGTCTGTCTGTCCTACCACTGTCAGTGATGTGCCTCTCAGTCTGCATCAGGAGGTGTTTGCAGTCATCCTGGTCCTTGGACATAAGGCAATGAGATAGCTAAAGCAACGCACCTCGTTGGCAGCTGGTATTTGTTGACCCTTCTTAAACTGTTCTCTAAAGAGTTTTTTCACTGTTTTGGTTTTGTCAGCAAAAAAGCGCAGCGAAAAAATCTTTTACTTTGCCAGTTCCCACTGGTTTGTCTCTGTTCTGTTTAATTAGTTGGGCAAGTGTGCAGGTTTTGGAAAATCACCTTTAAAGCAGAATGTGGCTCATTTCTGGGCACTGTGAACCCCCTGAGAAGATGTAACATCAACCTGAGGCAGGGTTTGCACTGGATGTGTGAGAGTCCTCCAGATGATTTGGACGTCACCTTTACTTGATAGGATCTCACAATATGTTACTCGGGACTAGGGGTGTCCTCCTGGCTGTAAACTTCTCTGTATGTACCTACCTCTCGTGACATCTCCCCTTGCCTAAAAAGTTTGAGTGTCATTGAAAAAGGGTGACCAAAATGCCTGGTGTTCTCCCCTCTTGTCTCTCTTCATCCCCTGTGGTAACAGGGACATACTTAGAGGGTGCTTGCTTTCAGCTGCATGAATTTGGCATAAAACAAGCTATGAAAAGGACAATTGTCTGTTGTATAAAGTGAAGTGTCTGTAACAAAAATTACAGCTTTTACTGTAACTGCTCTCCTTTTTCAAGTAGTTCTGAGCATATGGGTAGCGAGAGTTGCAGGAATCTGTCCTTACAACTCTTCCTGATCACCTACATCCAGGAAAGAAAAATATTATTCCATTTCTGCTTTTTTGCTTTTTTTTTTTTAAATATTTTAGACAGGAGTATTACATCCTTGGCTTCTGTCTGAAGGTAAGAAAAATAAACCTGAAGAGGACCATGAGGAGAGTGTGCTTTTGATGCTGTAAAATATTTTTGTAGTTTTATTTCCTTTTTGAAAACGGAACAGATGATGTGTCTGGGGCTGATAACGGCAGTTCAGACAAAGCTTGTGGCTGAAGCGGGAGAAATGATTGCTTGGTCCAGGGGATGCAGGAGCCGTGGATCTGCTGAAGGTGTGTGGGATCGTGGGCTGATTGCTGAGCGCAGTCATTTGCCACAGAGCCCCTGAAATCTAAGGAACTCTCCCCATTTGTATCAGGCGGAGACCGTGCTGACATCGCTTTTTCACATACATAAGATTGTTTTCCAAAGCAAACCAAAAAAAAAAATAGGAGAGCTGAGCACTTCAGTAAAGTATTCTTGTAGTTAAGGTTTGCACGCTCTGTTTTACCTCGGTTCACGTTCAGCTTGATGGATTATTTCTGTACTTGATGTTCAGATTTCTTTATTTAAAATACGCTTCTCTTTAGAACTTCAAATGTATGTTCCAGACATCTGTTTTTACAAGAAGTAGGCTATAGATGAAATCGGGGATGGTATGCATAAAAAGATTATATAGACAGGCTGGATGAAAAATGAATTTGGAATACAGAATTTATTAATGAGCTGAATCAGCAGCATCTATATGGAACGTACTCTTTAGTATTGACTATAGATTTGTGTAAAACCTTATCTACTTCTATAGTATACCCAGGAAAAGCACCTGCAATGTGAAATTATTGTAGTTATTCATACGTTAACTACCTGATGCAACCATAGAGTTGTTTGATCCTTTTGACAAAGGAAAATGTTCTTTGTGAAATCATCTGGAGATGGAAACATATGGCATTTTCTATTCATTTGAGAGAAACGGATCATCCTTTTATTTCTATGTGAGCTTTTGTCATTGGTGCTGTGTAGCCTGGAAAGAAACAAACCCAGTCAGCTCAGATTCCTTTATTTTACAGAACTGATGTTCTGAAGAGTCAGTGCAAAGATTATTTTTTTTCTTTTCATCTCTTCTCTTGAACTTCTGTGGTAGCTAAACCTTTGTCATCTTTTCCATTTGTCTGCAAATGAGAGTAACATTGGGTTTGTTTGGGGTTTTTTTGGGGTTTTTTTTGTTTGTTTGTTTTTTTAAAAACAGTCTGAATTCCTTTCCCTGCACTTCTAGACAAAGAACCAAGAAAAAGGCCAAATCTCAGCAAGAATTCAATCTGACGAATAGCTATAGTACATGAATGGTTCCAAGATCAAAACCTCTCCATATCTATAAATAATAAACAACCAGAAAAGAAAGAGATGTTTCTATAGGATCCTTAAGCAACTTTATGAAATTTCCTGGCAAATTTTCTAATATAGTGCTTTTTTTTTTTTTCTAGTTTTAAATAAAGAGTACAGTTTATTTGTGCATTAGCAATTTAGTACCAAAACTGTACAGAAATGTGAAGAGAAACATGATTGCAGTTTTCAGTTTGTAGGTTCTTAACTCATATGATGTGAACCCACAAATTCCATTGAACATCTATTTTTGGTAGAGACTTCCAAGGTAACTCAAGTTTTTGATTAAATTAATATACAATGAAGGCTGTTAAAGCTTTTCTAATAATTGCATTGCAAAAAATACACAAGTATTCATCTCACTTTTAACTGTATAATTGTAGCATAACTAGGGGAAGTTGAGAAATTTGAGATGTATCCAAAGGAAAGAAGACACCTGGAAAGGTTGTAGATGGCTATTGATAGTGAGAGATGCTGCTCATGTGGCTGCTTTTTTCAGGCTTCCCAGGTGTTCTCCAGGTGAACATTTTCACTGTGTAATATTTTCATCCTAATAAATGATGTGCCCTTATTCCAGGGGGGCTCCGTGTTCTCTGGAGGAGTGGGCCTGCAGATAAATACTTCTCGTATCCTGAAGCCATGGCTGGCTCGTATGGGTTTAAATAACTGCTGGCTGTCCAGTTTTTCTGCTGAAGCTTTCACAGCCTTAAGGCCGTGGTGCAGGAGTGGGTTGCAGCAAGGGTGCTCGAAGCAGATCAGTGCGGGATTTTACACCTCTTGCTGTGTATGGGCTGTCCCAGAGATGGCTGTGATGATGGTTGGTAGGAGGGTGTAGAGAAGCAGGGATTGGTCTCTTCTCCCAAGTCCCAGGCGATGGGACAAGAGGAAATGGCCTCAAGTTGCACCAGGGGAGGTTCAGATTGGATAGTAGGAAAAATGTTGACACGGAAAGGGTTCTTAAGCCTTGGAATGGGCTGCCCAGGGAAGGGGTTGAGGCCCCATCCCTGGAGGGATTTAAAAGCCGGGTTGACCTAGTGCTTAGAGACATGGGTTAGTGATGGTTTTTATCAGAGTTGGGTTGATGGTTGGACTAGATGATCTGAAAGGTCCCTCCCAACCTAGACAATTCTATGATTCTATGGAGTCAGGTACTTGCCTTGAAAACGATTAGCACTGGCAGGTTTGATTGGGTTTTTATTATTTACTACCAAGTGATTACTAGAAGAACGTCCCAACTAATGCAAAAAATGGCTTCTGCGGAATGTTTTATATAAGCCAGATACGTCCAGAGCATGTAGATCCCATTCACCTTTTGGTGATACTGAAGAGAAGGAGAGTCACTGGAGTGAATCTGCTGCCTCCAGAAACTGGCTTTCAGTGTATTGGTTTCTCTCAGCTTAATTCATTGTCTTAAACTCAACGCTGTTTAATAGGTTTGTGTTAATTTGGTCTTAATAAAACAAACCACGCAATTTCCCAATCAAAGCACAAGGAGGATTTGTGGCAGGTGCCTTCAGTCTTGCAGAGACCGAAAGGTCGCTTCCCACACGCAGCTGTGGTGTCTCCATCGTTAATGGTTTGCACATCATGAGTCAAGCCCCCAGGATGCACTGCATTGTTTTAAAAGCACAGTAGATCAACTTTTAATAGGTTGTATGATTTTTTTATTCCTTTTTTTTTAATGCCTTGATATAAATATGCGGATACATGTGTGTCACTCTCAGCATCTCTAGCATTTAAAGTTGCTGTTGAGGCATTTCTGTCCTGTGATGCAAGAGGCTGCTCCATGCATTCGGTGAGGAGGTAAAGGGATCAGAAAATGCAGCTTCTGTGTAGTTTTTGGCAAGTTTCAGTGTTTGTGTGGATTTTTTTTTTTTGTTCATTTGCTTTATCCTCCCTTTGTTTTCACCCAGAATAATAGGAAAGCATCCCTAGAAAGTGCATTGGCACTTGTGATTAAAGTGGAATAGAAGTTTATAGTGGCCCTTGGAAAATTCTCCAGTGGTTTCTTCTGAAATCAATGCTTCTTTATGAGTTCAAAAAGAAATAAAATACGAGTTAAAAAAGAAATAAAATCCAAACATGTCAACAAAGTCAACATGTTTCTAACAGAAAAGATGGATTTTGGTGCAATCTCATTTTCCAAACTCTCTTGGAGAGGGCACTGAGTACATACTTCCCAAAAGTTTCCTTCCTGCCATAGTGGGGAGTTAGGGAACTTTCTTTTCGGTGGTGCTTGAAATGTCTTTTCTCGGACAGCTTTTCTTTTCCTCTCTATTATGGGGTGCAGTATTTCATGTGGTGTTTTGCTAAATTAGTTGAAGCTGCTGCTGCTTGAAGGAGCATCTCCTGTCAGTGGATGATGGGTTTCACCTGCAGCCAGTGGATGAGGGAAATCATTGCAGAGCTTAAGCACCACAACAACATCATTTCTTAATAAAGAATAGCAGCAGAGCAAGAAGCACAAATAATAATATTTCTTTTTAAACAAAAATATTCTTTATCTCTGTGTTCTTCAAAGCTGGCATTTGATGGGGTGTTACAGGAAGGTTGTCTGTTGCCAGTATATCACTTGCCATCTGTGCAAACACAAAGAAAACCTGGATTTGCCTATCTGCATGAGAGGTGAAATCTTGGGCAGACAGGAGATTCTGCAAAGTTTCACTTGTTCTTCCCCCCCGCCCCCCCCCCGGCCTTTGCTCAAAGAGGACATTTAGGAATTAATTGGAAGTAAAAATTTTTGCTGAGAGTTAAAACATGATTGGGTTCTTAATTATGATTTTCCCCCTTCATTTTGCTATTTAACGGCCTTCACTGCTTTTACCCATTAATGTTAAGTGGGTTTGAAAGACATCTTTTTCCACCTTCATTTACAGAGACAGATCATTTTGCTCCACTTGTAAGGGGTGTGTGATTTATTTTTAACAGCCTATAATTTCGTGGGCATGAGCTGGATTACTGCTGTGTTTTTCTAACATGGCTTTTGCTGGCTCTTCTGTCACAGTGGTGTGATGGAAAACAGGCATAAAATACAAATATTCCCTTCTCTTCATTTTCTTTAATCATTTGAGGGGTTGTGCAGGGGGAAAATCTGCCCTGGAAGGGTGATGTCCACTGAAACACTTCTTTTAGCTCACTGGTGTCAAGGTGGAAACCGGTCTCGACTTTTCTCTCTGCTTTTTTTTTTTTTCGGTTTATTGTAGCTCTGTGGGAGTAAAGTCTCTGACCGTTCTGTGTGCGCTGGACTTGTTAGCAGGAGTTGGGCTAATGCAGCAAAGCGAGGGTCTCAGGTGAGCTGAGGTGGAACATTAGTGGGGGCAAAATAGCTCAAATGTTCTGCGGCTTCTGTGGTTCATTTTCCCTATCCAGGGAAAATCGATACCCGGCCTTTCCTGCCCTCAGCAAAAGCTGAGCCCGTAGTGTGCTCAACCCAAAAATCTGGTTCTTAACCATCCCTTTGAAGTATTTTTGTGTTTCGCTGGGCTTTCCAAAACCTTTCACTTAACACTTCGATATTTTGTTCCCCCCCCCCATCATTCCTTCTGATTTTCTTTGGGAAGTCTTCATGCTAGCACTTAGCATAAGAGGAAGGATTACAGCTTTGTAGGTAGTAACACATAGCAACTGTCTCCAGATTGTTTGATACTACCAGAGCACTGCTGTTAATTTTAGTCCAAGTACGTTCCTTGTTAAACACCTCCTTTCTTCCACCGAGTAGCATAGAAATTGTTAGTTTATTGCAAAACAGGAGTTTAAAATTACTTCTCTAAGGTAAAGCTATAGAGCAAAAACCACATGCCGGTTTTACATAATGGAATTATTCTGATTTACACTGCTGTGATTGAAATTGGGATCAAACATTATTTTAAGTTCGGGGAGTGGAACTGAAAATTAGGTGTCAGCTCCTACTGTGGGGGTTTTCCAGTTGGTCAAATGCATTTTTTTAATACCACTGAGTTGTGAAAATATGCTAAAATACCCACATGTATTGGGCTACCTCATCACAGGAGCACCTGAGCACATAAGAATAGATCTGATTT